>NW_009650063.1:1658109-1712852 GCF_000708025.1 Charadrius vociferus | reverse complement strand
CATGTATCAGCAGGTGTAGAGCATCAAACAGGGAGATGCAGATCCAGAACACGCGTGGTGCTTATGTTATCTGAAGAGGTTCTCTGGTTTGGGATTAGAAAGGTGATGGATGTAGGTAACTCCTACAGACGAGCGGATATCAAAGCTTTACTTCGTTGCCTCGCTCCCCTCAGGTTACGGACTGCCCTCTTTACTCTGGTATTCGGCAAACACTTCGCTGAGGTAGCTGTGTTTCCAAAGAGCTGCTGAGAACAGAAGCAGATGGCAGCTCAGTCATTTATCCATCCTGCACTATTTACTTCTATATTTCTCTGGAAACTGAAGTTAATTGACGATAAGCTGTAACTTCCTACCTACCGCTCTCCTTTTTTTTTTTTTTTTTTTTTTTTTTTTTTTTTTTTTTTTAAGAGGACAAAATAGAAACCATGTTTGGGTGCTTTTTTGGGGGTTTCTTTTTGGTGTTTTCCCCCCCCCCGGCTAGTCATGAATATTTCAGAGCTGTAAGGAGCGATTTTTGAGAACTGGTGGAAGGGGAGGTACCAAAAGACAAAAAATTAACGTAGACAAGTCCAGTTTATTCTGTTTCTAGAAACACCCATGTGAAGATAATGGTATATGTATGCCTAAAATACAAATTAGGGTTGAATTTGTTAAAATACAAATTAAGGTGGGGTTTTTGACGGGGAGAGGGAGTCCAACCTAACTTCCTCCCATTTTGAATCCTTTTGAGCAGTACGGATTTTTAAAGACTTCTGATGACTTCTCACGTGAAATAACAATAAACAACAACCTTCCTCTGCAGGAAAAACTAGTCCAGGTGGATTTGGCACTGCCTGGAAAACTCCTCTTACAGAGTAGTCATCAGCTGTTCATTACCTACACAGAAGGTTCTATCCAGTTAAGTTTTGTACGGTGACCTCTGGACTTTCAACGCCACTGAATTTTTGTTTGTTTTCATGAGATGGTGGAAGAGACTATAAGCTTTCTTGAACTTTGCCATCAGTGCTTTAGCATAAGGTTAGAATTAAATGATCTTGAAAAACGAATTGATGTTCAGTCTGGTAAAAGAGAAGATTTTGCTATTCAGAAAACATTTTTTACTTGGAGTAGTGGACCAGAGTGGACATATTTAATTGAGTATATTTAAATTACTGCTGATGGTCAGGAGAAATAAACTAAACAAATACAGAATGATGAGCAGATACTGACCACTACCACCAAAAAATATGTAAGGTTAGAGTAGATCCATTGCCTTACAGCTGAGGGGGCGTTAAAGTGCAAGCAACTCCAAGGCTGAGCTGAAGTTTATGTTGCAAGATCTGTAAACTGCTCAGTGCTGTATACTTCGTTGTGAATGTTATGAATGTTATAGTGTGGCCAGCAGGACTGGGGCAGTGATCGCCCCCCTGTACTCGGCACTGGTGAGGCCCCACCTCAAATACTGTGTTCAGTTTTGGGCCCTTCACTGCAAGAAAGACATTGAGGTGCTGGAGTGTGTCCAGAGAAGGGCAACGGAGCTGGTGAGGGGTCTGGAGCACACATCTGATGAGGAGCAGCTGAGGGACCTGGAGGTGTTCAGCCTGGAGAAGAGGAGGCTGAGGGGAGACCTTCTCGCTCTCTACAGCTCCCTGAAAGGAGGGGGTAGCCAAGGGGGAGTCAGCCTCTTCTCCCAAGTAACAGGTGATAGGACAAGAGGAAACAGCCTCAAGTTGTGCCAGGGGAGGTTTAGATTGGACATCAGGAGAAATTTCTTCACCAAAAAGGTTGTCAAGCATTGGAACAGGCTGCCCAGGGAAGTGGTGGAGTCACCTCCCCTGGAGGTATTTAAAAGACGGGTAGACGTGGTGCTGAGGGACATGGTTTAGTGGTGGTTTTGGCAGTGCTAGGTTAACTGTTGAACTTGATCTTAAAGATCTCCTCCAACTTAGATGATTCTATGATTTAGTGGAAGATGGCTGTATACTTCATTGTGAATCTGATGAACCGTGTGAATTCCACCAGTGGTTTATGTGAATGCTGCTACATTTTGAATTTTATTTTTTTTTTCATTGTCTGCCTTCAAACCCAAATCTTTGGCTGGAGGAGAGAAAGGGCATAATCCTTAATTGACTGCCCATAACACAGTAAATGGGAGAGGAGGAGAGTGGTCCCATAGCACTACAACTTCTGCATGCCTCCTGGAAATTCAGCTTCCTTCTCCTCTTGGATCTGATATGAAAAGAACTGTGAAGGCAAGAACGATATTGCCCATAAATTGCCTGACATTAATTCCTGTTCCAATTCCGTGTAGCACATGTAAGTGAAAATCTTGGAAATATGTTTGCTAAATCATGTGGTAAATGGTCTCGTTGATGACTGCAGAGTTGCTCTGGGGATGGAGTTGTTAAGCACTTATTATAGGGATCCAACAGGGCAAATTAAGAGAAACCTGTGTGTGTGCTTGTTATTTTAGGACCTTTATGCTTGTCTTCTGAGAGACCTCATGTAGGACCTCATGACCTAAAAAGACTTGATGTCTTTTAGTCAGAGGTTAACTTCTGAAATCTCAGTTACTGATCTGTCAACAATGAAAATAATCACCTCCAAGGGAGGGTTCAGTGTTATTATTCTTTAATGCTAAATAGCTGAACATTGCTGTTAATAATACATATAAAGTAGCTTTTTAGCATTCTGCTTAGTTGTATGTGGTACTTTCACTTATAACTGAATCTTTTTATACTTGTAAATTAGGGGGGATATTTTATGTTTCATTGTAAGTAACTGCTGAGCGGGTTTCTTATTTATTTGTAACACCATTGCAAGCGTTTCCTTAGTCCATGAGTGTTCAGATGCAGTGGGTGGAACTTTTAATCTGTACGCAAGTGTTCCTTGGAAATACTGTTCCAAGTACACAAAAACACTGTGCATGGTAGAATTTGCCATTATAATAAATTCTATCATAGAAGAACCAACGCACAGTTCTTTTTGCTGGTTTTAACTGTTATGTTTTAAGACTGGAATGTGCGGTCAATTTAAAACAAGTGTTGCTGTTGTTTATACTGCTTGCTAGATACTTCTCCAGATGTATGTCTTGAGAGATTTATCCTTTTTTAATGCTAGTATACAAATGTGTACTTTTACAGAAAATTCAAATTTCAATATGTATGGAACAGGTGAATCCTTTTTCTCACTAACCCCCTCCCCCCCCAACTTCACTTAACTTTCTCTGAAATTATATTAGCTATCTGAAAAACTATCATCATCATCTTCTAATGCCATTTTTGCCAGGATCACAAGCATTTTCAGTGACCTTTGCGAGCAGCTTTACTGACAGGTCTTGAGTTCCAGCTGAATCAGTTAAGGCTTTTGATGGCATGATTATTTTGCCGGTCATCGTTATTATAACAGTGGAACTCCCCTTTGAGGGGGAAAAAAGGGGTCATCCATCTTTTGTAGGGTTCATATATGAGCTTTATCACTATAGTAATGAAATTCATTGCTCGCTTGCTAACCACAAAGGATTTGGACCACTGGAAAATGTAACCACATGCACATACATTGTCATGCGCACAGTTAGGCTACTTTGAGAATAAGCACATGACAGTGGAAGTATAGCATACTAATAAAGAGGGAATTTGGAACACATTCCCCGGGGCAGTGGTGGAGTCCCCATCCCTGGAGGTATTTAAGGGTCGTGTAGATATAGTGCTGAGGGACATGGTTTAGTGGTGGGCTTGTCAGGGTTAGGTTAATGATTGGACTAGATGATCTTACAGGTCTTTTCCAATCTAGGAGATTCTGTGAATGTGTGTTTTGTTTTAATTTATGGAATGCTGGAAAGTTCGAACAAAATCTTAGAAGTACCTGAAACAATATTTTATCCTTCCTGTTTTACCTCAGATTCCTTTGGTAAGGTTTATAAACCTTTTTTTTTTTTTTACTTATTATATGTATTTACATCTAATATTTTAGGAGCCTATGTTGTCTTTAAATAGCGTTTCTCCATTTACCATCCTTACCAGTTTATTTGTAAGGCTCTGTATTTGACACTTGCATAGCCAGTGCTTAGATGGCTTCTCTGTAAACTATATACTAACTGGATATATTCACTAGTATTCACTTTTCTTCTTATTTTTGTCTCTTTATCTTGTTTGTAGCATTAATGAAAGTATCTAAAATTAGTTTTATGTGTGGCTACAGAATGATTTATTCATGCAGAAGCTGATATCACTGTTAACTTGAAGAAATTCATACTAGTTCATATCACTCTTGTGAGACTGTAAAACTATCAGCATTAAATCGTCTTAACAAGATGATGGAGAGTATTATTTCCAATTTGGAAAAAAAAAAAAAATCATAGGCCTTTTAGCTCGTGTAATATTGCAGCATGTGGTGTAGGGTCCCACTGACTGCATTGTCAGCAAGGAATGATTTTCATCCAGCGGTATTTTGGAAAATTTCTAAAATTGGGAATGTATGTCTTGGGCTGTGGACTGTGGTAGCTGTGCTGTGGCTCCCGCGGGCTGTTATCTGCCGGCCCGGGGCAGAGATCAGGCGGTGGTTCTGCTTTACACCGCAGCTGCTAACACGGCTGGGTCGGTCTGCGCCACAAACCACAGCCTTCTTGCACATCGCAGGGACTGCAAACCTTGACAGCACAGGCTGAAGAAAAAAACATAACTGAAAACTCAAAGAACTGGGTTTAGGACATGCCTTTTTTTTTTTTTTCTTTTTTTTTCTTTTTTTTGCCATGGTGCCAAGCATTTTCCGTTCGTATTTAAGGTAAAAGGTGCATAGGGTTTTGGATGTGGCATGCGGCAACACGCAGGGATGCCTGCTAATAGCAATACAGAATGCTTTCCACTCCCAATGAATCCTGAAAGGAATTTCAGGCTTCCGTTTGCAAAGGCAGCAACAGAAAGGATAAGTGAATGGGGTGGAGCAGAAACAACTCCCTCTGTTGTGTACGAGGACATAAAAAGTACTTTTCTGATGAAGATTCTTACTGAATCCATCATTGTTGGTATTTCACGTTGAGCTTCTGTTAGGCTAATCTTTTTCTTTAAAAATAAAGGCAGTTGAACCCGTGTGTCAAATGTGCATTGAATGCTGAAGCAAATACAAGTCATTGGCGGCGCTTCTTAATGAAGAAGGTGGTGGTGGTGTTGGGAAGTGTAACAGATATTCCTTTTAATGAAATTAAGTAAATTTGCACATAATCCCTAGCACATTAATTTCTCTAGGTGATACCCGTCTCCAAGAGCTACAGGTACCTAAAGAGAAACAATACGATTAATTTTGTCTGCATTCATCTTTACCATTTTGTTGTCTGACTGTTTCCCTCTTCGATGGAAGCTGATTTGGCCAGAACCTGACAGCCTTGTAAGTGGATCTTCTGCTAAACTTTTTAAAGAATTCCTGAGATGCTAATAAGTAATTGAAAAAAGGGGAGATCTTTTAGTCCTGCAGAGTATTTCAGAATATCGCGTAACCAATCACTGCAAGCTATTTTGTACAAATGATGAAACTTCAGTTAAAATACCATATGATGCTGCAGCGTATTTTAAAGAATCAACTCAATCTTTCAAATGTGCTAAAATATCACATGCAGATTTGCTCAGTCTAATTGGGATTTCACAGTTGTACCATCGCACAGAAGAATTTCTGTGCAAGCTAAGTGTGGGCAGGGGAGGGGGAATCAAACTGTAGTACAATATAAACTAGATAAGAATTAACTTTTCCTAAAATGCATGACAAACTTGATCAGCTAGCATGCTTTTAGCAGCACAGTGGGTTTGATGGTGCTTCTGTAATTTGGATACTCTGATTTGGAGACTAATGAAATTCATGGGCAACACTGACTGTTTTGCATTCTTAAGTTGTGGAAGGACTATTTGAAATAATGGGATTGACATTAACCTTTTAAGTTTCCTTTTTAAAAATTTGTTTGAAAATATTTTTAAAATAAGCCTCAGTAGATTTATTAGAGGTTTCAGGAAAACATTTACTCTTGTGTCTTAGACCATAGGTAATCATTCAGTTTGGCTCTGTGTAATAGATAAAATATATTTACATTTTATTTTTTCCTGACCTCCAATTACCAGTGTAAACCAAGGGGTTAAAAAACTTCCATTTCAACTTGGAGAAAGCAGCTGCCTTGAAATTCAGCCAAAAAATTTGGCATTTAGGCAGTGAATAAATACCTACAGAAAAACTTAAAATCAGGAAGGCACAGTATATCCGATGATTTTGTGTTTCAGGAAGGGGATGCCGATATAGGTGTGTTGAGTACTTCTAAGGCTATTGAAAACAGCAAGAAATAGTTGGCTTTTGTGTTTTGTTTTGTTGTTTTTTTTTTTTTTTAAAGCTAACTCCCATTTGTGAGGTTGGTGTTCTGTTGCTGTTTAAGCAACAGTGAGGCAGGGACACAGGGTTCTTTGCTATTGTTGCTGGTGCTTATATAAAACCATGCAAGGCTGGTTCAGAAAGCTGCTCGGAGCAAATATTAACCTTAAGCTCCTCTTATTTATTTCCTCCGGTATTGTGACTACTTTCTGAAACGGTGCACCTTGCAATCAGTAAAATGTCAGAGCAAAGGAAGGGACTTTGTGGACGGGGCAACAGGGGAGGACAGTAGAAGTAGTGACTTGGATTGATTGAAACTGTTAGAAAATGTCATTAATTTCATTAGGCTTTGGCATGCATGGGATTCTCATCGGTGCGCGGCTGAAAGGATGCTGTGATGTGTCAGGTAATCTGGTGTCTTCTGCGTATTGATTGTGTTTGATACTGGGCTGTGGAATACGTACGAATGTTGGACTGGAAACACCACGGGAAGTCAAACCCACAGGTGGTGATGGGCAAAACTTTCACCTGGCGTAGGCCTAATAATGATGTTAATTTTTGGCTTTATTTTTAAAGGGAGCGTCCTTGGCAAAGGAATAGCTACTGGGTAGACAAACTGATTTTTCACAACTTAACTCAGACACAGTTAATCGTGTCTTAGGTGGTTTTGAAGACATTTGTGACTCTGATCGACGGGTCGATCGACACAAAGGGAATGGGAAGTTGTAATGGGAGCAGTATTTCCCCAAGCACTGGGGAACACCCCAGGGAAAGGAGGAATCTGTGCAGTCTGGTTTCAAGGGAGCCGAGAAATTCCCTGATGGACAGAAAAAGCTACGGTAAGAGGAGTTTGGGTATGCAGAATAATTTTGGCTTGAGCAGTTTGCTCTCACTGGCGAGCAAACAGACAGGGAAATGAGTGTGCCTTTACACTGTTTTGTTTGCTGGTGCATGCGTTTGTTTTAACGTTAGCTGAAGTTAAAAACCAAATTTTGTAATCACTGTGTGTTTCGGTGCCATTGTTTTCACTCATTTTCCCGGAGGTACGACCTGTTAATCCAGAATGCCTTCAAGTTGTAGAGCCCTGCGAAGGGTTGCGCGCGCTGTGAAGAGGATTTCATGAGGTCAGGCTCTCATGAGGAGGCTTAATCATCTCCACTGCGATGCCTAATTTATGGGAAGGATGAGGACATCTGCCAGTGTGGCCAAGGAGAGGGATGGTGCCAAAGCCTCTTCAAACAGAGCCTTAAGCTCCTGGGACCTTCGGTCCTTTCTTACTAACTCTGTCAAAGTAGAGCATCTCCATTAGTCTACTTGAAAACATTCCAACTGATTTTTGATCAGAAATAACCTTTTTCAGGGTAAAATACCAATATGAATCTTTTTGTTTGGGAAACTCATTATTCACATCCTGAATGCGGTGCTAACAGCTCCCATTAGCGTCTCATTAAGGGGTTCTCCAGCGTAAGGTAAGGTAAATCAGGCAATAATTTCAATTGTAAGGGTATTCTTCAGGTCATCTAGTCCCGCCTCTTGCTCAAAGCAGGGCTGCCTTCAAAGCGGAGTCCGGTGGCTCAGGGTCTTGTTAAGTCAAGCTCAGAAAATCCCCAAGGATGGAGATTTCTCAGCCTCTCTCGGCAGGCAGGTCCAGTGCTCAGCCATCCTCATTATGAAGCAGCAGGAAGGAGTTTGCAGTGTATTTTGCAGATTTTGGATCCCTTTTGGTTTTTTTTTTTTTTTTTTTACTTCTGGGTAAGATGCAGATTAATTTAGCATATCAAGCCTTTTTTTTTTTTTTTTTTTTATCTAGAGATTTTAACTGGTGCCCTCTGAGAATACTCAGGTAATAGACCTTCATTGCTTTTAAATCAGTGTTGGGATTTTATTTACTGGCATCTCTTTTGATATTTTTGAGCCACTACAGAGTGTTTTGTAACTCCTGAAATGTTTAGTTCTGTTACCTTATAACATTATTTCCATACATTTATTTTCTGTTTCTCATATGTGTAATATGAGTCCTCATCCTGTGCTGATGCTGAGGTGGGGAGGTCGAATCTATCTCTGTAGATAGTACCATTATTTTCAGCTGTCTTCGAAAAAAATAGCGTTGTGGTGTCTGCGTCAAGTTCCATAGCTGGAGAATGGGAATATTCCCAAGAGACTAAAGGATCTGAAAGTAGTAGATAACCTCGTTAAAACCTGAAATTACTGTTATGTGGGTTCTTAGAGGGCAAATAAAAGGGGGGAAGGTGTAGGGTTTTCGTCATGCAACCCTTTAGCCAATCGAGGGTTTATAAAAATTGAGTAGGTGGTTGAAGATAAAGGTATTCATAAGGTTTTATCATTTCATGTCTGTGGAAATTCTTTTTTTCCTGTTTGGTATGAACCCTTACCGTCTTTTCAAGAAAGGGACTCAACTGCAGTGTTGGTGAAGTGCGAGGAGCTGAAGCTGTCGCTGTTGTAAATGATATTTTCAGGAAAGAGAAGTTAGTTTACCTGGTACCTCCATAACGGGTGTCTTTGAAAGTCTAAGGTGCTGTCTTTGTGAATTACGATGAAAACATTGAGAGGGGAGGCGTTTATGTAGTCTGTCTTGTACATCTTTTCCAAAATATATCATTAGGTACCTATTTTGGGAACATACTTGCTTTTAAAGCAAAACCAGTCTGTTTGGTAGAGATGTGGCATTCGTGTTGCCCGAGTTCACGGAACTCGTTATTGGTGAATTATGCTGGTCTTTCCAAACGTGTGCTGGAAAAACCCATCCGTGTACTGTCTTCTGGAAGTTTTGACCACTTGACTGAGAAACTGTTATAAAAAATATTTTGAAGAAATATTCTAACATACAAATTTCGTACTGCAAATAAAACTAAGCTGTCCTACTATGACTAATTTTACAGTGTTTGAGAGAAAACTTTGTGGTGTATTTTTCTAGAGATTTTTCTTTTCTTTTCTTAAAGATCTCTTAATACTTTCATCAGAAGTTCTTCAAGTCTGCTTGGAAAGGTGGTATTTCTCTATAGTATAAACCCAGAAGTTGGAATGCGTTCTAATTTAGTGGAATGTTGCAGCACTTCTGTTCACCTAAGGTTAACTTGGTAGGTCACTGGATCATCATTGCAAGGGACCAAGCAAATAACAGCTATGCACCTGGTACGCTTATATTTTTATGTCACTCTCTGATCCTGTTAAAAGCTACTTGAAATCAAAGCACTTGAAGTGAATTGCCAAGCGTGGAGCCAGCCTTGGGAAATGGGAGCACAGCCCCTCTTCTGAGTTTCAGTAAGCATCCCTTGTCAAGAGAGAAGGGCTAAGACCCTATTTGTACGTATTGAATTAGGTAGGAATTAAGCATTTGGGCTTTTGAGAATCCCTGGAGACACCTTTCTAATACCTGAAGGGCCCTAAGTATTTTTAATAATCCAGCTGCTAGTCTCCTATTGTTTTTTATTTTTTGTCGTGTAAGGAAGTATATATCTGTTCTTTGTGACTGCTTATTGTACAAGAAATAATAAAAATGTTAATAAAATACATTTTAAAGATTGCTAGGGAACTTGTTGCACTGAATTAGCGTCCCAGTGGATCTATTGTCTCTTTCCACTGTTATGTTCCCCAGTGACCTTGGCTGACATACTTGACCTTAAAGCCTCAGCATTTCGATTTAGCATGTTTATTTGCCAATGGACCCTTGCGGGAAGGAGCTCTGCCGCACTGCGTATTGAGATGGAGATGACAGTCCTTGCCTTAGGAGTACATAGTGTTAAGCTAAATCTGGCACCTGACGGCCTCCAGTCAGCTGTGTGGGTACAGAGGTGAGAGAGGTGGAGTATGGACTACCAAAAACAGTTGAAGATTTTAACATCTAGCTGTATGAGAAGTCTTCCTCTAGTTAGTCATAATAAGTACACTATTCCCTAAACTTTTGCTAAATACATCATTGAATCTGAAATGCTGAGTACCCACTTTTTTCCCCTGATAATACAGTATTAGTTGTATCTTAAACGGTATGCATTAGAAATGCAAGCAAATCCTCCATTTATGCACAATTTTCATCTCACAATCAGATGTTTCCTGGAAATATGAATAGGTGTGCTGATCTTGCATCCACGTCTCTTCTTTTTCATATTCATTTTTCTTATTTACTCATCTAAAAATAGGGAAGATACTTTATTGTTGTGTTGCGTAGTCATTTGTTATGAGTTGTTAAAACACGGCACAGTCATTTGTTATAGAGTTAAAATCTTGTCTGGCCATTTGTTATGGAGAGTTAAAATGTTGACTGCAATAGCAAGAAATTGAACTCTACTTGGATTATTAACTTTCCCCCCCCCTAATTGATAACTCAAGTGAGAGAGCTGTCATTTAAGTAGTGGGCTGCTCTAACAATATCTGACTGTCATGAACTCATAGCCATAATAGAATTACAAAGATATATAATGGATAACATCAGAAATTTGGGTGGGGAATTAATAGCTATAATTTGCTTTTTGGTTATGCGGCCTTTTCTTTGTTAGAAAATAGCACTTTGATATTTATTGCAGATATGCTTTGCCAAGTGGCAATTAAATTATGTTTTTCTACTTGTGCATAAGAAATCATACGTTTACTGGAGATTCACTGAGCAGTGTGGGAGAAGGTGGAGTTTTAGCTACCTTTAGTCCGTCTCAACCCCACCTCCTTGCTGCCTGCTTTTCTGCTATGGTGCTGGTGGCTTTTTTGCTGCTGGGGCTTCTCCCCGGGTCCACCCTGACAGAGCCGCTGGGCTCCCCATGCTGTGCCCCGCTTCCCTTCGTCTTCCTCAGGTACCTCCCTTTCCACATCTTCAAAATATGCCCTGGTTTATCAGGGCAACAAACCAGTCCCCGGCGTATCCAGTAATAATCCAGTACCAGATCAAAATGCCAGGTGTGTGAGATGCCACCTGGAATATCGCATCCAGCTGTGGAGCCCTCAACATAAGAACATGGACCTGTTGGAGCAGGTCCAGAGGAGGGCCACAAGGATGATCTGAAGGCTGGAGCACCTCTGCTTGTGAAGACAGGCTGAGAGAGTTGGGGTGGTTCAATCTGGAGAAGAGAAGGCTCCAGGGAGACCTTATAGCAGCTTTCTAGCATCTGAAGGGAGCCTACAAGAAGGCTGGAGAGGGACTTTTTACAAGGGCATGTAGTGATAGACCAAGGGGGAATGGCTTCAAACTGGAAGAGCAGAGATTTAGAATAGATATGAGGAAGAAATTTTTCACTATGAGGGTGGTGGTGCACTGACCCAGTTTGCCCCGAGAAGCTGTGGCTGCTCCATCCCTGGAGGTGTTCAAGGCCAGGTTGGACGGGGCTTGGAGCAACCTGGGCTGGTGGGAGGTGTCCCTGCCCAGGGCAGGGGGGGTGGAACTAGGTGATCTTTAAGGCCCCTTCCCACGTAAACTGTTCTGTGATTCTGTGATTCTTTGCCCGTGCAGCACAAGTTCTGACTTGGTATTAACTTGCTCT
This sequence comes from Charadrius vociferus, assembly GCF_000708025.1. Taxonomy (NCBI): domain Eukaryota; kingdom Metazoa; phylum Chordata; class Aves; order Charadriiformes; family Charadriidae; genus Charadrius; species Charadrius vociferus. Next base: position 1,701,042 of record NW_009650063.1, on the reverse strand, counting down.
TCTAGTTTGGTTTGTTACAAGTATTTTTTTTCTCAATTCACTTCCTATAAACAGATTTTATGTGGAATCACATCACCTATCCATACCATTCTGACTCAGTGCAGAATTCCGTGTCACCTTGCTTAAATTTGCACATGTAAGGCTCTTTGGCTAATTTGTATATCGGGGCTCAGTCCTCCAGGTCAAATCAGTACCGTTGGATGGAGTTGGATTAGTACTGCGGAGATGGAGCAGTACTTGTCTCTGCCACCTTGTTAGGCTGGTAAAGGTTTTCAGAGTGCTGCCAGTTCTGTCGGGTCAGCCATCAGCAGAACTGGCTGTCAGTACAGAGGGAAAATTGTCAGGCAAATGTTTTTCTGCGTTCTCTTTACAACCCTTAGTCAAGGCTACGAACCAAATCAAACTTTTGGGATAGATTCTGTGGAGCTGGTGTTAGAAATTCTGATGTGGCAGATGTTACGAATTCTGAAAACAAATACTTAGACGGACTAAAAGAGAGATATTGCAAAGAACTGCATGAAGTCTTTTTCTGCAAAAGCGTAGAATTGGTGATAGCAAGCTGTTTTGTGATTTTGCTGCAAGTTAACCGCGTGGTTAATATAAGAAAATCAAACTTTTCTGGTTGAAGAATTTTCGACTCTATTTCTTAATGTAAAGAAACCTGAAAACTAAATGAAATACTCTTTAATTCTTGTGCCAATTTTCTAGTGTTACTTTGGGTTGACATAAATCATATCCATTGTATGTCCGTCTCATGGGGCGTTCCCGCCGCCTCCTGTATTGCTACAAGGGTGCGGGATGCATTTGCTGTAATGTTTAGGAGAAGGGTCTCTGTTTTAACATTTCACAGACAGACATTGACAAAGTAATCCAGAAGATTTTTTTTTTTTTCTGAATGATTTCTTACCCGGTGCCTGCCTCCAACTGAGAAATATTACACAATTGTATACGGAAGTTCTCTTCAGTTTCTGTGGAGCACTTCATTCCTTTGTTTGTGTCATATTCTATATGGCATAATTACAGAATTTATACAGAAAAAAGGAAGCGCCTTTTACTTTTGGAGGCTTCCTTTAATTTTTCACTATCAGTGATGTAAAGATAGTGGAATTAATGATCAAGCTGGCTAGACTTAAAGGGTGCATCCTAGGAAACAAAACCTCTTCCAGACTGAAAAGCACTTTAATATCACTATCTCATTTCTGTTGTTCATGTACCAGGTTTTACGACAGCAGTAATTGCTACATTTCTTAAGTGCAATATATATAAAAAATAAATTTAATTTAACTTTGAAGTGAACTACTTTAGACGCACAAAGTTTAGGAAGTCAGGATAATGAGAGATTGATGCCTGCAGGTGCAGTTTTACTTCTGATGCTGTAGAATGCATGTACAGGAAAACAGTCATGGACTCTGTAGCAAATCTGTGGTTCTATAATTAAAGATTGCATCATAATGCATAAAACTAAAAGAAGATTTTTCATTTTATGTATTACTATTTTGTTTTAGATGGGAAATCTCACTTGCTGTCATATGCACTTAATTTCATAATTTCTAAGTGATCATTTTTGCAGTGTGGATAGTGTAGTTTTTAAGTGCAGGTTCGGAACTCTTCATTCTTCACCACTGCAACAGCATCTGCCTTATGAACTGCAGAGCTATTTAACAAACAGCTGGAGAAGATCGTTATGTTAGATTCGGGAGATGGCTGTGTTTGAGAGAGCTGGTTCTTTCCTTATTTCAGGAGTTTGAATGACTTCTATTCTTTAAAGGGCTCCCAGACGGGACTTGGCAGCACCATCTGCCAGACAGAGTGTCTGTTCCTCAAACAAAACCCGGATTGCTGCAACAATTCAGGTGTTCACCAAAAAAAGCAATGCGATCGCATGAAGGATGGTTTTCAGTAACATGGACCCCGTGCTCGTGTTCCTGGAGCAGAATCTGTCTCCTGTCCCTTTGGCTATGTTTTTACAGGATTAATTGCTTTGGGCCCCTGGACCATGCTTTTAGGGAATACTGGTAGTGTTCTTGGAATATGTCAGAATGTTACTGGCCAAGACACGAAAGAAAATGGAGGGTTCTGACAGGTTATAACCAAGTTGGTGCTGAAACGGATGAGCTGAAGAAAGAAAAGGCACTTCTGCAGCTTGAGAGGTGTGTTCATTCAGGGTTTCAAAGTCCGTCTACACCCAGTGGATCTGTTATATCTTAAAAACACCAAGTTACCATTTCAATTTACAGTGACACCTGGCAGGCCACCAAGACCCCAGGTGTTCCCGTGGTATGATGTTCAACTTGGTTCCGTCGCTGCAGGAGCAGATTCTAGCCCTGAAGCCAGCGGAGAATCGCCGTTGTGTACCAACAAACGGGGGCCACCTGCACCTGAGATGGTGGCTTGTGTCTCACTTGCACCATTACCTTTGTCTTGGGTATTTACGAGGGAGGAAAGACTCTACTTAAGCAGATTCTTCCCTCATTTTTCTGCCATAAATTAAAAATATGTAATAAGGCATCGGTGTCCGAGCTGTAGAACTGGACCTTTGCTGGTGCTTGGCCTGATGGTCTATTAAGTCTGGGAAGTGCTGTGAGCTGCTGAAAAGAGCAAATGTCGTTTTATGTGACCTTCACTTTTCAGTTTATTGAGAAATGACTAGGAATAAGATCAGTACCACTGTTTAAAAGTAGTTTAGTAATAGATATCGCTAGAAAAATCTTACCAGTTTCCCTCCTCAGAGTTTCTCATTAACATGTTTGCTATCGAATCGATAGTTTTGTTTGTAAATCTATCTTTAAAAGAAAGAGTTATTCCTCTGACTTAAGCATTTTAGAATAAAGCTGATTCTACTGTACCTTTAAAGTTGTAACTTGAGAAATTTGTAGCTTTTCTCGGGCTCTTTCTCATGCAAATATGTTTAATGGTAAGTATCAAAACTAAATAGAATATGGTGCAGAAAAAACAATCTCAGAAATGAGAATTCTCGCCTTTCTTGGCGGCATCTACGTCTGTCTGAACAAGAGCAGTGACTGTCTCATAGCCCTTCTTGTTGAACGGTTCTGGTCCTTGACAAGCCGGATCATTTACTGACCCTTCTCTTCATGCGATTTCTTCTGGGATCAGATACAGTACTGCCACGCTGAGCATTTTCCCAACCTAGGAGGAGCCACCAGGACACAGACTTATCTTAGATTGCCGACTAGATTGATGGTAAGCGGCGCAGAAGGTTCAAGCCCCATGCTAGCATGAAATCATTTGACAGATAGATAGAAATATTTGCTTATAAATTGAAAGAGTAGGTAATAATAGTGGGGTTTTTTATGATTACATTACATGATATTTTATGATTACACGGACTAATAGCTAGCAGATGGCAGAGTATACATTTTACTTGTTTACCAAGATGATGGATGGCAGTGATTGAAAAACACTTTTTTTCCTTGTTACATTACTCTGAAAGCTTGTAGTGGACAGGCAATTTACAATATGAGTCAACAATAACTTGTGTCTGTTCTAGATTTTGGGGGGTATCAGTTTTTCTGTTTCTTATTTTATTGGAGTTTTTGCTTCTTTCAATGTTATTTTCTTCTTGTGGGTGGAACAAAATCTACTTGAAAAACGAGGCCTTTAAAAGGGTGCGTGTGTGCCTGACAGCCTACATATACCAATAACATCTATTTGTATGAAGAATAAATGGTGGGAGGCTTTTTCACTGTTCTGTTTCAATGTTTATCATATTACTCGGGCATTTTGACGAAAAGAGATATGCTCTGTCTTTTGTTTAGGCATCTCAGCACAAATCTACGTTGTTATATTGCATGCTACCAAGATAGTTAAGGCTATCCAGTCAGAATAATAATTGCAGTGGTTTTCATCCCTTTTATTTAATTGGTATTGACTTACTCAGATTATGCATGTGCATGTTTTATATGTATCGGCTGTTCAAGTGTTGTTTTGTTTGCTGGTTTGCTTTTTTTTCCTGAAGTACTCTGGCTTGAGAATACTCCATAAACATGAAGCGGGTTGTTCTGTGAGTAGTAGACCTAAAAACTGGATTTCTTCTAGGTTCATTCCTTATGTATTTTAGTCTCCCGTGTGAGATGCCCAGCTCCCCGCTGTGTCCCCGAAGTCTGCCATGCCATTCAGCCTGGCTCAATGGTTTTTGGCCGGGTTAGGAATGATGTCCTTGTGGTTTCGACAGATAGTACCTGAATTCTGATTAGCTAGTAGACTGCCGTCTCTCCAGGGGGAAAGGGACAAAAGGGAGTCACTGCGCTGAGTCTTTTCTGTAAGGTCTCTAACTTCTGTGAAATTCATATCTGAGACATTCAGCATTTTGCCAAATTTGATAGAACTAGGACAACATGATTCAAATGCTAGGATTTTTGTGTTTAGTCTTCTCATAATAACATTAGTTTCCTGGAAAAATCAGGCTAAAACGATCAGATGGCACCAGGGTGTCTTTTCTCCTTAAAGAACCCAATAAGATCATGGATTTTTTATTTTTTTTTCCCCTTAGTAAAAGGGGAAGGGAAGTCATTGCCATAATTACAGTGACTGGACAGCATAAAACATAACTTGAGATTTTTTTTCTAGATAAGACGACTCTTGCCTTTCAGGCAGAGGATGCTCCATAATGTATATATCTGATTTCTGTTAGAAATATGGAGTCTGTTTAAAACTCTCCCTTAAATTCCCTTTATGAATTTACATACATGATAAGACCTGAATGTACATTAGTGTTAGGAAGTTGAGTTTTATATCAGTCAGAGATGGATCCACTGAGTCCCTGTAATTCCACCCACTTACAACTCCCTCAAGGGAGTTTTCATCACTGCAAACTGTTAGTGGCCTTTCAGCAGGGAGAAAGCCTATGGTAATGTCTCACCTTTTGCAATGTGAAAAAAGGAGAATATATTCAGACAGCTGATGCCAGCTTTAGTGAGCTTGTTTTCCATAGTCCCTATTCTCAAGGCCCGCTTCTTTCCTGGACAGTAATTAATTTATCTTTTAATTTCCTCCATCCTCTGCTTTACACCACTGTCTTCAGATTTGGGTAGCAAATATATATGTATATATTTGCTGACAATTTCCGTCTTGTTCAGCTTCCTTACCTTTGACTAAATCTTTATTTAACATACTCTGTAAGACCCAAGCTTCAGGCCAGTATGATGATATGGTGTTTTCCCGCTTGTACGTGGCTTTGGTAGCGATGCCTACCTTTGGTTGTAAAGAAAGAGAATGGGAAATAAGCAGTAGAAATCTAGCTACCAAGATCCAAAACTCTTCAAAACCTTGTGGTTTTGATATAGGAATCTGAATTCTGTTCCTGAGTTGTCACTGGTAAATGGTTGAAGTTGGAAAAAGAGCAGAAGTGGACAAGAAGAGAAAGAGCAATGCTTGGCTGGTCTCCTTCAATTTTCACGGTGCCCTTGTTAGGGGAAGATGAGTACTGCAGCAAAAAGCGCCTGTTGCATCACAAACACTTTTCGGGTCTGGATGGGTTTGTAATTCACTGTATAATGCTTGCTGGATTCAGATTATGAAGTCAGGTTATGAGGCGAAGGTGATGATTTCACGCGCTGTCGGTGTCCCTGCTGCACTGCAGCCTCCACGAGAGTCACGGTGGATGGGTGCAGAGATGGGGAATGGACCCAAGTCACTAATTTTCACCAAGTGAATTTTATTTAACTTGGGTGAGCTCTAGTAACAGGGAGACCATAAACTTTAGGACGGGACAAGGGGCAGGGATGCATATACCTGTGTAGAAGCGGTAGAACACAGAGTTCAGGGCCACTGGTGGCTTCTACTTGCATAAAGTTTCATTAAAAATTTACCTTAATCCTATTATAGAAATACATATGTGGATTTCTGGATTAGAAGATGACAATGATTGATGTGCACGTGGTGTTAGTGTGCAAATCGCAGAGTTTTGTCAGGGTTATAGATGATAAACTAGGCAATAGGTCTCAGTTAAAGAATATATAAAATGTACAATTGACTTCAGTTGTCTTTGCCCAGATTTTTATTATCTTTTTGTGTCTGCAACGTTCATTCTCAATTATGCATATAGTCTGAGGGCTGCTCAATCGCCTTTATAGAATTACGTAGCAAAATTTTAAATAGAAGCCTTTTTAGAGCTTGTGCTTGTAATATGTACCTTACTGCTGCAAAGCTACAAAGTCCTGATTTTTAAAACTATTCAAAGTCAGTCCTTTGTTAAAGCTGCTTTTTTGTATGTGACTCTTTTGTTGTTTTAATAGTTCTCTTTTTGAAAGGAAAAAGGACTTCGCATTTTGTGCGTGTATTTAAATTATGCCTTCATGGTTTCGATATGATATGTTTAGTTCTATTTTTATCCTGTTTACATGCCTCATATAAGTCACTTCGAAACCCTTCTAACAATGTAATACTGCCATTAACAGTCATCAATATTCACAAACAGGAGACTTATTCATGTTGGGTAGCAAATACTTAAATTGTTCCTTAGAAATGTCTCAAAGAATATATTGCAGCATTTTTACCAATTAACTTGGTATGTAAGACAGTATGAATATTGATCAAATTTCAAAATTCAACCTCTGTACTTGGAGAATGTAGTGAAAGTTAACCACAGATTGTCATAACTAATTTGCTGTGTATTTAGTCAGTGAAGTGTGAAGGAATTTAAGAAGTGTATGGAAAATTTTTATTTCGTGTTTCAGAACTTTTAACTGTTGTTTTCCCAGAACCATCTCCTTCCAGGTACATCTTTCTTCAAGCAGCTTTACGGGCCAAGGGAAGTTCTTGGGGACTGTGGAAGGAAGTGCTGTTGTCTGTCCAAAGCAAAAGCTGAACAGGAGGAAAAACTTCTTTACTGTGAAGGTGATGGAGCACTGGCACAGGCTGCCCAGAGAGGTTGTGGTGTCTCCTTCTCTGGAGGTACTCCAAACTCACCTGGACGCCGTCCTGTGCAACCTGCTGTAGGTGACCCTGCTTCAGCAGAGGGGTTGGAGTAGATGATCTCCAAAGGTCCTTTCCAACCCCCACCATTCTGTGATTCTACCCTGCATGCTTACGCCCATTTTTGCAAGCATTTGTTCAAGTACCTGCGTGCGGCTGATTTGTATGCGGCTCATGTCTGCGTCTCCAAGGAAGGTGGTTCAAGTGTATCTCGATATTAGAACAAACAGATTCCGGTTTTCTGACAAGAACTGACTGCCATTCAGGTTTTAGCAATAGATTGCACCTCTGTATGGGAAACAAAATGGATTTCATAGCAATGATTTTTGTCTCTTAACCATTTACTAGCTGGTGTAAGTAAAATTCATTGTGGTGTTTGGGGATTTTTGGTTTTCCTTTGGTTTCTAGAGAAGACAACCTATTTTATCCTTGCCTTTGTGTCAATGAGCATGCTTTTAGCTTTTAACCAAAACCGGAGCTGAAACTAAATAAAATGAGGTACTGCTCCATCAGTATTTTCATACAACACTGCATCAGACTCTTCTAGCTGATCCAGGATGATTGCTCTTTAGATTTGCAAATCACTGCTTCATGGGGACAGCCACAGCAATGAAAGAGTTGGGGGACTAGAATTACCTTTTTTTTATTAAAAAAAAAAAAAAGGCAAAACAAAACAAACAAAAAACCTCCACCCAAGCAAAAGCCTGTTGTTTCTCTTTAGCAATTAAAAAAATAATTATTTACTTCCTGTCATGTAGTAATATCTAAGTGCCCAATTCCATTTAAAAGAAATAATTTGCAAATAGTTCTGTTTTCTGACTTTTGGAATAGAAGTTATCCATGATATTCTGTTCCTTAGTCAAAAAGCCCCGAGTTCAATACCAGTGTTAATAGAAGGCTTTGAGACTGTATGTACAAAGGGATGCGGGAAAACAAAAAAAATACAAGAGGAAAACTATTTCATATCTCTAGGAGATATATTTTTAGTTACAAAAAGACTTTGTTCTTTTGTATATTGTGCCTTTTTAGTCACTTTTCAAAATTAGGCTCTGCTATTTGCAATACATTTAGTGGATTTTGCACGTTGCATGCAGTATACAAAGTATGTGTGTGTATTAATTTATTAAAACAAATCACTTAAAAGTATTAGAATTTTACAAAGAAGGTCCAGCCCTGAACTTAAATAAATAAATAAATAAAGGTTTTCACCACTGCAGACCCACAAAAGTGTCTAGAAAGAATGAAGCGGGGGGGAAGAGTTATTGTTCTTTTTGTCTGTCTGCATCACTGTGGTGTCCAGTTGTCCCCCCTCCCTTGGTAAATGACACTGATTGATTTGTTTCTTCGTTTTGGTTAGGAAGGTAGGCTGGATGGTGCTTCTGTTCTGGATGGTATTGTTTGTGAGACAGGAGCAGATGTCTTGCTGAAGGTTGCAAAAGGCAAATTCTGTTTCAGGAGTCTGACTCAAATTCATTCTGTCCACTTAGTTCCCTCCTTGTCCCATGGAAAGCTGGTTTGAAAAATCAAGTAGTATTCATTTGTGCTATCAGTTTTCCATGAGAAAAAAAAAAAAAGAATTATATTAGAAAATAGGATGCTGATCTGGACTACTATCCCAATATGTAAAAACATCCACTGACATATCTTCTGTATTTCCAGTCTGTTCCTTGCAGGCAAGATCACGCTTCTTCCATTTACTTAAAAATAAATAATAATTTTTAAACACCCCTCTTTTTCCCCCACCATCTATATAAAATGAGTAACTTTATTAGTTTACATCAGTTACATTGTCTTGGGGAAGCTAGAGGGAGAATTGGAAATGCATCCACTGTATCTCTTGTGTAAATTAGGTTTTTGATCGTTTTGATAGGAGATAATTGCTTAAACATGACAGTTAATTTGTGTTTTGTGTTCCAATGTAGAAGCTTCAGAGAAAGTGTGTTACAGTGTGTACAGCTGACTTTACTTTAAATTTTCTTGACTTTATACCAGAGGCATTTTTATCTCGGCTTGAAGTACAGTACAGTACATACTTTTGCAGTATGCTAATACAGCGGTCTGTGCAAGGAATAGAGTTTTGGTTTTAATCTTATTTTAGAAGTTGTTGGCAATGGCCACGTCTTTGATATAAAATGTTACAAAACTGGGTAAATGTTATATTTGATGCCTGACCTGCAGTATATAGGGTCAGAAAATCTTAGCTGAGATCAGCGTTCCCAGGCAATGAAAAATACAATGAAAATCTGTTTTCTGCCAATAGTCAATAGACAGAGTTGGTTAAAAGTCTCATTTTTAGTACCTCTTTATCTTTTTATCTGATGTATTGATTTGATATAGTATATGGATGATTAGAAACAAATCTATTTTTCTTCCTAATAAACCCCATAGTAATCCGTTCTCAGATAATAAAGAGACATTCGCTTTCAATGAAATCATGAATGAGTGAATAATAGTATTTACAGTTTTGGCTATAAAAGAAGAAATCCAGGTCTTCACTGTTAGTCTGTCTGAATCCATTCTCAAGTTTTGGTGGTTGACATACAATTAAATTCTTTCATTTCAATTTAACATAATGCTGTGTCGTTACACCACAGTTTTAAATTGTGCTGGGAAAGGTGCTTTTAAGACTCAATGTGCTTTATCATTATTCATAACAACAGAAATCTCAGAGATATGAATGTGGTCACTTTACAGAAACTTTGGCAGCTAGACACTAACACTTTCATCACTTCACCATTATGAGAAACGTAGCCTTAATGATTCTGGAGAAACCATGTCAAACAAAGGACACAGTATCCACTTCAGACCCGAAGTAATTGCACATGGTAGAACAAGTCTAAGGAGAAGTGTTAGGCTGAAGAAAGTGCTGATCAATTATGCCCATTGTTTAATGTTCATCAGTTTGCATTTCTGACTTGCATCATCATCGCTAACACAGCCAGTGAGTGTGATGGGGCAGGTTGCTCCCCGGAACACGGCTCAGGTCCACACAATCACAGAATTGTCGGGGTTGGAAGGGACCTTTGGAGATCGATCTAGTCCAACCCCCCTGCCAAAGCAGGGTCACCCAGAACAGGTTGGACAGGAACGCATCCAGGTGGATTTGGAGTATCTCCAGAGAAGGAGACTGTACAACCCCTCTGGGCAGCCTGTGCCAGTGCTCTGTCACCCTCAAAGGAAAGAAGTTTTTCCTCATGTTCAGATGGAATTTCCTGTGTTCCAGTTTGTGTCTGTTGCCCCTCGTCCTGTCGCTGGGCACCACTGAAAGGAATCTGGTCGCATCCTCTTGACACCTGCCCTTTAGATATTGATAAGCATTGATGAGATCCCCTCTCAGTCTTCTCTTCTCCAGGCTAAACAGACCCAGGGCTCTCAGCCTTTCCTCAGCAGAGAGATGCTCCAGTCCCTTGATCATCTTCATAGCCCTCCACTGGACTCTCTCCAGCAGTTCCCTATCTTTCTTGATCTGAGGAGCCCAGAACTGGACACAGTACTCCAGATGCGGCCTCACCAGGGCAGAGTAGAAGGGGAGGATGACCTCCCTCAACCTGCTGGCCCCACTCTTCTTAATGCATCCCAGGAGACCATTGGCCTTCTTGGCCACACTGCTGGCTCATGGGCAACTTGTTGTCCACCAGGACGTGCAGGTGCATGTCGTGACCCTTCTGCTGCCCACAGGGTATCAGCAGGGACAGCCCGACCAGCAGCAGCACCTCGGCATCTGGAGAGCAAACATAACTTAACTTTACTCTGCTTATCTCACAGTTGCCCTACTTGTGAATAAAAGTCTTGGTAATGGGTATAACAGTATTTTATATTATCATAAAAAGTAAGTTTAATCTTAATTTATTTGATTGCTGCTATGGCAGAGATCCTGAAGCACTACCTCTGCTTCTTTTTCTGGATAAATTTATTCTTCTGTAGTTGTAGGTTTTGGTTCCTGGCCTGAAAGCTCTGCGCAAATGTCAGAGTGGTGCTATATATTGAAATTTATCATTATTCCTCTTGGTACCGTAGCATGATCTGTCTGAAGTAAAAGATTTTTAAAGGCACACATACATCTTCCTGAGAGACAGATTTTTGCAAATCTGTCTCCATTTACTCTCATTAGTATTAAATCAGTACAATTGATAACAAATGTCAGACTGTAATGTTGCTGGTGAAGCAGACCATCTGCCTGTTTCGTAATACGAACATTTATGCTTACAATCAGTATACTTCAACAACTGTCCCTGAAATGCCAGGTAGTAAAGTCTGTTATTTGAGGTCTGTGAATACATTATGTATATGGGATCAATAATTAATGCCATGCTTTCTGGCAAATGTAGTTATTAAAGGAGATTTCTTGCTGTGGATTGCTCGCCTCCCTTGAAAATGCCGTCCTCCTCTTAGCCTGTTTTATTTCCCTGTGATTGTTTGTTTCTTAACAGTGTATTTATTTTTCAAGCTAGTTAGCCTCTCCTTGAATAACCGAAACTTGTGAAGGCTGCCAGTCTACCAACCAAAAGAATGTTGTGATACTGGAACAGAACCATGTTGCTATCAACTTCCCGGTTTGTTTTGACAGAAAGTTTTTGATTAAAAACAAACACTAAACAAACTAAAAGAACACAAATATCTGCGAAATCCCTCAATTAAAGCTTTCAGGATTGCAGTATAACTTGCTTTTCTTCTGCAGGGAGCCATGACAGTGAAAGATGAGTTGTATTTCAGATGACTCGGCTGAGTCATCCTTTCCATATTGATGCATGTGCTCTTGCTGGGACGGCTGGAAGGTGACGGGCTTCAGTCTCCTCAGTTTTCCCTAAATCTGACTCCTTCACATCAACAGTTGAAATCCATGTATTTGTAGCCGGGCGCTCCTGGTTCTCGCTTGCTGCTGCCACTCTACGTGCTTTGTGTTAGGAGAGTGAAACCAGCATGGTTTGGAGAGCCAGGCTGAGCCTGCTCCTGCTCCCCTCCAGCACTGCGCCACGGATGGCGTCCCCGGCCTTAGGATGTGACACGGGGGAAGCAGCCAGGTGTTCAGCACCATCTCATTTTATAGAAGTGCTGTCACACAGGCCAGTTGCCCAGAAAACAGGCTGTGCCCATCCGGAAAGGTCATTTAATGAGTAGTAGGACTTAATGAAAATCGCTGGTAGAGCTGAGGAGAAGAGGGGAGAGAGATGTCTTTGCTGTCCCTAGTTTTGCTCAAGCCCTTTTCGTGGAGGAGGAGACTCTTCAATGTCTTTGCAGCTGTGGAACCTGTTGAGACTGTGGTACAAAATAGGGGGGTTGGGGTTTTTTGGATACCAGTATTAGTGTGCCTAAAAGGAAACTGGAGAATTGTGGTGTATTAATAGGAAAGCTGTATATATTACACGGATGTTTTCGTCACCAAGAAACACTGTAAATAAAATCAGTGAAAAGATGCTAGATGTAGTCCTTATTCGGCTTTATGGTAACCTTTTCAATTTGAATATGAAATGGTTGTTAACGCTATACACTTACAATGGATGGAGAAGGTTTGCTGACTTATTGCTAGTGATACGTAAACTGGTCCATGTATTTACTAAATTTCTTATGAGTTGTGATCTTTCTCCGTGATGGTTTGAGAATCAAAGCTAAGATAATTGAGCTGTTCTTTTGTTTTCTCAAGATCAGATAACCTAAAATAGTATTAAACAAAAAGAAATCTTTGTTTTGTCGCAGGGTTGGGTTTTCTTGTCATTGTGCTGCTGGTTTTCAAATATTGGCAAAACTACTCGTCCCATTTATGGCATATCACAGTATCTATATTTCTAACAAACTTTTCCCCTCTCTGCTGGTTTATTCAGTGTTTTCAGAGCAATGTGTTACATTCCCAGCTTTCCTGCTTGGCTTGGAAACGTGCACTGTTTACAACTTGAAAATAAGCAATATTCAGTCATACATTCATTTGTTTATCTAGTAATACTGCAAGGTTTCTTAGAGTATTATGTCTGAGTAGCTACATGTGTAACTTCTAGGTATGTATATAGCGTATGTACTGGAACATTTCTTTATATATTGAATGGTAGGTTTTTCCCGAAGTACTTAGCATGTGTTTGTCTTCAGCAGTTGAAGAAGGGTTAGAAATCTGTCCTGTAAAATAGAAATATCTGTGTCTCTGTAAAGCATCTGTATTTCCGATTTATCCACTGACTGTCGGTCTGACAATGCAGCAGAGGTGTCTTTTGTGTATTGAATATTAACAATCTCTGGATGCTTCAAATCATCAAGATTTTTAAGCAGAGGAGTTTTGTCAGTGAGAAAAATCAATTGAACAAAAATTTTGCTTGAGATTACTCTCGTTCTTGATGCCGTGACGCTAAGTAGAAGGTCTGGGAACTCGTATACAGAGTTACAATCCTACAATAAGATCAAGGTCTGCAAGTTCTGCCAAGGTTCTTAGTGAGTAAATATTCAGTAGAATCTGTCATTTGATGTTGAAGAATGTAAAAGGCAGCAGACATGCAAAATTGCAGCAGGTGTTAAAGCTGCAGAGCTGCTTCAGTAGAAATAAAATGGTTTAAATCACAGTAATATATCATATGCATATCCTGATAGAACACTTAAATGTAATCACATTAGGGTGTTATGGTTTTATGTGCTCTGTAACGATGTGCGTATGATGCATCGTTGTGATTTAAAACATTGTAATCTTCATTTATTCTTTTATCTTCCTCGTTGTCTTTCTTATTCCCTTTTTCCCGATCTCAGTAATAAAAAGGCAGCTTCTGACATTCCATTTTCTTATTTGTTTAGAAGGCAAAGTTTTGGCAAAAGGATGCGGGGGTTTTCAGATTTACAGGCCTGCTTGTTAAGATGGCCTCTGCTTAATTAATGTAAAAGCTGCGAGACTGGAGAGGACTCTCCCATTTTCACCTCCAGCCCATGTGTGAAGGACATACCAAACATATATATGCCATAAATAGATGTCTTGTGAGTTCTATGAAGCTTAGAACCTCAATCTCTTCTCCAAGCTGTGGCGTTAAGCATCCCCCAATGTTTAACCAATATCTAGACAGTAAAAGAAAAATAATAAAGAAATGTTAAAAAACTTGCTGTTAGTTAGGACTTCTTTCTTAACAGAATAGATACTATTGTCATACTGTTTTTAGTAGGTTTGAGCAAGCTGATGATATCATTCTATTTTCTTATGAACTATTTTATACTATTATTATACCATATATTATATCATTAGACCAACATATGCTTATTAACCATTTATATCATGTTTCTGATGATGACAATTTGGTTTCTTCAAGTAATAAGCGTATTCTGCTGAATCCTTAGTTTGAGAGAAGCAAGTGGATAATCTAGAAACTGTTCAGGCTCTGAGAGAAGAAAGTTTGGCATAGACGGAGTTGCTAGTTAGTCAGACACTTATAGAGTCTTCAATTTTGGTTTCTTCATGAAATGTACAGCACCAATTATAGCTGATATGTGCTGACAAGTGATATTTTTCACTTTACAATTCTATCTAGTTAGATAATTTAAATAAATGGGTAAATGTACCCAATACCTGGAGTGAGCTTGCCTACCTGCTGCTTTGCTTTGTAAGAGTTGGCTTAGATTGTTCAGTTAATAAAAGTTTTAAATGTCATATCTATAAAAGGCCTGATATAAAATCCTCCAGCTAAGGAACATTTTTATCATGAATTTTTTGGTAGTGAAAAGAGAAGATACTCAGTTAGACCTTACTCATAGTCTTTCCCAAAATACTCGTTAAGAAATTATATTTGAGCTTTGACCTGACTCGGGATACCGGTGAGTGCCCCGAGGAGCTCGCTGCAGTCTCTGAGTGCGGGTTTTCTTTCTTTCATTTTCTCCTCCTTATATAACCACTACATTTCTACAAATCTCTCACCCAACTGCCTGCCCTATCCTTTTATTGTGGACGTTTTTCTACACATCTCTTAAAAAAAAAAAACTAAACAAAGAAAAAAAAACAACAACAACAGGAGGTGTGTATTTGTTCACTTCTTATGTGACAAGACCCTTGCTCTCTCGAGTCCCTCTCACGGGGGTCACTTCTTGGCCATCTGCTCTTTCCTATATACCATGCCTCAACTATGCTGCTAACTGACAGTTATCTGCTCGTGATTCTCGGCTGTACATATTTCTTGACACCTTTAATGACTCTTCTCTGTTCTCTTTGCCTGCTTGTGTTGACTTTCCCTCTAAATACTTCGCATGGATGTGTTTCTCCTGGGGACAAATCAACTGTTCTGCCTGTATAGTTGCTATTTAGACTTTCCGTGAATAACCTCGGTATCACATTCGATCCTGAACTTCTCAACTGATACCTTTACCTCCACCTGCAAATCACATTTGCTATATATAACATTGGCGGGTTTTTTAGCGCCTTGTGGTCTGAACTTCCTCTCTTGACAGTTTTGTTTCTCTCTATTCTTTCTTTGTCTCCGTACTTGCTGAGTGTGAAAGAAGCATTCGTTCTTTTTCTGAGTACCCTGTAACTCAGCTGGCTTCCAATTAATTCCAGGGATCAATATGAAACCATTCTCTCTTACCCCAAATCTAAGTATGCCATCACATACATTTTGCGTTCAGTGTTTTCCTTTTGTTTTAACACAGATCTTGGTTACATAAGTCGGTGCTGGTTGCATTAATAGGAGCTCTTGTGTCGAACATATTGCTGCAAGATAATTTTAAGTCTGATTTCTTCCAGCTACTGTATCATGTTACTTGAGTGTATAATTTCTTTAAAACTTTAAAATTAAGTTGTTTGGGTTTGTTTTCTTTTCATTTTTTAGGTTTTAAAGTATGAGTACACTTACTGTGATTCTTACATGATATTGGATACGGTCCTTCAATTTTTGGAGAACAACAAAACCCAAACTCCCTCTAGTGTGATTGCTATTTAAGGTATTCCTGCATTACCAAGTCCAGTGCTGAGGTCCTTGGCTTATTGACTGGTTTAGGCAATCTCTTGGATAGAAAACTGGCAATTCTAGAGGTCTGGTGATTAAGAATAAAGCACATATTACTCACTGCTTCTACATTCCTCTGTTTAAAACTTCAAGATGCTTGGCTCCACTTTGAGCAGGATGCAAATGTCCTTTATCATCCTATTCCCTATAAGCACTTCTGAAGTTGTTGAGGTTGTGCTGGAACAGCCTTGTTAGACTTGCACGTGTACTGCTTCCTGGACAGCCTGGGAAGACTGCTCTGATGCTTAGTGCCGTGATTACTCACAGTTAAGGCTACAGCGGATTTTGTTTTGACTTTGAATCAATGTCTACTCCACCCGTTTTCACCCCTGAAATTTCTTTGCTCAGAATGATCTCTGAATTACTGTTACAGATATCTTCCAGACCCAAGACAAGAAGTGCACATTTTGTAATCCACTTTGATTTTTTTCCAGTATCAAAGGAAACTATTGAAGATCCAGACTACAAACTCATGACTGCTTTGTGTACTGATTCCTGTCCCTTTCAGTGTCTTCTCCAATTTAAAATTCATTCCCAACTTGTATTTGCGTTCAAAGAGTCAGTCTGCATGACCAAGAGGTTCTCTGTTCTTATGCATCTACATGGGACTACTGGGAGCTAGAAGCTGGCGCTTCTTGTGAAAACAAGACCTTGCCTATGTGCAGTGCAGTGGAAACGGGAAGCTTTCACCATGAGCACCAGCCAGTGGGGCAAGCAAAGTGCAAGAGGTGAGACACTGGCCCAGGCTGCCCAGAGAAGCTGTGGCTGCCCCATCCCTGGAGGTGTTCAAGGCCAGGCTGGATGGGGCTTGGAGCAACCTGGGCTGGTGGGAGGTGTCCCTGCCCAGGGCAGGGGGGTTGGAACTCAATGATCTTTAAGATCCCTTCCAACCCCAATCATTCTATGATTCTGTGAGATAAGGAAGCAACTCCCAAGCCGCAGTGCTGCGTGATACCCATAGAGCTGAATGGCAACAGCTCTAGCTCTGAACTTGAGTCTTACCTCTGTTGACAGCGTATCACATCTGTAAAGCTGATCTAATGCTCCAGACATGCAGTAGTTCTACCGTCAGATTCCAGCCCAAGAGAATGTGGGTTTTTTTCTAAATGTCAGGTGTTAAAGCATTTTGGAGTTTTCTGAATGCAGGCGAATTGTTCATTAGCGTGTTGTTGCTGGCTACAGGTACCGAACTTGAAAAGAGGTGATCAGTTATGCAAAGGTCACAGCGTATTTGCAGGCTTCTGTTTGTTGCAGTCAAAATATTTTAACTTCAAATGTGAGCTAAGGAAAATCAGCTCTTACCAAACTGGTTTTTACACTTCATTGACAAATTCAGTTAGACTTCACTGACTGACCAGAGAGTAGCTCTGAAAGGTACTACATTTTGAAGTGAATTCTATCCAAACCTTTACAAAATGTTAGCAAATTTTCAAATACAAGAAACAATTTTTTCCCTAGAAGCCTTTGAGAGACCTTTAGGTCTCCTACTTTGTTGGAAAGTTTAAAATTTCCTTTTTTGTTGAAATATTTTTCCACTTGAATGTTTTGTCTACCATATGCAGTATTTTAATATTTTAGAAGAGTGAAGAGGTCTGGAGGTTTTTTTCAGATGTAATTTAGTATCTCCTTAGTAGCCACAGTGGAGGCAGGTAATTATTAGGAGAAGTCATTGTTGGGATTAGTCTTCCAACTTGCAGAATGAATGTTCTCCTTTTAAACAGAAAAGTAGTTTAAGTGTCTTTAATAAGAGATTCTGCAAGGTTCTCACTAGAATTTCTTTATCATTTAGATATAAAGGCAAGAGTAATACGACATCCATAAGAGTTGTTTTGGGACAGGAGTCAGGGGTCAAAAATTTGTGGCATAATATGAGTATGAAATTGTGATATCTCTGTCAGTGTAGGTATATAGTTATTATTTTCATTAGGCTTACTTATAAAAGGGACTTCTAGTAGAAGTAAAATTTTAGGTTTGGTTTACGACTAAGATCAGATTAATTTCTTATTGTAATCTGGAATATTGGTCCATGTCTGTTGAGTATACATTTTGGGGTAAGGGGAAAAAAACTATACATTTTATTCCATTCTTACTATTTGTCTAGAATGGGGTGTTATACATGTGAATACTGGTGTAAAGGAAGTAGATAGTGATTAGCTGAACACCTCCCTTGTTCTTTTGCAGAAATTGATTTCTGTTGCTCGGTGACAGCCCTTTATTGTTTCTGAACTACTTTTTTTTCCCCCCTACTGCTGAGCTCATGCTTTGCCCTTGTGGAAGCACAGTATATTGCTTCTAG
Organism: Charadrius vociferus; assembly: GCF_000708025.1. Lineage (NCBI taxonomy): Eukaryota > Metazoa > Chordata > Aves > Charadriiformes > Charadriidae > Charadrius > Charadrius vociferus. Next base: position 1,682,856 of record NW_009650063.1, on the reverse strand, counting down.
AACTTGTCTTATTTTTCTCACTGACATTTATGAACAATACCCACAAAAATGCCATGACTCTATTTTTCAAGTTACTTGTTTAATTTTATAAACTGGATAACAATATGCACTACAGTTCTCAAATGCATTCAGAGCTTCAATCTGGTTGATTCTTTCATGGCTTTAAAATACGAACGGTAAGGTATAGCTATTACTTATTCTTTTAGTGTCGTCATCGTTTGGGGTGGGCTGGCCGCTAAACAAACAACAGATTCCGAAGCACTGTAGCCTTATTTGAACATCTCAGGAAATCCCTTCTATATGTGGTTGTGTCACTTTTATTTTTTTAAGTGTTTCTTTTGATTTATTTGTTTTAAGTTCTGGGTTACACTGAGGAATTTAGCAAAAATTTAGTTCTGACTTGATACTCAGTATTTCAAAACAGGTTGTGTAGACTTGTGAAAAGGGGATTGCTGTTACATACCTTTATTCCAGTAACTGTGTCTTTGAAGTATGTCCCGTGTGGAGAGTTATCATATCGGGTATGAAACTCATGGGTTGGCAATTCGTCAACCTTTCAGCTACCACTGTGAAAGGCAATTTGGCAGGCACTAAATTTGTTGAATCCAGGTATGCATTTCTGATACCGGAGGCAGTCACAAGATGCACTGCGTTGTTCACAACTACGTACGGTGCCGGCTGGTTTACAGTGTGTGCGGCTTAGTCGTTGAAACCCAGGGAAAGCTTCATGGAAATCTGGGAAGTGCCAGGTGAGGTGTCATCTCCAGGACATTGCTTATAGCAGCAGGGATGATGCAGTACATCTAGTTTGTATTGTAGTCAGAGCTTTTATGTTCAGGCGACACTGGAGCTTTATGATGCTTCTACTGCTGTCATAAATGTGTATCTGCTGGCCTGCTTGCAGAGCGCTGGTGGTGAACGAGAGCAGAAGCGGGGACTAGGCTTTTATCTCCCATGAGGTATAATGTTAAGAGTTTGGGTTTAGAGTAGATGTTTCTAGTTTACTGTCAGTTCTAGAGCCATTTCAAAAATACAGTTTGGGAGAAAATTCACTTTCAGACTTGATGCATCCCAGTCAGTTCAGGGTTTAAGGATGCACAGAGCCATTTTCACATATGTCTGTGCCAGCCCCATTTGATGAGGGGCAGTAGACGTGCTTTGGCTATTAGCGGGGGGGGGGGGGATTTTCCATGGGAAACTAGAAACTTCCAGCACTCTATCTGTTTCTGCTGCACGGTGAGCAGGTACGTACATAAGGCCATAAGGAAAGTGCTTACTTCTTGCTGTCAGTGGGCCTGTGTGACTGTACGTGCACAGGAGCTCACTGATATTTTTAAATGCGTTTATTTCTGATGGGAACAATTAGTCCTCTGCTAAGTAAAAGTGATAATATTTTTCATGTCCAGAAAGGGGCATTTCTCTGCAGTGAAGGTTTCGCTTGGTCCATTGTCACTATTCTGTACAAGGATGGTCTGGTTGAGAGACCAGTGAGTCAGTGATACAGCCACAGATTTGGAGGAGAAAGACTTGTCTGTCTCTTTTCCCCTCCCTTTTCCTTCTCCGTCCCTTTGATCTGTCTCCTGCCTATCACTTCCATTTCTCATCATGAAATGAGGGTGGTAAGGCACCCACTCTGAGGGTGGTGAGACACTGGAACAAGTTGCCCAGAGAAGTTGTGGAAGCTCCATCCCTGGAGGTGTTCAAGGCCAGGCTGGACAGGGCTTTGAGCAACCTGGGCTGGTGGGAGGTGTCCCTGCCCATAGCAAGGGGGTGGGACTGGATGATCTTCACGGTGCCTTCCAACCTAAACCATTCTATAATTCTATGATCAAGAGCCTTGTCTGCCAGTGTTTCAGGAAGCAAACAACTGCAAAGCCTACATGCAGGGCAGAGGTGGGCTGACAGAGTGGACCTGCAGACATGAAGAAGCAAACCCAAGACAGTTCTTTGCTCTCCTCATTTTTCATTCTTCCTCTTTCACTAAGGTATGCAGTCAAGGTAGCACATCGTACACAGCAAGGTAACCCCCTCTTACTGTGGGACTTGGATGCTGTGCTGGATGCTCTGCTTCCATGGCTGCTCCTGTTGCTCTTACCCGGCACCTGGTCTGTCCCTCGGGGCACATTCTGCCTCCTCCCAGCTTGTAGGTGGCAGGGTGGCAAGTATCAAGCTTTGGTACTTGCCAGCACTCTGTCATCAAAATTGTAAGCAGTCTTCTCAGCTCCAGACCAGCCACTGTTGTCCTTCACTTTCTACTACATGGACAACAAACCCCCCTACAGCTAGCGACTGTGTGCGTTGCCTGTGTTTCCATCTGCTGGAAGATGCTGTCGTCAACGGTATCGCTGTGGATGTGCCCAGCAGCCGCGCTCTGAACGATGATCAGGGTTTGGCAGGTGTCTCTGGGAGCGCTCGTAGCTAAAGACAATTCAGTGTTTTTCATTCGCAAAGTTATAAGTGCTGACTGGCTGTGACAGGCTGGAGGCTGAAGGGCTGTCACCCACATCTGGGATCTGCAGGTGAGCAAGAGGGATAAATAAGCCTCCTCCAGCCTGGACAAGACGGTAGGACCAGAGGATGCCAGTAATCTTACTGTTCTTGCTGCCTTCTCGCAACCAAGATCGACAACTATCAAACGCTTTGTGTTGGTATGGAGAATTTTTAAATCTAATATTTTCCTGGAAGGCATAAAACTTCAGAGAATGGAACTTGGATGATATTTTTTATTTCATAGTTACGCCATTAGTCATCAGTGCGTGGTTTTTGCTTTTCTTTGCACTCCCTTGCCACCATACTTGGTGTAAGTCTTCATGCAAGAGACTCACACAGACTCTTCAGCAAGCTTCACACAGAATAGAAATGTAGCAAATATTTCTAGTGATATACACTTATTTACCAATAAAGAACAACAAAATATTTTTATTAAACTAACAGAGGAATTCATAAGCTTGGGAAATCTTATATGCAATGTCTTTCACCTAGCCTGCCTGTGCATTCTTCGCCTATAAGGCTGCCATAATGTAAGTATTTTGCTATATTGTTCATATAAAATAGGCATCTCTGAAGAAGTGTTGCTTCAGATGTGTGTTCTTCTGAATATTCATGAAATAAAGAATCTAGAACTGACACTTCTAATGCTGGTAAAATTCTACGTAGCTCCCCAAGTCTAAGAATTAGACTTTTCAAAGGGACAGAACACGTATGTATTTCTCTTAAACTGTGTTATTCTGTTTGTCCGTTTCCATCGTATTTCAGCTTGAAACATATTTGTGCAGGGCTAATGAGATAGACCAGCACTCTCTCCTTTGCTTATCTTGTACTGAATTTCTCTTTTAGGCTTATAGATTTAGTTATAAAAGTTCTCTCCAAAGTTGAAGATGCACTTTGCATAGTATTGTTAAACAGATTAAATCCAAATGCAAATAGATTTTGTTGAATTGTGTGTTTGATTTTTATTTTTTTTAATATATATGCAATTTCTCTATTAGTAGTAAAAATAATACAGTGTTGGAAAAAATATTTGCAGCTAGGGTAGATGTGGAGATAGAAGGCACCTGAGCAGAAAGTTAATCTTGCTGCAAACAGATAGTTCTCAACACAGTGTTTTCTACCTTAAAAGTAGGAATTAATACAGTGAATTCATCAAAATATCTTAATTAGAGCTATGGTTATGACTGTCTCTTTAAAGCTAGGCGTTGATAAGATCCAGCACTTAAAAATAGAATTATTTTTTTTATTCTTACACCATTCTCAAAATTAAGATTGATTTGATCTGCCAGTATGTGACCTTTACAAATCACAACACTACTTTATCACTTGATCCTTTTTCTGAAGAAAAACTACTTAGATCACACAGCTACCATCTATTATTATCTTGGAATCAATACGTTCCTTGTAAAATTCTCTACTTTCTGGAATTTGCTGTAAATAAAAATGTGTAATATGGAAGTGATTTCTTTAGGACAATTGTTGTGAACATAAGATTTTGATAAATATACAATATTTGAAACAAAACAAAATGAGATTTGAAGAGTCCAATATCATGAAGTTATAAGCAGTAGATTTTATTTTGGAAGTATGGAGATGGAAATATTTTTTCAGTGGATATGATAGTTATTTTTATTCTGTATGTCTCAAATAATAAGCAGTACACAATTGTAAACCAGCTACACTGTGTGTTAGATAAATATGCCTTTCATTCTAAACAAAATACTTTCTGCATATGAAAAATATTCACTTACCTATACATTTTCAGGTGGGTTTTTTTTTTCAATTATTTCCTGAATCTTCATTGCTTTTTCTGACTTTATCCAGAAAAATGAGTGTTTAGTAACTGCTATTAAAAGTGTTAATATAATGTGTTATACCATACCAACTTACATTTATAGTGTCTATTTTGCAAGGCACCTTATCAAATGTCTCCTTTATTGTGTTCATTTTACTTATGTAAAAAAATTTCTTTGAGAAATTTGGAAGATCTAAGAGAGAGCGCTTTTACAGACATTTGAGTATTCTCCAGTACATCAATGGAGTATTATGTATTTCTTGTATGTGTGTGTATAGATAGCCAAACCATGCCTTTAACATTTCTTGACAACTACTGTTATTGTTTAAAAATCTGAATTTGATCATTGTAATTCAGTGAGTTCCTAAGCTACTTTGGAGTCTAAAACCTGCACCTCGTGTCCCTGATGCAGTTGTCTGACAGATGGCTCCAGGACATTGTTCTCAAATGTCATCAAATTGTTGGGTCAGTGGAGAAAAAAAAAAAAAGAAAAGAAAAATCCTTCCCCAGGATGAATTCAGACTTTCCCATTAGTTGGTTTCTGTGCTTTTGCTTTTATTGTACTTACATTCTTATGACTTCCTAATATTCTGAAATAGTTTTCAGTTTGGAGGGGTTGGAAGACAACATCTATAAAGCTGGGGATGAAAAATATCCTGTGTCCTCTTGCAATTACCTTATCATTCCTGTTTGTGATCCTTTTTTTTTTTTTTTTTGCAAGGAGTACCAGTCTTGCTATGTGTAGGGGAGAAAGCACATTTTTCTAAGGTAATATTATAATCTTAGAAGATCTTCTAACATAAATATTGCAAAATATTTGCCGTTTTGCTGATCGCAACATTTTGAATGAAGGAAGAAAAGTTTTATATCTTTTCAGTTACCCAGAAAACTCAGGGCCATGTAGATGGTCTTGTCTTCAACTCTATTCTCAACAAGCTGGTAGAAAACCTTAAAAGTCACATTTTACCCCCAATATGACACACAGTAGCTACTCGTGGTGTTACTCTTTTCAGATTACGATCAAAATGGGATCATTCAGATCATTTGCCTTGCAGGGAAAGTTTGAAGATTGCTACTGATAAGGCACACATAAACAGCGCAAGCTTTTATGGGAAGTAGTAAGGGATATTGAATTCAGCAGCTCCATAAAACCCTTATAGAAAAGACACCTTCTTAATGAGTCCATTGGGTTCTGTGTCTGTAACGTATGCCTGAAATCCTTCTCCTCTTGGCCTGAGTTCAGTCCAAGGGTTAGCGGTGAAACCTGAAGAGTACATGGAGTGGGAAGAGAGGATGCGTGTAGCCCCTTTGCTGGAAGCTTGGCTTTGGGGTCGCGGCAAACCCTGAGCTGCCGTGGAGGATGGGAGGGAAGCCCTCCGCTTCCTCCAGCAACTGCTGCTGCCTCCCGCTGGGAGAAAAATCAGTGAAGAAGGTGTATAAATCGATAAAGATTCCAAGACTGGGAGAGACAGGCTCATTTTGGCACATAAGGGTAATTTTTTTTTCTATATTTAAATAGTTCACATTTCCCAAGAGAGTGCTTCAAGCCATAGTTTACATGTTGTATCTTTTACTGAAGGTTGTGATTTGTGATTGTTTTCTCTGTTTGAAACATGGGTTTCAAAGCATTACGCACCAGTGGAGCTTCACTGACAAGTATTTTTTACACTAAATAAGCTTGCTATTATGTGTTCTTTATGTAGTTGTTTGTAATATAACTTCTAAAAAAGGGAAAAATTGTCATAAATCTTAATCTGTGTTGTCTATTAGGTTTGCTTTGTTGCCATGAAAAAGTGTATTTGGAAAACTCTTGAGAGGCACTATAGGAACCTGAACAGCTAGATATGAAAATATTAGGGGCTTTGTATTAAGTGCTTTGGACATTTTTACACAATTCTGTTCAAGAACTTTTTTGTATAGAATGCACAGCTGCACGTGGATTGTAAATGATTACGGGAGGCAATTAAATAGCCATGAAAGAAACAGCTATGGTAATTATAGATAGTTTCCATACAGTATATTACAAACAATGTTTTTTCATATTCACCGCGAATTCTGAGATTCTGACTAATCACTCCAAGGTGAGTTGTCAAAGCTTATTTAAAATTGGAATACTGGGATGTAAATCATTCAGCAAGGAAGACAATTTTTTCACAGCGATAGGCTAACTCATATACATTGTGTGTGACCTTGAAAATTGTATGTGTAATTTTGTTCCAGACATTAGACTCCTCGCTGCAGTAAGATTAAGCATATATGTGATAGCAGGTTTAGCAGCATATGGCTGTGTACGCATTCCAAAAATCCATTTGTTACCATTTTTTTTATTTAATGCCTGTTTTCCTCTAAGCCTGGACCGTAGTGCCCTCTTCCTCCCTCCTCCCCCCTCCAATAAAAATTAATGAACAATATTTTTTACTGCTACCAGAAAGCTTTAATGATCTTAGTAAAAAGAGGCAAGCAATTAATTTGTTGAAATTCTTCCTTTTTTTCAGCTCACAATTCAAAGTCTGAAGATACGAGGGCGAGACAATGTGAATCTGATAAATAAGAACTTAAACACAAATATTTTTTAAGATTTCGTGTTGACAATGCATTCACTGAACTTACAAACTTTAAAACAGTGGTGCAGATCTTTTGTGTAGGTGTTTTCCATCATTCATCAGTGTTCTCAAATTATTTCAAAACTTAAACTGAGATGCTTTGCTTGGTTTGATTTGTTACTGACAGTTGTGCATATTTCCTAGGTGTTTCTTTCAAAGAAGCAACAATTGAGATGTAAAAAACTATCAAAAATTGGAAGTGTCTTACGTGTCTTAGATTAATATTTCTGGTATATATGCTGGCTGTGTTTTAACAACAAATTAGAAATATTTAATTGTTGGGGGTTTTTTCTTAGTATAATTTGCATTGGTGCTTGCTGGTACGAGGGATATAACACAACGAATGAATTGTACATAGCAGTGATTATTCCAACTGTTTGGGGTTTTTTTAAGCTGTAGAGGAATTTTTAGCTCTTCATTTTTATTTGCCTTCCGTTTGCAATATGGTGCATCATGAAGATTACTGGTGGTTAGCAAGTCCAGCAAAAAAATTCATGTTCATGAGCCACTGGTTTTTCGGTGCTCATCACAGCAGCCCAGAAGGACAGGGCTCTGAGACAGACAGTAAAACCTGCTGGTAGAAATTTATTTAAATACATTGGATTGAATGAAATGTCTCTTCTGCTCTGCTGCTTAGTTTCCTTCCACACTTCACCACTAGAAGGGGGAGAAACCCAAACTCTCTTCCCAACAAGGGAAATCACCAAAAATTTTACAGAGCACGATGTTACTGGTTGTTATTGGCTTGAGACAAAGTATTGGGCTAAAGGAATTAATTATTTCAACTTTTTAGTTAAAAGTCTTGGTCTAAATGGGAGCTACCATGCTTATTGATCTGTTGAACATCATCTATATTGAGCTTCCCTTATTCTTTTTTGTCTCTTGTCTATAAAAGCCAAATAACTGTGGTAAATTGCAGAACTTATAGTATGAATTTCTAGATAAGCCTCCTATATGCTGCCTGTTCTACTCTGTGATGGCCTTTGGGCAGATATTTTGTCCTGAAGAGGCAGGCTAGCTTCTAAGACTTCAGTGTTTGTTTAGGATGAGAGGAAACAGCCTCAAGTTGCACCAGGGAAGGTTTAGATTGGATATTAGGAAAAATTTCTTCACCAGAAGGGTTGTCAAGCACTGGAACAGGCTGCCCAGGGAAGTGGTGGAGTCACTGTCCCTGGAGGTATTTAAAAGATGGGTGGATGTGGTGCTGAGGGACGTGGTTTAGTGGTGGACTTCGCAGTGTGAGGTTCATGGTTGGACTTGTTTATCTTAAAGATCTTTTCTGACCTAAATGATTCTATAGGTTGTGTGGTTAAGGTGAGCCTGCAGCTGCCTTTTGTGGGCTACAGCTTATTATTCCTGTCTGTAAGCGCTGCAGCTCTGTTAATTGGTAGGAGAATAGCCTAACAGTTACCCATCTGAAGTGCTCCCAGTGTTCTTCCTCTGATGAGAAAGCAGGCAGCATACCCGCCTGAAGGTTAAAAAAAGATACATTAATATTCCTTTTCTTAAGCTTGTAAAAATTGCTGTATCATTTAGAATGTATATAGTATATCTAAATTCTACCATAAAACCAGATGCTTGACTTGCTTCTTTTACCAGATACCTTCGAATATCTTGTTACCCTAAAGTTGCGCAAAGGAGCCTATGCGTTTATCGGTATCTTTTAGTACCTGACATAATCTAGACCTACACATGGCATTAATGTAATTTTTTTTAGAGATGCAGAGATGGTCATACAAAATGACCAAGAACTTGGAATGCACTATAACTGTCTGGATTACTCAGTTTTACACAGGATGTTTGCAGCGGGAGGTTGCAGACTTGCAGGATTTGAGAGGTGGGAAGTTTATAACCACTTTTGACTGCTCGTGCAGCGTGACAGTCTGTATGCAACTGAGATGTTTAGGGAGCTTTTAAATTAGAAATAGAGCCTTTGTCCTTTCTCAGAATGATAAATTTCTATTTCTGGTCTTTTCTCTCAAGAAAATAATAAACCAAAGTTTATAGCAGATGAGTAAGTGCACAGTGGGGTTTTTTTGTTTGTTCTTTTTGTTGTGTTTTTTTTTTAATTTTTGTGAAATTGTTCATTTTTAGCTGTGTGTGGGAGGTGGTTCTGAGTGAAGGACGCTTGGGAGAAAGGTGACTCTCCTCAGGATAGAGTACTCTTGTTCTTTCTGCTGAAGTCTGAGAGAGGAGTTCATTGATCTCTATAATGAAGACATTGAAAAGTCCTTCAGCAAAACCAGGGAGACCAAATTGGACGTTTTGTGATATATCTAAAGTTATTTGGCAAGAATGAAGGAAATGGGGAAAAGATGTCAGGTGACAAACCTCAGCCTGCTAGACCTACTTTGAACACCAGGAATTGGGGAGGGGGGTGGTTTGTTCCCTGCAGAGAGCGTTTTGGGTTTGAGTTTTTTTATGTTTTTTATTTTTTTTATTTTTTACTTGAGAGGGTAAGCATCATAATCTTTCATTCTCCCTTAGGTGGTCATCTTCCTTGACCATCAAGTTTATTTCAGCCAGAGGAAGAAAAGAATGAAATAGGTAAAAATACTAGCTGCTATGCTCTGCTGTATTAACTGGTAGGGTTTTTTTAGTATCCAAGAACACTCTAGCTTTCTTCATGGTTACACACAAACTCGTGGTTCAGTGCAGCAGCCTTCAATTGGGTGCGTGTTAGAGTGCAATAAAATTTCAAGTTAAAAAAATTTTAACCGATCATCTTTATTTGGAAAGTGAAGCATTCACTATAATACAGATCCTTTGCATATGTATTTAAAACAAGCTTTCTTGGCCTAAAAAAAGGTCACAATTTAAGGGAAGGGAGGAGAAGTTCATTCAAGTAAACCGTAATTAATCCCTTAAATACTATATTGCATAAATCTGTCTTGCTCTGACAGATACCATTTTCAAATAAAACTGCATATTGTATGTGTATATATTGACAGCCTTCCAGTGTACTTTTTAATCACAAGATTAAAGAGGAAGTGGCAGTGAATTTACTGTCTTTTCTAAAAGGCCTGAAGGGGAGTATTCTCAAGTGTTAGTCTTTGGAAAACGGTGATTATACTGCTCATCTTTATTTTTAATAAATGTTTTTCAAGTACCACTGTTTCTGCGCATCAGTACCAGATTGCCTGGTTACAATACGTATGCTGACATCTGTCTATTTTATAATTAAACACAGGCCTACTGTACATCAAGTATCTCAAACAACTACAGCAAACCTGAGTGCTGGTACTGTGTGTATAACCGCTGAAACTTGTCATTCCTTTGTGCTCCTATTATTTTTGTACTCTAAGCTAAACAGATTAACTGCTGCTAAGAAGCTGTCAGGGGATGCATGTCAAACACTAGGTGTATCATGCGATCGGACCAGCGCTGGGATGGAAAAGTCAGTGGTTGGAAGGGGGGAAAACGTGACCTTTTTCTCCAACATTGTCTTTACACTGAAAGGAACAGATGAGATTCTGAATTATTCACGGTACTGAAAGCTTATAATCGTTAGCGACGGTGGCAGTGGCAGAATATAGAGACAGGAGTTGTTTTTTTTGTGAAAATGCCTGATCCTGAAGCTCATCAAAGGATTCATTTCACAACTGTCTCTGGGAATTTGGGTATTTAAGGTCCGTGGGAGTGAGGGCAGTTTCTTCCACGGGATCAAGAAATAGAATATTTTCTCCTTACTTTCATAAGGATCTGTGTTGAAATAAAGGTTAATATTAGTGACAGGTCTTATGCAGTAATGGAACAAAGAAGCTCCGTGAAAAGGGTTTGCTGTTTCAGCAAGTAATCTTCGTGAGTCAATTGCAGTGATAGTAATAAAGTAGATCTTTGAACCCATAATATAATTACTAGACATATAAATGACCTATCCATCTAAACAAATAAACCAATTCCAGTAGTAGTAAAAGGTACTTCAAACAAAGATAGGCAGTAAGATTATTTTGGTTATAACTGATATGTGGTGGAAGGTAGGGCTTCTCTTGAAGTCGTGCAGAGTTTTGCCTACTTAAAATACAGACTGTTTATAGTTTCTTTGAAGGAGTTAGCTGTTAATACATTGCTTAAAATCCGTTTGTTTCAATAGGTCAAATTTAATACTATATTCTCTAACGTCGTTTCTTCTTTTTTTATTCTGAAAGCTACTGATGCTTATTACAAATTTGGAAAGTGAGCATTTGGATGCAGTGTATAATAATTATGCCATGATTTAGCACACATGTCATTAGTGTCCTATGACAGACGCTCATCAGTCAGAGGCTATTGCCCAAGTGAGAGCTGGTGTGGCAGCACCGGTTATCATCATCACTCTCTACTACACGTTACCAAAGACAAAAGTTTTGCATATGGAGAGAGTAAGGAAAAAGCAGCGGAAAGTGGCAGCAGAGCTAATGATCTATAGCTCTTGGGAACCTAAGTTTTTTAAAATCTTCCAAAGCTTTTATGGTTTCTCTCTTTGCCTTTAAAAGCTACTCCTTGAGGCTGGGCAGATGCGCTTTATTGATGTGCTCCAAATCTTCTTAAGGGAAAAGGGCACATGCCATAGATAAAGAACCAAGAATTTCCTGGTGGTCCAGTTAATGTTTTAACAGTCTAATAGCCCAGAGCAATGCAGAAAAGCCTCTTTAACAGTACATTTAAAATTGTTAAACAAAACTGCCGAGAGCCAACCTCTCTTTGGTGTTCCGCTCACCCTTCCAGTGTTGCGATGGGTTGTGAGGGAGGAACAAAATGGCGGCAGGGGTGGGGTGGGGTGGGTGTTTCCCAGAGGTCACCATCATTCCCTGCCCTCCGCCCCAGGCAGCATGGACGTCGTGGTGGGGCTGGCTTCCTTCTTGCTCTTGGCCCACTTGGGGCTGTTTTTATATGTTTCATTGCAGCCTGCAGGGTGTCAGATATTCCCCATGGTGTTTTCAGGGACAGGCCAGGCCCGACTACCTGGCAGCTGTTAAACCCAGCTCAGGTCCAGATGACCCCAGACAGCTCCGGAGACCCTGCGCTGCTGGGTCGGTGCAAAGCCTCCGGGCTTTCACTAGCATTGGCAAGAATCGTATTTATTGGGCTACTTTGTATGTGGAAATATAATTAGATTAAAGCTTTCTGAAATCATCAGCATCTGGCTCATATTTCCTGTCTGAGGGAACTGCGTGGGCCAACGCTACCACGGGCACTCAAATAGGCTGACTGAAGTAATAGCTGCAGGCCAGAAACGTCTTATTTAAACCTGGCTCAAAGGATATTTTTTTTTTTTTAATGATAAAACAAAGTAGATACAATCAATAAGTTAATGCTATGCTGCCTAAGGAGAAAAGGTAGTCTTCTCATTTTCTCCAAGCCCCATCCAACTCCTCCTTGTTGCTCTCCTGGCTTCGCGACTGCCCTACGGCCACACCAGGGCCCAGCCTCAGCAGGAGAAGCATGGCATGGTCCCGTCCGTCGTCCTTCAGGCCCACTCGGTGGTGGAGCGCTGGAGGACGGGTTTGCTCCTCTTGGATGGGGGTTCAAAAGGGAGCATCTGCAAAGGGGAGAGGAGGGAAGGGAATGCTGCTACAGTTGCTATTGCCCTTCATCTTCCTTTTTTTTAAAAACAAGAAAAGCTGTTCTGGTTGATTTTTTTTTTTAAAATAAGTTTTAAAATGAATTTTTTGTAAGCATCTGCCAAATCCTGTTGGCTTCCTCTTCAGTCAACAGGGAGACCATAGACTCCCTCAAAAGACTCCCAAGTATTTTTTTCTATCGTTGCATGAAAACACGGACTCTAGAATTCTATCACGGGGATTCTGGCATACGGTACTTTGTGAATCTGAATTATGTCTCGATTGACAAAGCCAACCTGCTTCATGATTTTATGGATAAGGTATTCAGAAATCAAGACTGACAGATTGCTTTCGAAGAAGACTGTATGGTGTCCTACCACAAGCGTGGCACACGCTGAACTGGTGTGCTTAAGATTTCAGGGCTGACATCCTAGTGAGGTAAGATAGTACTTCATTAGTTCTTTAAGTTGTAGCTGTTACTGAATCACTGTGACACAATCTCTAATTTAGCAATTCTGCAGGACAGTCCTCTCCCTTTAAACAAGGGTCATGTACCAGCCAGTAGTGTTTGTGTTATTGTTGTGAAAGGTGACTAAATGCTTAAATAGGGGGTGGAAGATGCATCCTTGAAGCAATGGTTTTGACTTGCTGATAGACAGTACTTTTCCTCTCTGAGGCAGCAGCTCCTGATAAATCTGGCATCTCTGCCTAAAGCTACTAATTTCTCCTTCAGGTACACAGGAACATAGCCCTGTGGAGATAACAGGTGAGGCAGTATAGCGCAATACATAGTTAGCAGTATTTCACTATTATTAGCTGGTGATGCTGGTTTTGTTTCCACAATAAATTTAATTTTAATTGAATAAATAGATAAAAGGAGTTTGGAGGCAATTACAGTTTTATGTTTTTCTAGCTTCAAAACCAGCGTAGAATTTATCTCCACAATAGCATTTTGCACATCTAATTGCTTTGTCACCTAAATTTAAAAATTTCCACCCCTGTCTATTTGGGTGGGGGAGATTCCCTTGTTTTCTTTTTTTTTGGGGGGGGGTGGTAGGAGAGACTATTTAAAAACCAAACTTACGTAATTCTAAGAACATTCTTGCCTTGGCCCTTCCTCCTGTACTCTCTAGTTATCTTGGTTTGGTCACTTCTACCATAAAGAACTCATTATTGTGAAGAGACAAATTATCCGCATTAAAATATTTTGGAATATACAATTGCTGAAGGGGTAAGGGAGTCAAATTAGTGACTTCAATTTTGCAAGCTGCCTTGACTTAGGTTAGCTACATAGTGGGTGGTGTTGTTTTTAGATTCAAAACAAGATGACTTCTAATAATACTTTCCCCACATCGTGTCTTTCATAGGTGTTTTTTAGGCATATATATGTGTGTATGTAGCATTTATTTTTATATGTATATATATTTATATGCGCACATACACATTTCACTATTTTTATAATGTTCAGTTAAGCTTTTTAGGCATTAAGAAAGCAAGCCCTGATAGTTATGCGCCTAGTCAGGCCACAGAGCTATAAAATGTCTCCTCACCTTTCCAGTCTCTTTACCTGCTCTGCTCTAGTCTCCATCACTATGTTTCAAAATATCTGTCTTTCTTTATTACAGCTCTGTTTGGTGTTTGTGGGTTTGTTTGGTGGGTTTTTTTTGTTTGTTTGCACTACTTGCTGTCTGTGTGTGAGAATTCTTTGATTACATATACTTAAATTCAGTTGAATGGAGATCCTGACTGACATAAAGGAATATTAAGATTTCCTTTATCCCTCCTGTTCCCCCGTATGAAAGAAAAACTTCCCAAATACCGTTGTATATTTTATGTTAAATCTTTTTCTGACACCTGCTTCTTGGAAACCCCAATTAACTTACATACACACACACAAATTTTATCGCTAATCCTGCCCAACAGCTCCGTGCAGCACGACAAGGCAGTCTGTGCATGAATTGGAGGTGTGGAGACGCCCATTCACTGTTCCCAGCTGAATGAGACCCCCCCAGGAGATGAGTATGTCCGGAGATGATGATAGCCGAGCGGTGTGAACCCCTTCATTCACCCTGCTGGGTGTGCTCATCCTTTCACCTGGATGCGTTAAGAGCCTATGATATTTATCAGACTGGCTCCAGTCTCAGGGCTTATCTACATCAGTGGTTTTAAAAGTGCACTCTTCTGTCAGCATCGCTGCCTCTGCACAATAAATTTTGCTAGCTTAAGCTATGGCTTCTACTAAATTCAACTATGCTGGCAAAACTTTTCAGTACAGACTGGATGTCTCAGTACTGCGCATTTTTTAAGCGTGCTTCTCAGCTGTGCAAATACAGAGACAAGATTTTGATGCCACCAAGTTCAGGTACAGTTGCCAGGTGTTTTCTCCCTTTTTTGATGCCTGCATTTCTTCAGTCCTGGTCCACCCCTCGGGAGTAGGAGAGAAAGATCAGAATTTTCTTAAAAGTTTAAATGCTTCTGAATGTAGCTAATGCAGTTGAAGGAACTTCTTGGACTTCCTGCTATGCTGTAGGGTCCTTCACTTTAGGATGAACATGAGACTCTCTACTCTGTTCTGTAGATCAAGAAACCTTCCAGATCCTGCCTTCATCTTGTGAATGCATCTCGTGCCCTCTTTCTATTCCCACAAAAAAATATCTCAAGACAATTCAGGAAAAAGTTAATGCTTGGAAGAGCCTATACTGGAAGGGCATTTGTGCCCTTAACTATAGTGTAAGAAAATCACAGTTTCATATTAGGTATAAGGCCATGCAAATAATGAGTTAGTGGTACTTCCACTATTAAAATGGAATTGGAAATATTTGAAACAGGATGGAAATTAAACTACCTTCTCATCCACCCAGGTAGTTTGTGCGGACTTGTCTGAGGCATCTTAACTGTCACTGTGGAGAAAGAGTCTCTTCCTTGTTCTGCTTGTGCTTTCCTTGTCCTGTAAATGAGCCGAAGCCTGCAGTGTTCCTGGCTTTCAGTCTTACACCTGTGCTTGCTAAACTTACTTGGCAAGAAATACAATTACATATAGTTTAGTTCTGGTGTAGCTGAGCTGTTGGAGCTTCTCTACAAACTCATATTAAATCAAAAAGGACATCGTTGATAGTTGTTAAATATTTTCATTATTCAGTTATAGTTAATTGCTCATGTGTTTGGAGTTCAACTTTTCATTTATTTTATTAAGAGACTTTTTTAAAGGATAGAAGTTGCCCATCCTTTAAAGGTGACCTTCAGATTGGTTGCTGAAGTGAATTGTTGCTTTAGGTAGAAGGATTTTTAATCAATGATTGTACTAAGAAATTCTGAGTGTTATCTTAAGTGGGAATTTAAAGGATTTAAAGAAGCAACTTCCCTCACCTCCAAAGGCATAATGTGAAGCTGCTCAACGCTTACTGTAGAAGCTTGTGCTTCTTTTGCAAAACTGGGATCCTCAGGCAATGAAGCATTCTTTACAAGTCGACACTGGTTTCTCTGAGATGTGAGCTCAGTGGACCAGGTGCTGGCGTGGGGCTCTGCCAGCAGCAGTTCAGCTACGTCCCCGCGGTCGAAATTCGGCAGCATGTGGAAGCACAGCTGGGTGCCTTACCTACAGGTAACACGCACCAGGGGAAGAGGAGGTCAACTTGAGGTAGTTCTTTGGGTACTTCCCCAGCTTTCTGAAGGAGGCTTTGCATTATTAGAAGTTAATTGTTTTTTTTCTTTAAATACCATTATGAGAGGATCTTGGTTGGTAGTCAGCTAGGGCTGTGCCAGAGTAGGCTGTGTGGACACTTTCAGAGAGAAACATGGTCCTTTGAACGAAATTGCTAAGTACTGTGGGAAATTTTGTGCCTCTCACAGTTAGCCAAAGAACTTATTTTAAAAATGCATTATTCTTTTGTTTGCCCCAATCAAAGTCTTAGTTCTGTTGAAATGGGAGACAAAACCTGGGAGGTAAGAGCAGAATGGGGTGATTACAGGACAAAGAGTTTTTGTATGACCTTTAAGGTAAGGCTAAAAATCTGATGCTGGGAAAGGGGTGGTTTGAAAGAGAGGTAGAACAGGGATTAGAGCAAGGAAGTGATCCAGCAGGGCAAACAACCTCCAGCCTTTACTGTCTGCTGATGTTGGATAGTGCTGAAGAACAGACAATTAGAGGTTGTGACAAGAGGATACAGCTTGGGCAGAGAGGGAAGCAGGAACCTGGGGAGTGTAGAGACATGACAGCGGATACAGTCTGAATAGATGGGATAGTTAAATACAGTAGCAGGGATTGCTAATGTAAACTTAATCAAGTTACACAGTGCTTTGCTGCGTGTTATGTAGGCATTAGCTAACAAATTTTCATTCTGCGGTGTTAGGAGTGGTAAATTAATGTTGTGACAGGATGTGTACACAGTACTCGTTTCTGAGGGGATTTTTCATCATGTTTGGGACTTTTCTTGTTTGTGTCTACGTGTGTTTGATTTGTTGCTGTTTTGAGAAGAAAAGTTGGAGCTGGGGAGGGGCGAGGGGATAAGTTTGAACAAAACAGAGTTCTTGAGCATTAAAAAAAATTGGCAGCATGCCTTATACATCTTACCAGTCACTCTCTGTTGAGGTGAGTCACTAATAATTCTCCAGGGTCCCAGGTTGAAACAGTATCCTAATTATAGTGTGGCTGGGACTGAAAAATCGGGTTACCCGTTAGATCATTGTGAGAAGAAAAACCTTTCTGTGAATGTCCTGTTTATGTGGAGTTTCAGCTCTGACTATGACAAACTGTACATGGAAACCGAGTGCATGTGTATCTTGTTTCACACGATCACAGCAATAGCTTCAGCACCTACCCTCCGCTCTTCTTCTCTCTCCTGCATGTCCTCACTGACATCCTCATTGCAGTTCCCTCAGATCTTCCTTTCATTTCCAGACACCTTCACCATGATATTTTCAGCTCAGTCCTGTGACTGTATGCCCAGCTCCTGCGTGTCACATGTAATATACTTCATTTCCCTTATAGTGACTTGAGAGATGTATTATTTTTGAAACCTCGCTACTGTCAACTTGTTTGAAATTAACTCTGAGTTGTTGAAGGGGGAGTTGAATGATCGACAGCCTGTTCAGATGGTGAAGCTGACATGCCGATAGCTTTGTTCTCCTAACAGAAATGCAGAAACAATTGTGCTGTGCTCTCTGCTTGGGGACTGGGGGACTGTTGCACCTTTGCTGGTGCTCATGGCTTCTCACTTGTTGTTCCTGTGTCAGGTTCTCCATCCTACTTGTTTTAGTTTTAAAAATCCCTAGGTTTCTGTGGCTTTGTTCCCAAACAAAAGTGGACTATGCAGAAGAGCTCTGAAGAGGTGCAGAAGTGAACATGGGAGGTACGGTTCAAGAAGGAATTATACTTGCATAAATCAGGAGACCATTGAGATAGGTTGAGTAAGAAGAAGGGGGAGGGAAAATTCTTGTCAAAAAGATAGTGAAGGGAAGGAGTTGATGGCATCAAGGATGAATTTCAAGTTTAAACGAGTGGAGGAAGTATTTAGGCCTTTTTAGTTGCTGCTGAATAATGAATTACCCAGTGCTGTCTCCCTCAGAATTTATTACTTTCCTCTGAAGTAAATGAGGCACAAAGTTTCTCCTTCTGAAGTTTTCTTTGTTCTCTTCCTCCACTCAGTTTTCCCTCGTAGACTCTTCTCTCTTTCTAGGCTTGCTGTATCACTCCTTCTCCCCAGTGTTGCCATACTGGGTGCTAATTACTCTGCCTTCTTCGACGTTCTGTCCTGAGCTCATTTTGGTGTTCATTTTTAGTTTGTACTGCAGCATTTCTGCTCTCTTAACTTCCTTTTCTTCTCCACCTTTTCACCACATACTCTCACCGTCATTCTTTTTACAGGAGCACATCACATTATTTCACTCTTTCGGTCTTCGTGTTCCCTTTCTCACTTAACTCTTTTGGCCTTTCAAGAAAAAACACGTCTTATTGAAATCCCCCAAATTACAGTCAGATATTTCCTCTCAAGATCAGAGTTCATGACAGTTCCTGCAAACCATTCCTGCCAAGGAGGAACAGATATTGCCAGTGTAACCCCATACTGAGTTCCTCCGAAGAGGCTGCTGTTGTTCCCAGAGCGGTTTATCCAGCATCTCCGCCCTCCCTCCTTGCAAGTTGTGTTTTCCTGCAGGGCCTGGTTGGCACCTCCATAGCCAGCACAGCCTCGGGCCGTGTGTGTGCATAGCCAACTTACGGCTATTTTCCGTTTTCTCTTCTGAAGACTTGCAGCCGTGCTGCGTGGAGGGCTTCCAGCCAGCAGAAATAGCTGTAGCTTCCACCTCAAACGCGGCTGTATGGTCTTCGTACCCTCACAGGAAAATGCCATCCGGAGAAGTACTCCCTACACTCCCATCGACACAGAGAGTGCAGCATCTCTTTCTGCACATATGAGGGAACGCGTGAGATGTTCTTTCCCTCTCACCCCAGCCCCAAGGGTTTCGATTTTAAGTAATGGCAGCAAAATTGCTACACAAACGTCAACCTCTATGACTAACCAGGACCCCGCAGAACTCTCTATCTTGATAATTTTCCTGACTCTTATTGCAAGAAACTTTTATAATAAACATAGGGTACATTTATTTGTTGTTTATTCCACCTCTAACGAAGCTGAGATTTTTAGATAGACTATGTAAAGTAACTTTTTATTAACATTGCATCCTGCAGTGATGGTAGATAATGAGTGTTCTGTTCCCCTGACTGATGCAGAAAAATGCTTGAAGAATATACAATATTTTTTACTGGTCTTCCGTTTTCTTCTTTTTTTTTTTTTTTTACTTTTTCATTTGTAATTTAATTCTAAAACGTAGGGTTAGTTAGTGACTTAAGGAGGCTTTTTTTAAATTTTAGTTTCTGAACTGCCTGTCTGGCAGGCCATCTGTTTCCCACTCACCCTTAAGAATGCTGACTTCGGATGCATCCTCTCTAGTTTCTGTGCTGGAAGACAGACTTTTAATATTAAGAAGTGAGTTTCTAGATATGATGACCTGAAATATCCATGTATTAAGAGTCATCAGTTTGACTAATGGCACACCGTGGCTACAGATCATCCTAAGCACCTCTTCAAAGTGTCATTTTTCCAGCTCAGTTGATTTCTGACATATCTCACTTTATCAGCCATTGAAGTGGAAATTTCATCACTCTTTTATGCCTTTTGAGTTTTTCTTAGTATTTGTTTGTAATAGGTTTTATGGGTGATTAGTTGTGTGAATTGTGAGTATTTTTTGTGGACAGGGGATTTTCTTAATTTCTGTTTGATTTCTGCATATCGCACTTAGACTTTTTAATCTACTTGTTACATATATCAGCTAAATTTGCTTTGTTCTTTTGCTGTTAAAAGGCATGCAAGTACCATACCTAGTGCAATTTGTAACTGATGTAATATTTATATTAATAACCATTGTAGATTAAAAGGGAATTATGATTAAATTTTAAAAATGACACTTGCATTAAAGTCTCTATTCAGCAGCACTACTTAGACGTTGTTTTCAGCAACTGCTGTCAATGCTGAGAATAGGCACTGTCTTGACTCGCAGCCCGTAAAATCCTCAGTTCTTATTTCAAACAGAAGTTCAAGCCTGCTTCTTCTTCCCCAAAAAAGTCTTACAGTTCTTTTACTGCCTGTGTTTATGTAGTAGTGTATCATAAAAAAAAAAAAAAAATTGTTCCCAATCTAAGCAAGCATTCAGACACCGCTTGTATTAAGGGATCAATGTGGAAGGATCAATGAGTCTTAATTCGTAATAATAGTAATTAGTAATAAAAATAGTAGTAATTCAATAATAATAATGCAGGCTTTTGAATGCAGCTGGGAATGCTAGTGTTCTTAGGAATGCCTAAATTGTTAGATTTAGGTGTTGGGAGGGAAGGCTGTGGTATGCAGTATCTAAGCTCCTTCCCCAGTTCAGTTCTGGCGGCCTCGGGAAGAAGGGCTCTGCTCTGAGCAGCGCGCTGCTTTCCATATTCTTCCTTCTCCTGGTGAGGCTGAGTAGGAGAGGGCTTGTTTGGCTTCCTGATAATGGTACGTCATACTCTGGTACTGTTCTTCTGTAACAGAGAAATCTCCAAGTTTTATCCTCTCATTTCTGAAACCTCTTCTATTCCAGCATTGTATATATTAAAATAATGGCTTGTTATTCTCAGAACTAGTTCTGGTTTTGCTTTTGAGATTTCTAAAATGGATATACACATTGAAAGGGAAAATAATACACACGATTGTAGATCCATAAATCAACCCAAACAGTGACATAATCTTTTCTATACAATTAGTTCTTCATTTTGGTAACAAACATCTTTTATTTCTTACCTTTTTACTACTTGGCACCTAGATATCGAAGGGCATAAAATTTTGACTTCTTAATCAGTTACCTTGGTGTTCACTGAACCAGCTTTAATGCTGGAAGAAGGTTCCTTGAGTGAGAGACGGGGAGGGAGCACTGTGTATGTTAGGCAGGATTGCCATCCTGTTGCCAAACTGTAATAACCCTTTGGGGAACTCGGAGTTGAAGCTGCTGAATTAAATGCAATAATTTTCCATAGCAGTTTAAAAGGCCTGCAGGCATGCTAAAGTTGCAGCTGGGTGTTTTAGATAACACTCTGTAGCGTGACCCTAAAGCCTCGTTTACATCTTGCCAATTAAAATATATACTACATTTTATGTCTGTTGTACTTTTCCTATATTGCAGTGTAGGGCTTTAGTGTTGAGGCCTTTTTATTGTAAAAAAGGGTAACTGGTTTTTTTTTTTTTTCCCCCCTCTTTACTACAGTGACTTTATTTCACATTGCAATAGGTGATTAAGAGGAACTGCTGAGAGGCTGTCCTGGGAAATTTTAAATATGGTGTAAAATTTCTACCACTGTGTCAGTCAGCTTTGTCTGTATCTGAGACTTCAGGCATCGAAGCTCCCATGGTAGCTTCGACACGTGTGTGTGGATATGTCTTGTGCTCTCTTTTGGTGTTTACAACACTGCGAGTAAGAGAAAGAATTTTGATAGTTTGCTTGTTTTGATTGTTATTGGTACATACATTATCTGATTTGGTAATGAAATGTTGTGCTAAATGTGCTAATGATGTCAGAGGTCTTCACCGTAGCCTGGCACATAAGGTAACGAGCTCTGTGGTCCCAATGACCTGGACATGTGCAAGAAATGCTTGCCTGGTTCTCCTGCTTCCCATCTAAATTAAGTTAAAAGAAGTATGTCAGGATTTGTTGAAAAACGGGCATCTCCTCTTGGAGGTTTTGAACTGTTTTTAAAATCTGGGAAGGTGCAGTCTGAGCGAGGCTGCCATCAGCTGAGCTGTGTACACAAATGGGCTGGGCATGACTGTATTAGAGCTGACATGTCAGTCTGGTGATTAGCGTACTCTCTCCTGTTTAATCCAGCCAGGAGCCTGTGACATTGGACAGATCACTGAAAAGGGCACGGGAGATCCCGATGCTCAGTGACACAGATAACCATCCTCGATTTTTATACTTAGAAAAGCATTAGACAGAAACTTGAAGTAGTGGCATGCACCAGCCAAAGCTTTTTCCATTTTCTTCAGTATATGCGGGCCATTTCACGTTAGCATTGTAATACAACGTGGAGCAGTATTTAGCATGGCTGTTTTGACATCCTTTTGTGAGTGGGTGAGTTAGTAGTTCAATAGCTTTGTAAATATTGCTCTATGAAAATTCTTTCATTTAATTGGAGCGAAGCTATTCGATGGACCATAAATATTGACATATGGGCAAAAATTACTTGCAGATGAAAGCAAGTGGTTTTGTAACCTGTCACAAAATAAATTTAATTTTATTTGGTTTAAAATTTTAATCTGATTTGTCAAAAAACCTGTTCATGCGTCAAATTAGTTGCTGTGTTCCCTTGAGTTTGTATTGTACTCATTACCAATATTTCGTCTGAGCTTCTTCTAAAGCATCGTAAAAGAAAGCTAGTCAGTGCATTTGGGTAACTCCCCCTGGGATGCAGCTTTTATGTTATAGGAAACAGAGGAGAAAAAAAAAATTAGGTATGTTCAAATTTGTGCAACAGTGGTTCATTTAAATCTGAAGATTTGAGTGGGAAAACTTGTTAATATTTTAACTGCAGCGATCTTTGTAAGAAAGGAGCTGAGCAGATGCAGTAACTCACAGTTTGTTTTTTTCCTTAAAATGTTTTTCTCAGTAACTGAAAATATTTCTCTAAAATTGGGGGCGAGGTTTTTGTTTTTGTTTTTGTTTTTTTAAAAAAAGGGGGGAGGGGGGAAATTCATGATGGGACAACTAAGTCTTGCACAGTCCTGTGACTGTAAAACATCCCACCGCAGTTATGAGTCTTACGGTTCGGCTCTTGTAAAGCCATCTGCAAGTCTTCCTTTGTCTGACTTGTCATTGCTGGCTTACTGCTTAAACATTAACACTGATATCTGTTCCTGTATTCTGCAAATACGTTTGTGTTCTGTCTTTCTGTTTGTTTTCTGATCATGGTAGAGAACATTTGTTTGTAGACAGATCTTTAAGATAGCTTTTATTCTATCTCCTTCTTTCAGATATGTGTATTCATTCACTGGTGAAATATTTTCAAGGGCATGAGCCTGAGGATGTTAAGTGTTTCCTAAAACTTGCGTAGAGATACTATTGATTTTTAAACTTAAAGGTTACTGAAGGTGTTTTGTATAATGCCAGATTGAAAAGGATCACGTTCTTAAATCTTGAAGGATTTTTTTTTTTTTTTTGGACACTCCCCTCCCACCCCCCAAATGCTCGCAAAAAATCCACTGGTCTTCGTTATTGTGGCAATGTGATCACTGTTAAAGTGTCTCCATAATGTGGGGCCGTTAAACAGCTTGTATTTTTTTAACCTTTTCATTCTTTGCCTGGAGAGGCAATAGATAACCCAGAAAACTGCCTTTTGAAGTTTTATTGAGTTCATTGACTTCCGTGGGAAGCAGATCAGTACTTCCTCATGCTACAGCATAGATTAAATCTTTGAGGATTTTAGCTTGGTATGGTAACAAAGTATTGTGCAAAGAAAGGTTTGGTTGGGTTTGGGGTTGGTTTTTTTTTTTACATTATAAAGGAGCTTGGAAACTTGAAAAAAAAAAAGAAAATTATTTCATCTTTGATGATGAATAGTGCACGTCAGTTTTCCCATGACACAATTCAGAAACATTAGGAATTAGTGGTCCTTTAAAGTCTTAAAATGCTTAGATGAAAGGGGAGATATGCTTCCATGTGAAGTCTTTACACTGCAAAAGAATACCTGTGTGTATCTGTTAATAATGATTGAAATCATGGTTCAGTTTAGTGTTAAATAAAACACAAAGTTTATACAATGTCTAGAAAATTGTTTTTACTTGGACAGGACTTGCATTCATTAGTCAATCAGATAGTTTAAAATTTGAGTATTTCATATAAATTAAAAAGATATGTTACGTGGGCACGCAGACATCTAAATAGTCATAAATTTAATAAACTAGTCTGTTATAAAACTTTGCTTTTTCTGATCATGTACCAATATTCCAGTTTCCTTTTAACCACTTAACATTTGAAAAATGTAAGAAAAATAGAAGAGAGTTTCCTTTAGTGGAAGACTTTGTTGCTTTGTCTTTTAGTTTAAATTGAGATTCACACAGGTCAAGAAATGCAAGAGCTTTTCAGAGGATTTCAGAACAGAATGGTAAAAGACTGGCTGCCATTCGCAAACTTGAATTATGGTTCTGTAGTAAATTAAATACTCTCTAAAAATCTTTTCAGGAGTGACAAGTAATTAGTTTCTTTGATATTAAATGTTTAAAATGAACTAGTTGAGTTCTAAAGCAACCTTGGTTTTGCTGAACAGAATGCAAATGGAGTTGGCTGTTGCTTTGTGATATGTGCTGTAAACTGTTGTCATGGTCTCAGTTGGGATAGAGTTAAGTTTTTTTTACCAGCAGCTGGTGTAGTGCTTTGTTTTGGATTTGGGATGAGAAATACTTTTAATAGCACACTGGTGGGTTCGGTTGTTGCTGAGCTCTCAAGGCCCTTTCTGCTCCTCACCCTGCCCCACCAGCGATGGGCTGGGGGGCACAAGGGGTTGGGAGGGGACACAGCCGGGACAGCTGACCCCAACTGACCACAGGGATATTCCATGCCATGTGACGTCATGCTCAGTGTGTAAAGCTGGGGGAGGAAGAAGGAAGGGGGCAACATTTGGAGTGGTGGTGTTTGTCTTCCCAAGTCACCGTTACACGTGATAGAGCCCGGCTTTCCTGGGGATGGCTGAACATCTCCCTGCCCATGGGAAGCAGGGAAGGGATTCCTTGTTTTGCTTTGCTTG
>NW_009650063.1:1637200-1658036 GCF_000708025.1 Charadrius vociferus | reverse complement strand
TTCCGATTCTCTCCCCCATCCCAACATGGGGGGAGTGAGCAAGTGGCTGCATGGTCCTAGCAGCCAGCTGGGGTTAAACTATGACAACTGTCATTTTAATTTTACATCACAAAGGGCTCGACTGATAGTACTTTGTAAAATAATCAGTTGTGGTATTTAAGTACTTTAAATTGAGGGGAACGCCCAGGAGAAAGTTCTCCTTGAGGCAAAGGAGAGAACCCTAATATATAAGGTGTTAAACAGAAATATCAAGGCCTGGGTTAAGAGGTGCAGTTGCAAAGTGTTAACATAATCTGAACTGTTCTTCATTTAGAAGTTTTGTCAGCTGCTTAAAGACACGAATTATATTCTTTATCTTATCACTTTTCTTTAAAAAATGAAAGCAAAATTTCCAAACTATTTCTTACACTGTCAGAAATGTAGATGTTTGGTTAAGTGTGCAGGACCCAAGACATGAAACTGGGAAGCCTTGTTTTGAATATATAGTGGAATGAAACACTAAAGAAAAGTAAATAGCAATAGAAATAAGATTCTTACTGTAATATTCCTTAAAAACTTGAGGGAAGGAAACAGTATTCTGACTGTCATTTACAAATCAAATAGTTACTTGCTTTCTAGCACAAGTTATATAGAACATACTGCCTCGGAGAAGTCTTCCTGCATATCACCTGTGAAGTTTTGGTAGCTTGCTGTGAAATTATGTGTATGCGTTCTTGTTAAGAATAATTTTTTAGAACAGAATTGACAATAAAAAGTTATAGAAGTCTGCATACAAAAAACAGGCATTAAAATCAGAAGTTTCTGACAAGCAGGTTGAAGTCAGACTTGCCATTAAAGGATGCATCCTTCTCAGAAAAAGAGAAAACAACTTACCTACAGATAGACTGTAGGCGAGTAACGTGTTCTTAAAGCTGAAAAGCTATGTTTTTTCCACCCAGTTCTCAGTCTGCTTTTGATCTTCTAATCTGTTGTATAAAAATGAGAAGTATTGTGGTGTTGTTCACAAGAATTTCTTTGCTAATTTTTTTGATCAGGGTAGCTCGAGCATGAAATTCTGGGAAGTCTTGCAAACATTACGGAAGTGCGCCTTGCCCATCGTTGATCAGATCTTCCTCTTCCAGACAGTTGGGAAGCAATCGCAGCAATTAGAGAACATTGTAACACATCAGCGGTTGTCTTTCTAATTTTGTTATAGGTGAATGTAAGCTGAATGTAGAGAAGACTTCCAAATAAGCTGGACTGATGTGCACAGAGAAGGAATGAAGTATGGATGTGAAAGAACGTAGGCCTTATTGCTCCCTGACAAAGAGCAGACGGGACAAGGAACGGCGCTATACAAATTCTTCCGCAGAAAATGAGGAGTGCAGAGTGCCTACGCAGAAGTCTTACAGCTCCAGTGAAACCTTGAAAGCTTTTGATCATGATTCCTCTAGGTTGCTGTATGGAAATCGGGTAAAAGACTTGGTCCACAGAGAAGCAGATGAGTATTCCAGACAAGGTAGGCAAGATGTTTTAATTCAGAGTGTATAATTCATTAGTACCAAGTAACAAAGCATTCTTGCTGCGCAAAGAGTATGTTATTACGCCAGTTTCATCAGTTTTAGTAATACTCTGCACACATAGTACACTTCACTTTTATCTCCCTAAATGGTTTACAAAGATGGGAAAGCAGTATGTGCCATCTTTGAAATAAATAATATATGATGCACAGGAAAGTTAAGTAAATGGCCTGTGTTGGGCAATGGATCAGGGACAACATTGCAGACTCAAGTGTGAAGTATTCAGGCCTTACAGTTTAAAAACTAGACCCCCAGCATAAATTCAACCCATTAACAGATTGCCCAAAAGTTTGCCACTCCAGTGTACCTAAAATGTAAATAGCTTCAAAATGAATCAAAATAAGCAAATACAACTGTTCCAAGAAGGCCCACCCTGTGAACAGCTTTGGGGAAACATAGTATGTGTGGATGAGCGTATGAATAATGCGTTAGCTCAGTGCCTTTATCTTTTAGCTCACAAGGGCTGTAACAGAGAAATGTACATTTGGGTTTGTTGGGGGAATTTTTTAGTGGATATGTATGATATCTCACCAGATGCTGACAGGTTGCTAGAGCTAACTGTTGAATTTCTGAGTCCAGGACTGGAGAGACGTGAGAGATCTAAATATCTGCGGAGATGCTCAGAACCTGACTGGATATGGTCCTGGTCGACTTGCTGTAGCTGACCATACTTGAGCAGAGGGTTTGGACTAGATGATCTCAAGAGATCCCTTTGGACCCCAGTGATTCTGGGAGGTTGCACTTGGCTCCAGTTAGGGTTAAACACTTGGGTTCAATCATCACCCTTGGATTCAAATTTGTAGTCTCGTGGAAGTGTAGAAGTGTCAATTCCAAACTAAACTACTTAATATAAGGAGAAAGAAAAAAACAAAATTTATGAAATGTATGGAGTACTGCGGCCCAGCTATCTAAAACGATAAAACTAGAGCTGTGTGAATCTACACCTCAGTCTTCTGTATAAAGCTATCTTCTCTTTTATGAGGAAACAAAAAATAGATTTAGGGGTAGAAAAAGAAAGCTTCCTCCTTGTGAGGAAGTCCTTGGTTTTAACTTTATAAATGTTTAAAAATATTTTCCCCATTGGTGCTTTTTCTTTGTTCCAAATAGAATAACTTTACATTAGAATTAGAGCTGGGCAGATGGTGTTGGCTTTTTTGCCTACAAATGTTTGCAAGGGAAACAAAAATATTTCTCTTAGGCTTATGTAATTGAGGCTTGCTGCTACTGTAGTCTGTCTGCTTTCTGCTGTGTATTTTTAGTTTCTGTGATGTGTTGAAACTTCAGGTCATCACTACTTTCTAAGTGACTTTAAGTCATTAGTCACCTTGATCTCATTACTTTGAGGTAAAATCAAGAGGAAGTTTTCCAAGAACAGTACAGTAGGCACTTTATTAGTACTAGTGACAAAATTATATCAAAATAGGCACCATTTATTTAATGAATTCATAAACTACTGCCTGAATAGAGTACTGTTCTTTTTAAAAAGCAATAAGGAAGTGCAAGAAGTTATATAGTCTGGCGTGTCACATATGGTGGTGCGCTGGGGATTGGGGTTTTTTTCCTCTTCATTTTCTTCAGAAAAGCACATAATATTTAGCTAATATCTACTGCCCAATATGCAATAAATTACACATCTATAGGCCTAAAATGGCAGTCTGGGATGTGTAGTGTCGTCTTCACCTTTCAGTGGTCTCAGCACTGTCATCTGTGCCCGTTTGATTTTCCTCATTGTCCTTTCAATTCTTTTTGTATGGCTTATTGGCTTCCTCTAATGTGTGCTGGTTTAGCACCTTTGGGGACCACCTGCAGGTTTGATAGGGTCAGGTTATAAAGGGCTTGTTTTGCAGTCTTAGATAGTGTGTTTCTTTGATTCATCTTTGACTGAGAGAATTTACTGCTTCTGGCATTGGAAGCATTTTGTGGAAAAGGTTTCAAGGTCATTCCAAGGGTTTTTAAATAATATATAAAACACGCTTCCCTGTATTTATTTTTTCCCCTCTGTCTAGAAATAGAGTGCAGATATGTGGCTTTGTTGACAGTCTAATTACATTCTAGCCTGCTAAATCAACAGGAAATAAATCTATAAGCAAAAAATGCAAGCTTTAATAAATACCTTTAATTGGAAATTAATTTTTAAAATTAATCATGACCAGTCCTTCGCTTTTTTTGCCCAGTCTGTGTAAAATAACAATAGCAAGTTTCCAGTGTCCACTGGAAAGCTGCTGGAACAGTTACGTGAGTTTCTCGAGTCTCTCAAATGTGGCGCAATTTAAAAATGTCAGCTTGTTTTTAAGGCTGATATTTTGGGGTAAAGCCCTTCAAAGCTTTCTGCTAATGGATCAGAACTTTCCCACCTCTTCTTCCTGAGTTGTCTCAGTACACGTCTTTGTGCTTTCTGCTTCCCAAAATCCCATGGTAGGAATTCAGAAAGGGATGCGGCCGTGGGAGATGGGTGTGCTCTGTTCAGCGGTAGCTTTATCCCAGGAGATCTTTACTTGTGGAGACGAGGATATCCAATTGTCAGTTCCAATCACAGAATCCTTTTCCTCTTCTGTTGAATTTCTGTTACTTGAGATGAATTGCATAAATAGAAATAAGAGCCTAAAAATGCTGATCTTTCTCATTGTAATTCTAAACCTGATGTTTAAAACATGTAGTAAAATATTTGAACATGAAATTATCATATAACTGGGATTATGTTGTTAGCTCTGAAAGCCAGCTGACAAGACTGGAGGAGTGGGTGTGCTTGTTTAGGAAGTTGTAACTTCATCTAGGTCACATGCTTTTAGTTAACATCAATGAGAGGTAAGACTTACTGTGGTCTCCTTCCCTTCTTCTCAAGCCCCTTCATCTGTTGCAAAACTGGGTTTTGTTTTAAAATCTATAGATGAGGATTATTTTGCCTACTATTTTTAGAACTTCTAATTTAGTTACTTATTTTCACTTTGTTGTTAATCCCTACGTAAGATTAAAAAAAATTGGTAAGCCTGTGAGAAGATACGTAATTTCATCCTTGACAACAGATGAAGCACCGTGAAAGACTATTTGCTTCCAAGGTGTGATGATATGATTGTTTGCTGTTTATGTATTAGGGAGGAAGATGACACCTATTTTCTTATGCTTTGAAGTATCCAACTATAATGAGCAGCCTGATTTAAATGTACAACTTCTCTAATTGAATTCAGCAACCTAAATGCTTGTATTTTGGAATATGTCCAAGTATCTTGCTGAATTCAGGATTAAAGCTGACTGTATAAAGTTGAATTTCTCTGTTGCACAGAGAGAAACTCTTGTGTTTACAAAATTAAACTGCTGTGTGAAGTGATACAAAGTACATAGCAGTCTCCAATGCAAAAATATCGAAAAGACTATGGAGTAGGAGGGAAGGAATGTAGAAATAGAAAAAGTAGTATTTTAAAAATTGCATTTGGAAAAAATAATTAGAAGTGATGATATAACAGTATGAAAATTGAAGGAGATCATGAATCAAACCTGGACTCACAAGAACTGAAAATCTTTTTATCAAGAAAAATACAGGCAGGCAAAAACTATTTAATTTACCAACAGATACATGTTACAGGGAAGACAGGAATACATAAGGCCTCTTAAGTAGCCATTGTTCCATTTCAAATAATTTTGTTGTTGCAGGGCAGTATAGTGATTCTGTAGAGTGATCCCCACGTGATGTCAGTGAGTTTTTGCACAGGAGCAGGGGGTGGTTTTGACCCAGGAGCACAGGTGACAGGGTGCACTGCACATCTGCGCATGTTCATATTTTCATACAAAATAATCACAGCAGTGTTTGTGAACTGTGTGAATTGAAAAGCTGAGCTGCGGGACACCTTTTGCCAACAGAAGACTCATTGAGGTAGTGCGGGTTTTGTTAAATTTTTACTTTTTGAAATCTTGAGTCAGCTATGGTTTAGCCTGCAGGTTAAGGTATTTGGTCTTTCTAGCTGGCAGTGAGAATAAGTTCACCGTGTTTATCAATCAGAACAATTCATTGTCAGCCAAGTCTCGACATCCATTTATTCTCACGCTCCTCCTTTCAGGTTTGCAGGAGAAAGTACTTGTGCGCATGGTTTTATACCTTTGCTCTTCCAGAATACTTAAGTGCCTAAATCAGATTAAATGCCCTAATAACTCCTTGGAGCTGCAAAAAGAGGGGCTGAACTTACCAAACAAGCAAAGAAAAAGAATTTCTTTCCTTCACAATGTGCTGGGTCACTGATACCAGGTTGCTGAAAAGCAAAGCCATGTGCAGTACGTTACAATGTGCGGATGTATCATAGCTGTCGTTCAGCTGCCACTCCCGTGACAATTAGATTTAGACGCTAGAAAAATCTCACCTTTCAGTGAAAGAGGGACCTGAAACAGTAATATATATGCTTCAACAGTTTTGTTTTATTACTTAAGATATTAAACACCGTCAGGGATACATTTTTAAGGCTTCAGAAACTTGAAACATTAATTGCAACTTCTGTCCTAATGTAATACGTCTCCAAAGTCTATTGCTTTTAAATACTAGCTGCTCAAAATGAGTTATTTGGATAGCAAAATGTTTAATCTTTTGAGTCTCCATAAATGTCAACTGTAGGATTAAAGGATTTAAATGGTCAAGTTTTTAAACCTAAAACTTTAAAGTAGTTTTAAACTTGTCTTTCTGAAGCAGTGGAGGGATAGATATGTAAGACCATTTTTGACCTTCCACTGCCTTCGCCTTATTGATGAGCTGATTTTGACTATCGAGTGAGCAAGTGCTTCTCAATAGAACTGAATCAGCCTGCTTTGCAGATTATTTACAAGAAGGTATGAAACAACATATGTGACTTTGTGATCTCCGGATGAGCAAATTAATCACCATTCAGTGACATGGCAAGCTCCGTCTCTCAAAATCTGAGGCAGGTATTAGAATTGGTGTTTTATGTTCCTGGCCGCAGTACAAGATGTGTCCTGATTGTCATTGTGGCAGATACTTTTTTTGTTATGCTAAACCACGGCCACCTGCAGTATCTGCCCAATTTGAGTGGGTAACTTCTGTAAGCAGCATACGGTGCCAGTATGTTCTGAATAATTTTGTGGCCTTGAGCGAAACACATAACCTTCTGCCAGAGGTGGGTTTTTTTTCCCTCTGTAATACAGAAATAATAACACTTACCCACCTCACAGGCGTGTTGGGAAGATTAATTAGTTTATGTTTGCAAAATGCTTTGAAGATGAAAAGCGCTGTAAGTGCTAAGTAATATTATCATCTTTCATTGCTATACTAGTTACTTCTTAAAGCAACAATAAGAAGTTAATTGGTTTTCAGGTTCCAGGTGATAAGGATCTGTTGACTTTTAAAGTTATTCTATTAGCTACAGAGTGGTACTAAGAAAAACATTTCACTTTTATTTGATTAGGAGTATATTTAGCTCACGCTCAGTGATATGCACACTTGCTCTAAGGTATTCATCTAGTTGAAATTGGCCCCCTGTGGGTCATGGTCTGTAGATGAGCTACGGATCTGGAGACAAAGGGCAATTGTGATTCTCCAGGGAAAAATCAACCTTGGTTATTGGCAGTAGACTGCTTGATCAGGCATTTCTACACAGCCTTGGTGCACAGAGGAAAAACCTTCTCTTTGACTAGTCCAGTTGCAAAATAAGAGACTTAAGTTCTTGATCATAATGATTAAGGATTTATAAGGTGAGCAAGGGGCCTTCACAAGGACTTTCAGCCTCACGGAAAGGAAGATACTTTAGAGGGTCTGTAATTGCTCTTATGTCTTTGCATAGCTCATATACTGAGATGTATGTGCTGCTCCTGTTCATAATAAAAACTAAACTGAGGACTGGGGAGATAAATGGATCACATGCATGGCTATGAAAGATGCCTTCAGCATGTTAACATCTATGGAGGGAATGAAGCTAGAAAAGTGTACGGTTAGAGATAGGGTGAGGGGAGGAATGAAAGAGGCTGAAAAGTCCCGTCTCTCCTGTCCGTTGGTTTCATGCTTAGAGCTGAGAGTCAGGGCTGTAGGCCAAGCTGTGAGTGATTGCTTATTACATCACGGGCAAATAAATGTGGAAAGTGAAGCAGAGATGTAAAATAGGAATAATTCCTCAGAAATCTCCTTGATACTCTCTGGAATTAGTTTGCAAAATGTCACTACTTACTGGCTTGAGAGCCAGTACTCAGCGTTACTGAGCTTACGAAAGCCAAAAGAGGAAATGGCAGAGCCACGGGAACAAGTTTGCCTCAAGTTTTGTGTTTCTACTTTTTTGCTTTGCAGTGCCATAAATATGTCTGAGTCATAAATCCTTTCTTGTCTTCAGCATAATGGGCATTTTGCTAGAAAATCTAAATTAAGACAATGCTACACTACATTTATTATGGGGATTTACAGAATGGAAACCCTTTTGGGGGAGTCTAAGAGCAGTGTGAGTGAGAGAGGGAGTTTTGGCCTTGTTTTCATCTCTGGGGAAGTCCTTGGGTCTGTATTCTCTGGTGTTTCTTGCACGCACTTACAGCGATTCTCTGAGCGCCTCATTCTGTCCACGCATTGCAGAGCATGTGGGATACTTGTTTATGAAATCCTACAAATAGAAACGTATGGGGCTACTCTGAATAGGTGTGTTGGGTTTTTTATTTATACCGTTTCAGAGCCTATTGAATTCATCAGGTTTTCTACCATGCTGTGAGACATATCCCTCTGTGGGTCTATCCGCTCACTTGTAGTGGCAGAAATGCCTTTCCCTCGTGGAAAGGCCAAAATAATGGGCAAGTTTTCTCTCCTCCCCATATGGAGGAATAGCATTGAGCTTGAGATCTATTTTACATCCTTCTCTTCATGTTGTCTCCTTCCTCCTCACCTTTTTCCCCCATTTCAAGACGTATGTCATGTCATTAGCATCGTACTGACCTTAATGTGGCAGTTCATACCTGTCAGATCTGTGGTTGTAGGCTCTTTGCAGACTGGATATCCATCATCTTTACATTGCTTACCCTTGGGTCATATTTTCACATCTATCAAATTTACGCTTTATTCGTATTTTGTAATAAATGGACGCTGAGATGCTGACGATTTGGTCCCAGGATCCAAAGATTAAGATAGAGGCCTAAAATGTCTATACTGTCATTCTGGTCGTGATCAAGACTTTGTGTTCCTTGCTACTCATGGAGTTGTATTTCTTTTTTAAATCCACAGAATCCTTTCTTTTTTTTTTTTTCTTTTTTTTTCCTTGCAGCCCATGATCTGGACAGCTGTGTTGGTTTTTCTTAATTTAGTTTGTATATTTTGTAATCATAGTCATAAAACCAGATTTTTATATAAAATCCCCAATTTTGGAATCGTAATGTTTAAATTATTAATTCATTTGCTGGAACATGATTGCTGATGCTGTAGCTTGAAGCTTTGAATTGTGCAATTGTGAAATTATCTTCAGCTGACTTTAATCTTACTCTGCGGTAACTTCAGAAGGGCTTGATGAACAGTCCTTTATCCTTATACTGGATTAAGAAGTGCTTCTTATGTTCTAGTCTGTGGATTAGTACTGAAGATCCCCTGCCACCCTCAAGCCTAGCAGGGAATAAAATTACGAGTCTCCCATACAGCACAGAAGAGTCTGCATGTTTGAACCGTAATTTGGAAAACCAGTGGCAGGAAGATACTGTGTTCCATTTGCATCGATTCTGCTCTGTTTCTTAAAATAAAAGCTTTCCCAGGCTAGCATTTCAATCAGTGTCTCCTTGTGATTTTGTCGTTTAATGCTAGTAAAAACACATGGCATGTTTAAATATCAGGTTTGAAATACTTTATTTTCCACCAAAAAAAATGGGGGTTTCTAGAATTGTCTCAGGTTTTGAATCTTACGTAAAGCTCTTCTACCAAGAGTGGCACAGTAAGTGCAGCTCAGAGAACTGACAGTATGTGGCATTAACCCTTTCAGAAGTCACTAAGACCATGACTTAGCTCCCCATACGCTTTTGAAAGCCCATAAGGAATGGGAGAACTGTGTGGTTGATGGTTGCTCAGAATAATGAGCACTTGAAAATTATATGCACAGTTGCTAAGATTTAATATAATTTAATGCTCTTTGTTATTATGTAGTTTACTGCTTATATTGGAGAAGCAACTGTTTTTCATGTGAATCTTACAGCTCCACTCTAAATCAGGTAATGACAAGAAAAGGAGGTTAAGATGGAAAAGTGAATAGAGCAGAAAGGTCAAGAAAGAGAGATTAAGAGGTGACAAGGAAGAAGGTTGTGATGAGTGAAGAGAAAAACACAGGAATTAAAAACAGGAGGAAAATGTGATACAGTGGATTAGGATGGTTTAAATTTCACAGATAATTTTCACAAAAACAAAAAAAAAATCAGGCTGAAGTAATAACAACAAAATACTATGCCAAATCAGAAAGAAAAAATGTTAACACAGGCAAAGCTCGTTACTTGTCAGTCTTCACTGTGATTTCTTGCATCCTAGCAAACAGACCTCTGCAAGCGCAGCTTTGAAAACTCCTTTTTAGCAAGTACATTGTGAAATTTGTGTGACAGAGTGGATGGTATCACATCTATTACTCATTCTCTCTTCTCTGTAATTGTATTCTACCCACCTAACATTCTGACTTCTGGAGACAGCATTTGTACACTTCTTATCAGAGTTTTATAGGGCTCTATTTTGCTATTTTCTTTTTAACAATCTTTGTCCTTTCCTTTCCAGTAAATGCGTTATTCTACTGTACATTTAATTCCAACTCTATGTCCTTCCTCTCAAGACCTTTCCTTACAAAGGACCACCTTTGTAAGTGTGCCCCAGTAAATGCCCCAGTAAAAAAAAATATTATTTTATTTACAAAGAAGTTACATGTTTTTCCTTAAGAAACCAGCTAGAGTTGACACTTGAAAGTAGATGATGTTTAAGATCCCACAGGATTGCGTGGAATTCTTATTCAACCAGTCCAGCTCTGCTTTGATCATGTAGGCAGGTGACATCTACCCCGTATTCTCAGTGGTGCTGTAGTGACTAGCTAATGCCCTGAGAATGGAAGGGACAGTTTTGCTGCCTGTTGTTATATACAAAGAAGCTCCTTTTTCCATCTTTGAATAGCACATAATTGAACTCTGTATTTTTCAGGAATTAGTAAAGTGAACAGGCCGGCCAAGTTGCAGTTTACAGAGCTATTCCTTCATAGCTGTCATGTGTATGAGTTAGGAAGGCAAGGTACTGTTGAATCAGGTCAGTAGTCTTGAGCTCTGGGATGTACAGAAATGATGAAGCATTTCAAAGATGCGGTGTAGCTGTGTGCTGGCTTCCGCTCTACGGAAAGTATTCAGAGGTATTGAGAATGAGCTCCAGGTAAGGAGCTTCAAATAGGAAAAACATGCCCACTATACAGTGTCTAAACATGGACACAAAAGGAAAGAAGTACTTTTCCCATACCAAAATAGCAGAAAACAGTGTGGTCCCTGCAGTAACACTTTGACATCAGTGCGGCTTATGCAATAAGCTTATATAATAAGCATTGCATTATAAGGACATGTTTGGATGCAGTAGTCTGCAGACAGAAAGTAAAAACCTGAGGAAAATAGTTTTCCTCATTTGCTTTCTTAATAATGAGACTTCTTTTAATTAAAAAAAAAAAAATCAGGATTAAATAGGGAATTGCGGAAATGCGAGGAAGAAGATTGGTTCTGCTAAGGACCGTGATCATACTTTTGCATCTGTATAGCTTTAGTTTCACAATTTCTCTTAGTTTAGTATAAGTATTTTTGTCGTGTGTTATCACAGAGTGATTGTAGAGAAAATGGGCTTGATTTTTGAATGGCACGAAGGTGTTATAAGCAGATAGAAGGCGGCAAGATACAAAGGGAGACTAGATTAGAAAGGGGACTGACAAGTAGTGAAGGATGTAGCAGACATGGCGTGAAATTTCATCAGACACATAAGCAAGACCCAAACTAAACAGAATTTTGAGTCTGGACTTGGATGGGTTTGGGACCTCTGCCTTTTTGGTACTATGTCTATCCTGTTACAACAAAAACAAAGTCAGCAAAGGCACTCTAATAAAACTGTAAATCCTCTGGTTTAAAAGGTAGGGGTGTGGGTGTATTTTTATGCTAATTAAGCAGATGCTTTGGAGGATTTTCAGATTTTTTTTTTCTTTCCCTCTTTTCCACAATAGTCTATTGTTGTTAAAACCTGTCTTGTCAACTTATCAGTGGTTAATGAATTACTAAGGACGGTGCTGATGTCTGGAGATGCTGACAAATTCTCTGTTGGATATTTTTTGTTCATTCCTTCTGTTTTGTTTCCGTCCCCTTTTCATGGCTTTTGAGAGAATATATCTGTGTATATATATTTAGTATATAGCCAACTTAGAGCAAGGACTGACAACTGAAGAACCATGGGGCCGTTTCTTTTGTTTAGTAGTCCTCTTCAAAAACCCATTTCCACAGATAACATTTCCAACTTGAAGCTTAAATTATTATGGATGTCTTTAAATAACTTCCCCAGTTTAGGCCAGGGAAACGTATGTGGCACGAGTACAGCAAGTTTCCATTTAATTCTAGCTGTTAACTTCTGACTTTCTAAAATAATACGTAATTTCTGCATACATCAAACTTGGTTTTATGCAGTGTTTGATTAAAATAAAAAAATCATTTACGTTTCTAGACAATGTAACCTGTGTGATTCTGGCAGAGAAATATATATACACATACGCACACACTCTCTCTTTATAAAAAAAAAAATATACATTAACATATATATTAATTATGTCAGTATACTTTTTATGTATTTAAATAAAGCTGTTAAGGCAGTACACCAATTGTTTGTGGATCATTTCTTACACAGAAAGTGGTTGCAACGTAACAGATAGATGTGTATGGTTACTGTTGGCAATTGCTGTATTTTTAACAGTGATTGCTGCACAAGCTCCTGAAAGTTATTTTAGAGTTATTACATTAATTTTGTTCTTGTCTGCACAAACGGAGGGTGTCAGCAGTCCTTACGCTACCCATAAATTGATATTCGTAGCCAAGAGAAGTGCAGTATCTAATGGTAGAGTGGTAGTAAACAGCATTATTGTCCGTTTTTAAAACCTAACTTCATGATACATCATCCCAAATAGTCCAAAGCCCCAAAAGGTGTCTCCAGAACAAGTCTCCTTGAAATGTCTCGCATTTTTTTTCTTTTACACTTCATACTTTTTTTTTTTAAAGGAAAGGGAAAAAACCCACAAAACATTATGCCTATCTGTTTATTCTGTATCTACATTTTCTTCTCAGGAATTAGTTCATTACAATTGCCAAGTTGTTTTTAAGTCTTTATGAACTGTTGAGGCACTTATTGTCAGTGGGAGAAATTGCAAATGTGTGTATAGTGTAAGAAACCGATGATTAAATCCCTCGCATTGAAGTAATTCTGGAAAGGTTAATTAGAAACTCTAAGAACACAAGAAGGAGAACATCCTCTCTTCATACTCTTTTTTTTCCACTGAGCTCCTACAACCTCCTTTTCAATTTTTATTTTTATTTCAGAGTATTCTTCATTATCAGGTAAAAGCCCCCAATTATTCTGCTGCCCGTTATGTCTGTGTCCCAGCCGGTATCCAGCTTCCCCTGGATACTGGAAGACTTCCAGTTTTCATTGTTCAGGAATCTTAAGATGATGTACAACTTTTGTATCATGTATGTATGATTTCCTTTGGGATATAAATTCCTACACAAATACATATTTTTCCATGTCAACTTTTTGGTTTGGGTTTTGTGGGTTTTGTTTTGGTTTTTTGTTTGGTTTATTTTTTCATTTGTGCAGGCAACTTACACAGAGTACAATCCTCTTAGTAAAGCTCTTAGGAAAGCTTTAATTCAGAAGATGATTTAGCCTGATGTTTCTAAAGCAGTTAGAGCATTTCTGGGCTAGGCTGTAAAACTTCTCAGTGTAGTGAAAAGCTCTAATATATTGAATGTGATGAGAGCAAGATACAAACCCGCCCCCGCTTTTCTGTTTTGGCCCTGTGGCATGCCATTTTGGTTTTCTTACCATTCATAAGAGGGCAAAAAAGAAGAAAACATTTTACGTGGAGGTAGGCTGTTGTCAACTTAAAGTAAAAAAATAAAATCCATTAGTAGATGGTAGGTGGTACATTGTGCCAGTGACTGAGTCTCCTGGGAAGTGATGGTGGGGGATGTTGTTATATAATGCCCGAAGTAGTTTCTCTTAAAAATAATAGTTTGCTTAAGAGGAGAGAAAAAAAAAGCGGGGGGAATAGTATCTTCAAATTGATATGCCTGCACCGACGTCTCCCCGAGTAATTCCCTGAGTGCAAAGAGGTCCTTTTCGCAGTGCGGGGAGCACGGGGCTGTGTGGTGCAGGCTGGCCGGGGAGCTGCAGGTTGCGATGCTCGGCTGCTGCAGCTGGTCTAATTGGGGCTCAAGAGGCAGTACCTGGGTCTGTCCGCATCCTTCCTCGCCTCCAGATCTCGGCACCGTGAGGTTACAGGGACCAGAGGCATAGCATCTTGTAGCATTGAAGCCAACGGCAGTTTTGTTACTGACTCAAGTAACCTTGGTTTTGGTCAAAAATACCTCTTTCCTTTCCATTTTGCTTCCCAAAATCCTGTTCTTAGAACCAGTAAGATACTGTGTGTGCAACTGTGTATACACCTTAGCTGCTTCTTGCGTGTGTAGGTACATATGTATACATACACACGTGCACATGAGCTTCTCCTATATTTGATTCCGACTTTAGGCAACTGCAGATTCACGTAATAATATACCAAACACATAAAACCGGTTTTCTAGACTGTCACCCTTAGCATATAGTTACCAAGAAGCAAAATAATAAGCATTTTAGACACTTCACTGCTTTCAGCTCTGATCCTGTTACCACTGGGCGGTTTGTTTGGCCTGTTTGCTTCTCTGATTAGTTTCAACTCTCACAAAACCTGAAAATTCACATGTCATGGCAGCTTTAAAAAATGGCACGATACTATCAGTGTGCATGGTAATCCTCTGTTCTTATACCTTTCACACTGTTCAGACATAGTCGTACAAATGCTTACTCCTTTTATATTTACCTCCACAGCTGTGTTTTGTGCAAATACTTATTCACAGCTGCATAATAAATACAGTTTGATTTGTACCTAATTGTAGCAACTGATTTTCATTATTTATGAAAGTTATTGTCAGAATTAATTTATGGTTCTGCCTGCAGAGAAACTTATAGCGACAACTTTATATGACCACAGGAATAAAATAATTAACTGTCTCAGTTAAAACAGGTCAATGGTCAGGACATTAACTCTAAATATTTCAGGAATTATTTACACTTCTGTATTTACACTTCTGCATTTCTATTACTTTCTGATTGATAGGATTCTGTTCTTGTGTTATAAGCTTTAATTATCTTACTAATGTATTTTTATGTTAAATGACTAATTTTGAAGAAATTAGGATGCCTGTCAGATACAAAAAAATTGAATGTGTGTTCTAATTTTTTCCCAGAGCTATGAAATAACTGTGGGCTAGGGTGGAAAAGCGTTATGGGTATAGGCATGCAAATGAGCTTGCCAAGTGTCAATATATCATAAAATGTCTTAAATCTATGGACATAAAAGTAGGATGAAGACAGCCATTAAAAAGGCAGTCATTTTTGAGTGTCGCATAATTTAGACACTTTAAGTTATTGAAGTGTCATGAGTTTATTGCACCTAATTTATTAATACAATCATTTGGGATTCACGTATGTCTCTTGCTCTGCCCCAAAATAGAGGCTAAAAGTCTGTTTGAAATGCACAGACTCTGCTTCAGCAGTAAAAGCCTAACATGTTTCTTAAAATACAGAGACACAAAAAATAAGAACTTTACCATAGTCCTTGCAGGTAACGGGTGGCCATGTTCTTGTTTGTTCATATTTCTGTATTAAAATATGGCAGAGAAATCCAGTAAAGACAAAGTGAGTTTGGTTCCAATTTAGTTTTTTCCATTGCCGCATTAGGTGACATCTATACAGTGAAAATAGCCTGTTGCTTTAGCCTCTAACCAGGACAGAAAAAAAAGAGAAGATAATCCTGACAAATACCTTGTTACTGCTTTCGTGCTTTGAAAAATAAAAAAAAAAAAAAAGTTTTTCATTTATTTTTAATCCTTTCATGTGCTGAATTGGCTTTTCTTACTTTGGAGGTTCTGTTACATTTCTTTCCTACCCAGGAGCTCTTTTGATGTGTTTAAGCAGTTGACAAAACAGTGCTAAGGTGTAGTACGAATGAAAAGGGGCACTACAGAGAGCTGGAGACAAAAGAATCCACTTGATTGTAATACATGTGGAGTTTTGACAAAGCATCTTGTGTGATACCTGAGACAATTTCACACATGAAAAGTTTTTGCTTTTAGGTTCTTTAAAAAAATAATAATAATAAAAAAAAATTCTCACCTTTTGTTATCTTTTTTTCCCCTAATCAGGACAGAATTTTACCCTAAGGCAGTTAGGAGTTTGTGAACCAGCAACTCGTCGAGGACTGGCATTTTGTGCGGAAATGGGGCTCCCCCACAGAGGTTACTCTATCAGTGCAGGGTCAGATGCTGATACTGAAAATGAAGGAGTGATGTCTCCAGAGCATGCCATGAGACTTTGGGGCAGGGGGGTCAAATCAGGGCGCAGTTCCTGTCTGTCGAGCCGTTCCAACTCAGCCCTCACGCTGACTGATACCGAACACGAAAACAAGTCCGACAGTGAAAATGGTAAGTTCTTATGCATATGCCCATATATAAATCAATGTTTTATTTGCTGTTTTGGTCGACATTCGGTAATTTTAAATCATTAAAGGAATGGCCTTGAATTATTTACCTTATTTTTTTTTTCCCTCTTCCCAGAAAAGTCAATATTCAGTATCAGTCCTAACTAATGTAAGCTTTGGGTATGATGTTTTAGCTGTAATTTTGAAAGAGTTTAATCACAAAAAAGATTAGCTGTGTTTTATCTCAGGCCATGTCACCTGTTATCCTTTGGGGAACAGCTAAGTAAGTGGTGATAAAGTTGATCCCCAAGGCCAGCTTGCAATCAAAGGTTTCATTGTAAAACTCTTCTTCAAGACATCTTGGAGAAGTTGCAGAATCTTCGAATGGATGGATGAATGAACGCAAAGAATAGCTTATTAACAGGGCTCATGTGATTGGAAAACGAATTTGATTGTGCTTTAAACTTCCTAGTTGATGAGAGCAATTGGAATTCTGGTGAAGAGGGACATGTGGCCTTTGATGTGCCTGGGGGACTGGATTACTGTGCAATTAAAATCTGCAAAAAAATCTAAACAGCAGCTTTGTAGGATGTGGGGTATGACCATTGTGTATTAAGGCTTAGTGTTTAAATGAAAAGAGGTTAATACAATTGAATGATTCATTTTTAAAGCTTTTCAAAATTATTTTAACTCCACTTGAGGTTATGAACAGAACCTAATGTGGTGTTAAATGCTAAAATGCACAAATCTTAGAAAACATTTTATCTTTAACTTCTTTTTATTTGCAGAAGATTTTCAGCTTTACTAGAATTAAAATGATTGTTCTATTAACTCCATGACTTTCTATATGCCAAATTCAAACGAGGAATAAAGAAAAATGAGTAAAAATGAAAATTAGTGATGGCTATTGCCTGCATGTCTACATGTCATTTTATTAATTTGTTAAACCTGTCTGCTCAGCTGTACAAAAGTC
This sequence comes from Charadrius vociferus, assembly GCF_000708025.1. NCBI lineage: Eukaryota > Metazoa > Chordata > Aves > Charadriiformes > Charadriidae > Charadrius > Charadrius vociferus. The sequence continues at coordinate 1,640,781 of NW_009650063.1, read as the reverse complement.
AGAGCAATTTTATTTCTATCCTCCAGCAATAGCTGGAACACATTTTGGGAAACAGCAATGTAGGTGTGTATGTATGGTGATCCTTTTTTTAAAAAAAATGCGCTTTTATTTTAAGCTACAAGCAATAGTGTTTAGTCCTACCTATTTATTATTTTAACTTCAGTTTGAGAAGGCAAAACCAGAGCCATATTTTGGTATTATTCATACTTGTCATCTTTCCTCCGGTGGCTGATTCTAACTGAAGATGCCAGTGCAAGACGGTTGGTTCAGATGGGATCCTCGTTTTTGTGTTGGACTTAATGCTGCGCGGTACCTGAGGAGACCACTCCCAGTGTTCGCAGGTGTCTTGTCTCATATTGGAAAACTTGTTTGGAGTGGGAGGAGTGTTTTGAAAGAGGAGGATGGGAGTACTTGCCTACCTCCTTTTGGTAGTGGAGTTTCTGTTGGATGACTCTTGATGCTTCAGCTGCAAAGCAATCTAGAATACATTGTTGAACAGTCCTGTGATTTTCCTTTTGAAAGGTCTATGCTGAAACAAATTCTCCGGAGTCTTTTGTAAAACTTTGGGTTAATGATCTTGAAAATACGTATTTATGTATACACATGCACGCGTGCACACACACACACAAACACACCCACACACAATTTCCTTAGTCATATCTTTACTTTACCAAAGAGGTGACTGCTTCAGAAGTACAATAGGTTTGGTATACTTTTTTTTGTAAACTTTATATTTACAATTTTCAAAAAAAGCAAAATGCCTGATTACCATATGCCAAAACTTCCTGCATAAGCGTAAAGTTTGAGTTTTATTTTATTTTTTCATGTTTAAGAAGACCGTGAATATGTTAGAAAAGATATTATTCTGCGCTGGTTAAAATTATGCAAGGAACGTCTGATGTTTGATACAACTTCAAAGAAGAGTTTAGTCACTAAAAAGGATTACAGTTGATTTATTTATTGATAGGGAGGCCAGCAGTCCAACTTAAGAAGGTACTGGGACTGCTGTGAGGCTAATGAAATTTTGATGGCTTGAGAGTCCCCCAGGGATATGAAACGTATATAACTCGGACCATGTCATGGGTCGCCATTTCAGTGGAGATGTTATAGAAGTCGTGAAAAGCTTAATCTTCTTTGGTATTTTTCTCTGAATTTTTGTTTCCATCGAACATGGAAGATTTGGCTGCGAAACAGTTTTATACACATAGTTGGAACTCAGTATGTTACATGCTCACAGTAGAATAGAAAATATAATTTAAAGCCAGGGAAGCCGTATCACCCCGGCAGGCGCAGGTGTTCTAATCAAAGGACTAAACTGCAGGTGCGAGTTTTGTTAATTTATGGCCTGAAGTTAATAGCTGTGCCAGTATACTGTTGAAATCTGACAAATCTGATAAGGCTTTGAAACAAAAGTTAGAATTACGACAAGTCCTCTGTACTGCATCCCCCTTTGCTGTGTGTGAAAGCTTCCTAATTGAATTCTGATGGAACTGTTTTACAGGTAAATGCATTTCTATGCAGCATGTTTACCTCTAAGGTAGATGAGGAGCAACAGGTTATGATGAACAAAACACAATGCCAGATTGTACTTACCTCACCTAAAGGCCTCAGTTCTTGAGCAATCCCACTGTTGACCCAGTAAAATTATTCACTGTTTAAATAGTCCATTACCATAAGCAGACTTTATTGGAGGTAATGGGACGGTTCACGATGATGAGAACTGTGACTTATCCTACAGCTTTATGAACTCAGGATTAACCATTTGTTGAATGTACTTGGCGTTTTCTTTCTCATCAGGCAAGAAGACAAGCTTGGCATCAAAACATGATTTCCTTTCCTTCCTTGTAATCGTTGTGTATATTTGCTTGTCTGAAATAGTTGTGGACTGCATATCCCTTAGGAAGGCAAAACTCAAGGTTCTGTTGCATAATTACAATGAATAAGTGGAAGTTGTTGAAGATGGTAACTTTTATTTGTCGAGGTCTCAACATTATGTTTCTAAGATCCTACAAAAGCAACTTAAATTTGTGAATAATATTGGCAGGGTTAGAAGTTTCTTTAAACAAATAACATTGCACATGATTAAGTTGCAAAATTTGAAGTATACTAATAACACACCATGAATGCCAGCAGATTTTTTTCTTTTAGAAAATATGAGAACTGTCTGTTAAACATAGGGTTTGTAGATGTATTCTCACATCAAAGTTTTAGGTTACTGCTCAGTACATCATTCTGAAGAGAAATATTTTTCTTTGAGCTCATTCAAGTTCTGTATATGACTCTTGGCATCACATTCCGAGAGATTTGTCATGTCGGCCTCCCCGGAGGAGGACCTGCATCTGTTAATCTGGGCAACCGACCAGCGTCACGTACAGTATGATGTATGAATTGGAGCACACTGGGCACGCATGTGCTTCTTCAGGCTTTCTTCTCCATTCCCATTGCAAGTTATTTCATAAATGCTGCATCAAGAAATTTATGTCAATAGTTGTTCTAGGAGCTGTGGCTTTGAAACAGAAGCAGTCCATCTTTTACATGCTTGCCAGTAACTTTATGTTGTTAAGCTGTTCTAAGATTACCAAAGCTTGTCTTTTAAACTTGATAAATATTCTGGCAGAGTATGAGCTAGAAGTTGTAGTTAGGCTTCAAATGGCCCTTTTGCTTAAAGGGTCAATATATTTTTAAGGTATCTTAGAATCCACTTATTTATTTAAATTCTTCTTAAATCCATTAAACTGCAGTCCCTGACTTCGTGAGACATCAGAAAGCTAATAAGCAAAACATGAAAGTATTGGCAGTGCTTCTGAAAAAGTGTTGGGCGCTCCGGATAGATGCGTGCCACATAGTTGACTCTGCCCATGGCCACAAAGACTAGCTGGGTGTACAGAAAATAGTTCTGATGGGACTAGAATGTGGGGGTTTATTTTCTTGTTTTCTTGTTTAGTGAAAATTTTGCACTGATGGGGGTTTGTTAGAAGACCCGAGGAGGTCAGGATGTAGCAAAATGAAAAGAAGAAAGGAAGAGAGAAGAATGAGATCATGGCCTCAGGCAGTCATTCTGAATTGGTTAGATAAATGATTTTAAACTTAGACCCATTTTTCACAGATAGAGAAAAGCAGATATTGCTGGTAGAATGTACATTGCTGAGGATTTACTTAAAGAGAAAATAGCAGTTTATCAATCAGCTGTGTGGGCACTTGCTTGCTTCCTCTCCAACTTCAGCCAGTTTCTGAAGATAGCATTCTTGTGAACCTAATACTCTCTTGTCCTTCCAGAATGGTGAATTTACTGGCATTCAGATCTCTGAAAACCAAGAAATGCATTGGTAAGATACTTGTCAAGACATTTGAAATCTGTTCTTTCTAACCCAGTACATCTATAACTTATACTTGGACTCTGCATTCTTAAATAATGCGCATCATTCAGGAAGTCGTGTTACACGTTTTCACCTGTTTAACATCCTTCTTTACGCTAAGGCAAAACTTAGATGAACTCTACTGAGTAGGAGCTGCTTGGAAACTGCTAGCCAAATGCTGAGCCTACTGATCAAAACCAGCCACATAGCTGATGAATTAATGTT
>NW_009650063.1:1614035-1637172 GCF_000708025.1 Charadrius vociferus | reverse complement strand
CCATCTAGCAATTATCTATCCCTCATTAAGCATGCCAATATCTCTTAAATCCTGCTTTGCTGCTAAGAAATTTCATGACCAGGAAATCAGTCTGTTTTATTGTTGACAGAAGTCAGCTCTGAAATAATAATATCTAAACAGGTCTACATATTTTGCTTTGGTTACAGACACATGGAACAGAAATCCATACACAAAAGTAGTCCTCTCTGTTTTTCTGCAATATTATCACAAGTTTTCTGTAGTTATGCCAATTTTCAGATTCTGTTATATTATGATTGTAGTTCTGTGGATGTATTTCAATAAATCTTCTTAGTGTTCACTGTTAATGCAATGGAGAAGCATGTTGATAATTCCTTTGGCTAGTGGTAGCCAAAGAGGGAACAGATAGGCTGACCTTTTTCCAGTAACATTTTGGGATCTCCTGGATTTCAGAGGTTTGAGTGTCACTGAACTTGCTGTTGAGGAAAGGCATGAGATTCCAAAGGGCCATCGTAATGATGCTTTCACGGTGGGAGTCTGGTACAGACATCCGACCTGAGGATGAAGCTCTTTGGAAACACTTAAATCTTCTGATACACAGGAACTGTAGGCTTAACAACAGCTAACAGCAATACAATTAGAATTGGGGTCTGCAAGGAAGAACAAATATGAGAAGAAAATTTCAGAGAATTTATTCCTGGCTGTTAAGCTTATAAATCCTTCTAATGTTAAGGAACGGTAGAAGAGGTGTTTAAAGAATAACTGTCATAGCTCAGGATTTCTCCAGAGATCTGAATTTCAAGAAAGAACCATGCAGAAAATGGAAGGAAGGTCAAATTTCTGAGGAGGGGCTTACAAAGATGCAATTGGGGAGGTCCAGGCATGCAAACAAAATTGAGACATAATCAACAAAGAAGTGAAGAGTTGTATAGAAACATGAACACTAAGAAAAGGGAAAAGATGGAGTTGATTTATTAATTAACAGTGAAGGAAGACTGGTAATATATTGCTGATACATTTTTTTCTTCTAGTTATTTTTGTTTCAGCATTTGCTACCCGAGTGACTGATCACAGAGCTAACATTTGTACTATTAAATAAAGGGTTAGAAGTTACTTAGGTAAATAAAATTTGCCCTGCATGTATAGAGTGTCTACAGCCTCTGGGCTTTTTATGACTCATGTCTGAGAAATCATTGATAATGGATATGGTTCTGGAAGGCAAAAACAAACAAACAGGACAACTTCAGAAGGGACAAAGAGAAAGAGGAGGAATCTGCCTAACCAGTTAGACAGGAAACATCCTAGGGAAAAAAAATGTAAGAAGTTTGTGCTTTATAACAATAAGCATGTGTTTGTACTAAGTGAGTCTTGTCAAGCTTTAATGATTTCCTTCTGTGACAGTGTAAGCCACTTCTTGACAAAGAAGAAGGAGCAGATGCTAACATTAATAGGTATTTTGATATTAGTAAGGCTCCTGACATACTCATAAATAGAGACACAGGGTCGCGGATCGTTATTGCAAGATAAATGTACAACTTATTGGAAAAATCCGTAAAGAATGATTATCAGTATTTCATGAACTGGCAAGTTGAATCAAATAGTGTGTCAAGATTTTCTTAATGACTTGGATAATGCAAATAGAACATTGTAACCTGGAAAGAATCGCATATGCTTTGTAGGACAGGATGAAAGCTGGAGAAATAATTCTACATGAAGAAACGCAGTTCAGTAAATACAAGTGCAAAGACCTACATTTAAGTGAGAATAATCAAATTTCCCAAACATGAGCCAGACAACTGGCTGAATCGCAGTCCTTTAGAAAATCACAGAATAATTCAACTTAGAAAGGACCTCTTAAGGTCATGTGGTTCAACCATCTGCTTAGAGCTGGACTAACATTAATTTAGATGAGATTGCTCAAGGCCTTGTTCAGTTGAGTCTTGAAAATTTACAGGAAGAGAGATTCCACATGATCTCTGGGCAACTATTCCGGTGCTAAACCAACTTCATTGTGAATTTTTTTTCACCTTTATATCTTATCAGAACTTCCCTTGCTGCAATTGTAACCACTACCTTGGGTAGTGAAGACCAAAGTTAGATATCCACCTTTTGTCTTTTCCAGGCTCACTCAGCTTCTCTTTGAGTTGTATGCTTCAGCACTCCAATCGTGGTGGTCAGTCTCCACTGAATTCATTCCAGTTTGTCAGTGTTGTATCAGTACTGGCAAGACTCAAACTGAATCTTGTACTCTAGATGTGGTCTTCAAATGCTGAATAAAAGGGACTAATCACTTCCCAGGGTATGCTGGCTCTGTTCTTCTGAATACAACCCAGTATGTGGTTAGGCCTTATTGTTGAAAGGGCACACAGCTGAACTTGTTGTCCACGTTGATTCCCCAGGTCCTTTACTACAAAGCTGCTTTACAGTGGGCTCCCAGCTAGTACTGTTAGGTGAGGTTATTCTGCCTTTGGAATTCATGAGGGTTTTTTTCAGCCAATTCTTACAGCCTGTTGAGATCCCTCTGAAAAGCAATCCTGCCCTGCAGCGTATTGATCCCTGTCTCCAGCTTGGTGTCATCCACAAACTTGCTGAGGGCACATTCCATACTATTCATTCTCAATATGTTAAATGTAGTACAGACATAAAACAGCATCAGCCCCAATATTAGCCCCTGAGGAATGCCATTAATATTGGCCAACAGTTGGTCTTTGCACTACAAAACGCTGTTCTTGTTCATTTCTCTCCAGCTTGGCTACCAGGATACTGTGGGAGACCATGTTGAAAGCCTTGCTAAAGTCAAGGAAAACAACATCTGCTGCTCTCCCTTTGTCTGCAGAGATAATTATCTGTTCATAGAAAGCAATCAGGTTGTTTGGGTATGATTTGCCTTTGGTAAATACTTGTTAGCTGTTGTCATTCAGTTTCTTTTCCTGGAGCCCTATCCAGGCATATGAAGGGTAACTCCAGCAGAATTTGTTCCGTAATCTTCCCTGGGAAACTGGGATGAGGCTGACTGCCTCTACTTCCCCATATATTCCTTCGTCTTCTTGAAGATAACACAGCCTTTATCTTCTATAAAGGTCATCAGGAACCTTCCTCCATTGCCATGACCTTTCAGGGAATCACACAGTGGCCTTTCAATGACATTGGTCAGCTCTTCCAGCACCCATGGATGCCTCCTGTCTGGTCCCCTGGACTTGTGTGTACCCAGCTTGTGTAAGTGGTGCCCAACAGCTCACCCTTCCTCTGCAGTGGTAGAGCTTCTCAACTGTGGTTGAGCTTTGGCTTCCCTATCCCCCATCCTGCACGTCCAGGAAACTTTTCTACGTTCTTTCTGGGTAGCCATCAGCTGAAGGTCATAGTGGTTATTTGTCAATGGTGGTTTTTGTGATGCGTGAGGGTTTCTTCCACAACCTTGTAACATGTCTTTTGTATACAGAGCCACTGAAATAATCCTACTGCTGCACTCAGCAGGGCTAGGAGAGAAATACTGCTTCTCTCTGGTTTTGGGACTACATCTTGAGGAAAATGCCAGCCAACTGGAGGCCTGGAGAAAGGTTAATAAGAATGGTGAGAAGTTTTAAATGCACGACACTAGCAGAGATGGGGAGAATCCAGACTGTTGCGCCTAGAGCATTCGGTTTAGATGTTGCTGCTGTTACAAAGGCCACGTATGGAAAATAGGACCAGAAGCAGACAATGCAACTAGCAAAAAGCCGAAGTAAGCTCAGACAGTGGTGTTCCAAGGATAACTCCGTGAAAGAGATTGCTGGGGACCATGCGAATATTTCATAATCTAACATATTTTCCAAAACAATTCTAAAATGTTGGTGTAGTTCCTGTCGGTCCCGATTTGTGGGAGAGAGTGGACAAAAGAAATTCTTCACTTCCTTTCTGTTTTTGTTGTCTGTGAGTCAATTGTGTTGCTCAACCCAAAAATTAATGAGCAGAAAGTGTGTTGAGAAAATGAAGGCTATAAAAATGCTGCTCTTCAACTTGCTACAGTATTAATACTTATAGCTTGTCTTTTCTTCTAATTGGAAATGGTTAACTTTTCATAGATTTTGTTTTTCCCGCTCCTCGTTTTAAGTTTGATATAAAAATACTGCTGTTCAGTTCCCGTAAACAAAATGTGTTCTTCTGGGCATGCTTGCGCAAGGAAATCTTTTTCATTTCAGCTCTTTTTCATTTAAGTTGTGTTTTAACTGAGAGGTTGCCGTGAAAGCAAAGCATGCTTTGCATATCTATAAACTGATGATCTCTGCTGTTTTAATTTGGAATGTGGTTTTGATGTCCTTGAAAAATCACAGTGGTAGCAGTAAATTGTTTTAATTAATGAATTAGAGAGCAACAGATTTGCTGAATCAGGTTTATTGATGTAATTATCACTGGAATAAAAAGGAGAACAAAAATATCTGTCAGAGCTGTGAGAGTATTTGGTTTGTTGTCATTTGAAAGCAAGTTTCTCAGTCACCACTTCCTTCCTTTCCTGGATAGTTATGTGGATATAGGGGGAGGTGTATACATATATACTTACACATATATACACATACATATTCATTAGAGCAAACCAAATTAATGGTAGAGGTAAAGTCTAAATAATACCAGTACTGTATAAAGAGTAGGCTCATTCATATTCAGTTGTGTTAAAGGTGTTTTTTAAGCTTCATCTAATTTTGATTTTCATTAAGATTTTAATTGCATTTACTTGTGTAATTAAATATGTCATATTGAGAAATAATCTAATAATGATTTCAACTTTAAAGTAAATACAGGCTGTGCTATTGTCAGAGTATCAGTAATAATTACAGGTGACAGCCTTTGTATCCTGGTCAAATAACAGCTGGAGAAAATTTGTGATGATGATGGGTTTTTTTACAAAAAGCCACCAAGGCTTTTAGAATAGACAGTTCTTTAAAACTAACTCTTATTAAACCCATGTAAAGACTTATTTTGATGTTTCCTGGATAAAAAGTTGTATTTCTTTGACTTAGATGAAACTTAATTTCAAACTAAATTTTTAAGTCAAATTTGAAAATTAATTCCTTTTACAGTTATTAAAACAATGTGTGGATTGAACTGCTCCAAACGTTTTTTTGATCTATATAATGCACTGCCTCATCTGTTGGCAAAATTTAAGCTTTTTTTTTCCTTGATTTAAGGTGGGAAGATGAGGTCTCAAATCTCAGAAAAATAAATGCTTGTTAGGAAGCTGCGGGTTTGATTTTTACTTCACCCCTCTCTCGTTCAGTATACCATTTTCTTCCCAAATTATATAGGTTTTGTGTTTAGTTATCTGTTATTTTCACTCGTATGTTGTACAGAAGTGTGGTTTTGACACACTGAAACCAAGGAGGAAGAGCCTTTGCTGCCTGCTGCAATCATTGTGGGTTAATCCGGGTTTCTGTCTAGTACACGAGAATTTGCAAAATACTTCTCAATATCTTACTTTGTGGTGTTTTGGTGTTTTTGTTGTTTTTTTTTTTAATTTCACAGTTGTGAACCCACAGCATCAAGTTAGGAAGGATGAGGGGGAACAATGTAAACTAATTATGGATTAAAGTATGAATATGTAAATGGTTAATAGGCGTATCTGTCGTATCTTCTATAAGAGCGTCCATAACAGATAACAGTTCTCTTGCAGTTTGAAGGTTCTGTGCAGCTGCCGTGCCAGGTCTGTGCTGCTGCTGAGGAATCCCTCCCCGGGGTACTGTGGCTGCTGACTAGGTACATCTGAGACAAGATGTGAGCAGATCCACCTCTGGTGCAGTATTCGCAGCAAAAAAAGAAGCAGCTGACCTGGGAAACCCTTGTTCCAGATCGTCAGGGATTGCCGTGGTAGACAACAGGCTGATTTCTCTGGTTGACTACATTATGATTGCTTTTTGTCCTCTGTGGTGAAATAGATGCATAAATGTGCATATATGGTTATTTATGCATATATATGGATATCTTTACAAGACCTTGTCTTAACAGTTTTATTTTCACAACTTATACGTATAGTTTTCTTGCAGATTAAACACACAAAGTTGAAGACCCGTTCCTCCTTCTCCAAATGACCTAGAAACTTTAAAGCATTTCCGTAGTGAATCTGCATGCTGTCATGAGCATAGGTAAAGGAAAGGTTTTTTTGGTGTTACACACTCTGCCACTGACCTACTGGATGCTGGAGAAAGACATTGATTTATGCCCCTGCCTGCCCCCCCCGTTTTTTTATAAATGTAATACTTCTATAAACTGCTTTATAGTTAAAAATAAAATGTCTTTTATAATTGCTGATGGCTAATGCTATGGAATCTCACTCTGCACCTGTGGCAGACAGTCTAAAGAATTTGGGTTGCTTTGTCTGTGTCCAAAACTCGAATTTCTTTCTGTAGTGGGTTTCACTGAACCAAACTGTATTGGTCACTTGTGCAGTTTGTAGAAAAATAGCAGAAATTAGAAGTCTAAGATCCTCTTTGGCAAAAGTTCGTTCTTGGAGAAGGTTTCAGACTTGTTTTTTCTGCCTGCTGTTGAAGATGGATATTGAACGTATCAAGACAGTTTATAATCTTTGAAGTTCTTTTGAATATTCAAAGTTTCCAAGATATCTAGGTCAAAATGACTTTGAAAGGAAGGGCCTCTCTCATCACTATTTGTTTAAATGGATAGTATCCAGTCTCCTTCCATGTAGAATTAACCAGAACTGTTCAAGCTGCTAAGTTCTTCATTGCATGATTGTAAGTGCGTGCTCCGTAAGGAGATTTATTTAAAATTGCTTAAAAGCTGCACTCAGTGGGGAATTCTGCTGCTTGTTCCCTTAACTAGTTTAGCTGCAGAGAACATATGACGTCTTTTTCATTAACTGTCTTTGCTGCTTGTTTGCTTTCAGTGGAGTTCTAGGAGATTGTTATATTGTTTTGTAAACTCAATATTGCTGGGTCCTGGCTGCTTATGGCAATTGAGATGAGATTAGATGCTTTTGTTAACGGGCCCCAGACTTCAAGTTTATAGGGAATAGGCACCATCTGCTCTCAATTAAAGGTCCTGAGCTCTGAAATTAATTCCTTCCATTGGTCCATTAGACTCAATCTTTTGACCTGAAGTCATGATAAGGTTCTATTAGCCTCTCGAGCCTTGGAAAAGTGAGGAGTTCACCCAGGGACAGTACTGGTTATTCCTTTTAGTCCTTGTATCAGTGTAGTTAGAAGCCAGAAAGTAATGATTGTTTTTCCATTTTACAGGTAGAGTGAGATTTTTGAAAAGCACCCTGGAGATTTAGAGCTCACATCCTCATGAGTTGTAATAGGACTTGTGCTTCTAAATCATATAAGAGCTATTGAAAATCTTCCCCAGAAAAATCAAATTAATATAAAGAACGTTGACTAAATTCACAGAAAGACTTGATACAGAAGTCAGTTGAGTGTAGAAGTCCATTGTTCCCAGACTCCCATTTGCTCGTTAGATTAGCTGTGTTTTGCCTCAGCTGCCTTTCGTAGATTCCCTCTGCAGCTGCAAAAAGATGGGGGATCTTACCAGAAATCCTGGCCCTAGAATTGTTCTGCCAGTGCTTTTGCTGAATTTATATCTGTCCTGTGGTGTGTAGATGTTGCAGAGAAGAAATACACAGACAGACAAATTGGTTCACATTTTTGCGGTTACAGCTATCGCCCCCCTTCTCATTTCCTTTCTGTATTTAAGTGAAAACTGAGGTTTGCTCTGTCAGAATACAGCAGGGAATACTGTGGAGTGGGGAGAACCTATAGCCACAAGCTTTTTGGTTCCAAAAGAAAAGCTCTAAGAAGCCAAATAACTACGCTGGTTGTTTAAATTTAACATCAGTTCCTCATACACATGAAAATGTATTTTAAAGGTTTCAAGATCTGATAGTTCCTCAGCAGATATTGGTTGAATTTATACAGTGCTAGTAATTTTTCTAGAAGGCAGTTTGTAAGAGTGTTGTTTTTAAGACAAAAATCTCTTCGATGAGTATTCTCTTCAAAGAGTATACTCTTCAAGGAGTATCCTATCTTACCCCAAAATGCAATTTATTAGAATGCTTTGGGATCTGCTGGCCATTAGGCTATGAGGAGAAACAAGCAAGGAGAGAGTTCATATGCCTGGTTTTACTCCTATCTGACAATTCCCGTGACATAAAACACGCAGCAGTGTTTGACTTCAAACAGGGAGCAAACGAAGTCAAAGTGACTGCCTTCTCAGCGTGGAAGGAATGACTTGTGACTGCTCCACCTAAGTGTTGCTTGTTGGCGACCTGTCAGCCAGAGGTTAAACTTAGGAATTCAGGTTTTTAGTACTCTTTCTTAGTATTTTTCCTAAGTTCGCCTAACTCTCTGTCCCACTCATAAATTTCCTATTCACAGGGTGGTGAGGACACTTACCCTCTTGCAGTGCTGCTGAGGTTTATACCTTCATGGCTGATTGCAATGCCATCTTATTCTGCCATCTTGATGCTGCCAAGGCAGTTTTATCTAGTTGTGTCACTCTTCTGTTGTTTTTTAGGTTGCCAGAAGATGGCCGTACTGGCCAGTTGGGCCCTGTAACCACTGGCTGAAAAAGGCTGAAAAATACTTTTTCATGTCCATGGGAAAACCACTCTTCTTGCTATTCCAGCAGTTACAGTACTTGTTTCCAGCAAGGCCAAATTTCAAGCAGATCAGAACCTGTTGTCTGTAAAAAGTGCATTTCCCTACAATCTAGGTGTAGCCATGTATCAGCTTTTTAATTGGATTCACAGACAGCTAGGGAAAAATATTTCTTTTGTCTGCTGCCTGCAGTTAGGAGCTCAGAAAGTTTAATAACTTCGAAGATATCTATTTTTCAACATGACCTAAATTAGAATAGTGTTGGAGTCCCCATGATACCAGGCATTATTTGTGAAATGTGCCTTACATGGCTCTGTGACACATACATACATTTCAAAATGCAGTTTTAGTTGTTACAAATGCCCAGCCAGATTTTTGAAACGGTAGGTTAGAGTTCTTACCTGTCTTTCAAATGTAATGTACCATATGAAACTACTAAGTAAACTTACCCGGAAAATGTGAAGTGTCCACTTTGCATACATTAATAACATCCTCCTCATCCAGAGAGTCATCTTTGCACTTCTGGGACTTAAGGAACACATTTAAACAACTATAACAATATTTAAAATATGGTAACAGAGTCTGTGTAATTTTAGTTAGCGATTTGCTTTAAAAAAAAAAACAACACAAATTCATTTCTTTCTTGTTTTCTTACAAGTTCTTTGTTCTTTGCAGTATCAAATATATTGATTTTTATGAAAAAGTTAATCAGCTTACCTTTGTTCAGAGTGGATTTTTGTTCCTCTGATCAGCTCTACACAATTGAATTTTTCATCCTCTTTTCTGAGGTATTTCAATGTTATGAAAAAAGCATTAAAGAGAATGCTGATAAATTATTCCTTTAAAAAAGAATCTACTGCAATGCACTTTTGTTGAGGCTGGAGAGTTCATTGAACTCAACGATTTCTGTTTTGTTTTCAATGAGAAAGATATCTATGCTCGGTGAATACAAGAGACAATGTCTCTTAGGGAACTGGATTACATGGCTCCCTGCTGATTCTGGTTACCCCAGAATTCATAACATGAATTTGAAGTAACCATTTAGGTTCTATTGATTATTTCAAAATCCAGTTTTCCTTGTGATTTAAAACATTTTAAAGTGGAGTTTGAATACAGTACACTAAAAGACATGGAAAAAAACATTTCATAGTCGTATACAAAAAAGAAATGCTTTCTGAATGTTTTTATTATACTCTGTGGTTCGACTTTTATGGAGCAATGGTTCTCCTCCCCAGAACCTACAAAAAAGCCAGATGATATAATGTATTTTGATGCAAACTGTGTGATTATCCTGTTTTGCCTTAAGAAACAAACAATAAAAAAAAATTACAAGAAAACCCACCACCAACAACAACAACAAAAAAAAACCCAACCCCAAAAAACTCACCGCCTTTTCTTCCATTGTGGTCCTACTTTGTTTTTCCTTGTTAAATCAAGCCTGATCTAATCTTTTATGAGTTGTTTTTGTGTCTCTATTACCTCAGGCTGTGCTCTCATCAGACTTCACAAGCTAAGTGGACTTGAGTTTTGGATAGTCTGTGGAAATAATCAAAGAAAATGTACTGTACTCCTGGGTGTGATGATAATGGTTCATTATGTCCATTAAATTTAGTACTGAATCAGTGCTGAGTATTCTGCTGTGAGTGCAGGTTAGACTCAGTGTCCTGATCACTTGTAATTATTAAAGCGCAACTGTTAGCTCGGCTAAACTCCAATGCCGGTGACTTTCGTTCTGCTTATCAATTTCTTCTGAACTTTACATGTGGGAAGTCTTCAAAGTATTTGCTTTGAAGTCAGAGATTCTGCAATGAAGTCCTGATCTGGTCACTAATTTGCTGTCTGTGCATTTGCATGTTACTTCATCTTTCTGATTTTGTTTTCTTACCTTTAAATGGGCATCATAATGCTTATTTTCTATCAAACTTCATAATTCTTCCTTTTTTACCTTCTTAAACTAAATAATTTGAAAAGGTTGGGTATCTGTTTTTTTTATATATGTATGTGTATATATATAAAAATAAAAATACCTTTGCACTAACTTTAAAAAAGGCCTAACTTTTATAAATTCAGACAGGCTTCTGAATCCTGCAAATAATCTCAATGAATTTTGTCCAATTAAAAAAAAAAAAAAAAGATGGATGCAAAACCCTAGACAATCTTTGGTAATTTCAGATGAGATTGCAGTAGAACTACTGCACAAATTATAAGCAGCCTTAAGATGCTTTTGCATATTCTGAATAAATGCCAATAGTTTTGTATGTTCTTAAAGTGTATGTCAAATGGCTGTTACTGGAAATGTGTTCTTTATCTACTTGTACAAGAGTAGAAAAGCAGAGATGTTACTGCCCTTTCTTTGGTTACACGTCACCTTCCATTACAGCAGAGTACAGCTGAGCTAGTGTTCTTGTCCAGGCTTTGGCTAAATTGCTACGAACTTCCTCAATTGATTCTTTTGATTTTTGATGATATCAGTACTCTTAGATCAAGTACTGATATTTTTCACACTCCTCTATAATACCATTTTTATGTTTTTCCTGATCTCCTGTTCAGGGCTCTTCAACCTGAGGCTTCAAATTCTATCCATTCAGTAACAGATTAATTTTCTTTTTTTAGAAAATGGACACAAGTGTCTCTGTCTCCCTGTTTTGGAGAGCTGCACATCCTGCCATGCTCAGTGTGCTTGATGTTTTCCTGTAGGATGTACAAAGCCTTAGAGAGAGGAGGTGAAATTGGCTTTCTGGAACTATCTGTACTGATCTCATCAGATCTAAATGAATCATAGAATGGTTTAGGTTGGAAAGGACCTTGAAGATCATCGAGTTGCAACCCCCCTGCCATGGGCAGGGACACCTCCCACTAGACCAGGTTGCCCAAGGCCACGTCCAGCCTGGAAGCAATGCCCTTTCCTCCACTCTTCTCTCATCCCACCAAAACCATGGGAACAGTGTATTATCAGGTGGACAACCCAGACTCCATTGCACAAAATGAACGTGCCATGGTATAGGCAACCGCGGATTCTTGGAAATGAAGGCAGATGCTTGCACTTTTGGTGTCATAGGTGGGTATGAGGAAGGAGCACACTCAACCATGCAGAGGCAATGCATGGAGCTTTACTCCTTTCCTGAGGTGTTTGAGGGAAAAGAAGATGCCTCCAAATCCCAGTGGTGGCAGAAAGTCCAACATGGCTTGCATCTTACCAGCCATGTAGGACTGGGATAGATGAAGCAGCAGGTGGCATGGAAGCACCTGCCATTTCCTGTACCGGTCCTGTGAGTATCACTGCTGCTCATTCATGTTTGTTCTCCCTCCCAGATTAGTTTTTCTAAGTGGAAAGTAAGGAAATTTCTGCCCTAAATTCAGTAGTTGATTCTGTGGAGAGCAAAGCCAGGTTTGACAGCACAGGTAGCAGCCCTGTCTGGTCAGTGCGTTGCCTTTTTCTTCTCTCACGCCATGCTAAACATGGTGTCTGCCACGCTGTATTTTCTATGCAGTACCGTCCCAGTGCCTCCTCAGAGTCTGCTGTACCCAGAAGTGGCTGTGTTTTCTGTGTGTAGGAGCCGTAGAGATGACACAGCAGAATTCAAAAGAAAATGCATAGTATTTCCTCATTCTGAAATGTAAGATGGCGTTAGCCTATCATGTGTCTACATTTGAGGAGATTCAAGAAATCCATAGGTTTCTTGTTAGCCCTTCTCATTTCAGTGCTCCCATTCTTCAAACTCATCTGGTGCACAGCTTTTTAACTTGCAAGTCATTTGGGCACCTTCTGAGCCTGCAAGAAGTATTCCATTTGCAATTTCACTGCGTGGCCTGTAACATATGAATGAAAGGATTTTCCAGACAGCCAAGCCTTGCAATGTATCTATCAATTGTAGAAGCACGCTTGAGAAGGGACCAAATCCATATGCAGATTGACTGACATCGTTAGGAGTCACATAAAGCCTGCAGCATCAACCAGGATATCATGAAAGCTATAATATAGCAGGTCACAATATTCGAGATTATAGAGTCGGTTGGACCCATCACCTATCAAGCGATTTAAAAAAAACCCATAACTGTAGTGCTACGAAGGCAGTATGTGGATAGCTGGAGATCTTAAATCATGTGTGCATATGTAATGCTGCATTCAAGACTTCACGCATAACATCTACAGGTTTGGTTGGAGTTTCTGTACTGTCCTTCCAGGTATCACCTGAACAGACTCAATGGATCAGACTGATTTTATGGAGGAAGATCCGGCTTGATGGCTGGATCCCATGACCGTGTGGAGATCCTTTGTTCTTTTCCTTGGTGTGACTCTGCATCAAATGCACCAGGCACGCTGAGTAACTCGCAGATACATGGGGTGTGATGCTGGGGTGAACTCCCATCGCCTAGCCTTTCTTCTTGGTTTTGAAATTTATCACGCTGTCTCCACACGACGTTGTTCTGCATCTCGTTTTTGTGCCTGATTTCAGAGAGCGAGTCCTGAAAAACAGCACGCTTGAAAGCTAGAAGGACGTGACATTCATTCGTCTCATTTCTGCCAGGAAGCAGTCTGTCTCACGGGGAGATCTTATCATATAAACTCCCTGTTTCTGTGGGTTCTGCATTTTCGAAGTAGCCAAATGATGACTTAGGAGTGGTTTGCTGCTGAAGGGGTTTGTGTGGGCAGTGTGAAGGAGGGACCTACCTGTGGAAGATTCATTTGCCACAGAAGAGAATACCAAATGCATAATTTCTGCTTCACTGTGAATTGGGTTTATTGCCAGATACCTTTATTTTTTAATCATCCTAAACTCATGCCTGTGAGGTTTTTTTTTTCCTGATTGCCTAGCTTAGCTGGGACAAGGCTGCAGGGTGGTTGTTCCAGACAATTTCAAATACCAGAGCTATTTATCATCAGTTAACTCATGTGCAATCTTGTGTCCTACACAGGGCATGTTCTTGCAGAACCATGGTCCCATCTGATCCAGTCATTGAGGCTGGTCTTGAATGCCAGTGGCTTGAGCACCACTAAGAGTTACTGTACCTGGCGGATTCAGGGAATCCTTTCACAAAGCAGAAAGCATGAGGACTTCTTACTTAAAGTGGAAGGATTTTACAAGCGAGATTTGGAATATTGGGATCCAAAGAGAGTATCAGTAACATAGAGCCTGGTCAGGCAGGACCAAGTTTCCCGTCTCTGTTTTACGGTATTTGGTAATGAAACCCCGGCACCAGAATTCCTTAGGAATCTCTCTCAAACAAAATTACAGACAGCAAACCTGTGGAATGCTGTGCACGTGTTCAGTACTTTTTCTAGACTTTTGCATTTTTCAAGTAACATATAAGATTAAGTGAAATATGAAGACAATGGACTTCTTTATCCCACTTCAGAATCAGTAAAGTGTCACAGGTCTTACTGCTTTCACTGGCAAAATACAATTAAAATCCATAAGCTAGATTTGAAATACATCAGTTTAAAGCCTTTGTGCTGAAGAACTTGCGACTAGAAGTCTTTAAAGTAGGCAATAGACTATTAAAAGGCTAAACAAACTGCTGACTAAATTCATTCGGAGACTAAATTATTCAACAGTATCTAATACACATTGTCAAAGCATGAATTTATATCTAGCTACTCTACTTGGGAGCATTTTGTGCAATTGCTATAACTTGAATATTAAGAACTAGATCATTCAATCTTATTCCAAACTGATCTGCAGTATCTGCAGAAATTGGATATGCAAACCTCAAAGTCCCTGGTTTTTCTTAAATGGAAAGAAAGTATTCACATATGTAAATATGAGTATGTGCAGAAAACTATGCAAGGCTGTAGTCTATATGACTTTAAAGATGTTTGCATGATAGCATAGTTCATAGAAACAGAAATATGGATCTTAAGATATAGAGAATACCTAAAGGGTATTTAAAAATCAGTATCTACACCTTGTTTATTCTAACGAACTGTAATAGAAATTATCTTGTGTTTCAGAACAATATTCACATATCATGCTATTGTATTTAAGGAATTTTAGTTCAAAAGCTTTACAGAAAGCATTTCAATATGTCTATGGATATATTAAAATCTTAATATTGAAGAATACATCAAGGAGTAAAAAAGTTACTAAAGCACTCCCCTGTGCTGCGATTAATTTGTATATTATCAAGGTCTTTATTATGAATGCAGTTCCTAATGTAGGCCTGTAATAAACAGAGTGTAATTGAATTTTCAATATTTTGCCACCAGGGAGTAATTTTCTTACAAGACCTCTGCTCCATCTTCTGGCTAATTGTCAGCAGTTACTCAGTATTACTGCATTAATGTCACCAAACAGTGAAAACGGAAGCTACCTGCTTCCATTACATGTAAGGATGTGTAATTCCAACCCGTGTCTATTTACCGACTTGAAGTTGTGCGCCATTATCCCTTGCATGTTTATTAACAGCGTGAAGTTTTTTGAAAATACAGCTTCAGAGAGAAACCAAACTCGACACAAATCTGGCTTGGTGTAAGGTTTCAATCAATCTGAATGTTCCACGTAGCAAAAACGGAAACATCCGCAGCGTTAGGATGTTCAGACATGCTAGTGAGAAGAGCATTTGATGTAACCCATGAATGACTGAATATTTTGTTTTATTTCTCAGCAAATCAAGCAATAAATTTGGGAATATTCATTGTCTTTCACTTCCATTACACGTGTTACGCAGCAAATATAACAAGAACAGAATTAGAGTGCTGTGTGTGCAGAAGGTGGCTGATCAGTCTACCACCTAAACACCCAACAGCCAAAGATTTGTGAAGATCTTGATTCCACTCCTGGTCAATATTTTCATGAAGGTTTTGAATGTTTGGAGTAGTTTTATTAACTTTTACTAGCAGTGGTAGGCTAGGAGGAGCCACAAACACTCTGCTGGAAGGCATTAGCATTACAATCTTCATACATTGGACTTGTGAGCCAAAAAACTGTAGTAAATAAGCTGCAATTCAGTAAGAAAAAGTATAGGTGCAATTCTGAAGTCGAAATAAGTAATTCACAACTTCAAGATGGGAAAACCACTTGCCAGGCAGAAGTTCTGTAGGAAAAGAGCTAATACTGCAAGGGATTGTTCATAGACTGTGAATCAACCAAGTCCTTGTTTTGTGAAGGAAAAGAAAAAAATATCTATGGGGATGTTTAAGCATGAGTGTCATATGAAACAGTCATAAAGTAATTCCTTCAGCATCTCTCAGCACTAGTAAGGCCTCACCAATATTACCATCCACCGCTGACATTTGCAAATCAATAAAGTTTTGGACCCAAGGGCCAATAAAATTTTGGACCCAAGGGAAAAAAAAACAAACCCAACAAAACAAACAGAATTAGCTGAAATCTGAAATGGAGAGTGTGTCCTCTGAAGAAAGAATGGCCAAACTGGACTTTTTCTAAAGAAAGGAAAATGGTGGAAAGATCTTGCACATTTTCAGGTACATAGAAGGCTGATGGTAAGGGGCAGGGAACAACTTTGTGGGTCATTTCTGTCAGCAGGTCAAGAAATGATGTGCTAATTGTTGCGAGAGAGATTTTGTTTAGGCATTAGGGTAGGTAAGTACTGGCTGAGATGTCTTGGGAAGGCTGTGAAATCTGTCTCCCAGAGGTTTTAAGAACAAGTTAGTGTTCTATTAAGAGTGGATAATTCTTCTCACTGTCTCGTTCACTCGCGTGAATCTGTGGTCCCTGCAGATTGCTATAAACAATGTGTAAGAAAAGTTGCATTTTGAAAGCTGACAAAAATAAAATGTCTAGCATCATCCACCTATCTCACTTGCTGGCCGGCCTTAAATAGTATTTAATAACAATGCGTGTCTGTTATTTTTAACACTTTTGCAAGCTGGACTGTTGAGAATTGTTCTGATAATTTCTTTATTTTCTCAAACACCTGCCAGTTTGAGAATTTGCCAGATTTCTTGACATCCAAGTGCTGTATTTCAAATTCCAGCCCAAACTTCTATATTAGCATAAGGAAAAATAACCCCAGACCAGTTTCACAGGATTCTACCGGCAAATACGAAAATACTGTTAAGTGTATTTACAGCCTAATAAATGAGCATCAGTCTACAGTTATCTAAACCAGTAACTTCCCTCCCTTTTCCTTTCTTGAAGGGGGAAAAACAAAGAAATGTGAAGACAGAGAACGTGCTAGAGTAGGAATTGCTACCTGTACTGCAGTCATGCTGTCTTCGCTCCTGTATGCCTTCTTTCCAGTGCTTTTTCATCCTGGCCACCATTCAGGAAATCCCATACTGGGGTAGGGGCAGTGAGAGGAGTGCCAAGAAACCAGGGTGCAAACAAAGCAGGAGGAGAGAATTAATTGGAAATGCTGCTGGGTGGCTTGGAGCATTGGCAAAAGGGGGCTGACCCTTGTGCTCATAGATGCGGAAGGGCTCAGCAGGGATGGGGTGGATGCAAGGCAAGAGAAGTGTTAAGTCTCTATGGTCTTTGAGCAGAGGTAGCAACTCCGGCACGCTTTTGAGATGAGGAAGTAGACAATCTTCTTTTTAATGAGAAATTGGAATAGTAACTTTGTGTTCAATTTATTGGCAATATTATATGATGCTATAGTTGTTAGTCATGTATAAAAATTAACTTGCATAAGACATGAGCTCATACTCCGCAGCTGGATTCTAGCTGTAATTCCTTTAAAATGTGTTTAATGTGATGTTGAAGGTCCAAATTAAGGTACAGAGGCCACAATCTAGCTCCGTGACATCCATTAAGAATGACTCGCACTTTGCTATATAATAGCAAATAGATATAATTCTCTGTAAAACATGTGCCTGAAATTCTATGTACTACATGCTAATAGTACCTGAGCTCTTCCATTAGCATAAGGAACCTGCATGCTTTTGATTCTTTCATGTTTCTACGCAAAGGACGTTTACCCTGGAAAGGCATTATGATAACTCTATAGCATTCATGTGCCTCCTGGAAACCATACCAGAAGTTCAAAGTGAGGAAGTGCCTTCATTTCCCCCTGGTCTCTTTTGGCATGAGCACTCGGACTTCGCTTTTATCAGACCTGTCAGGTCTCATGAATACAATGGGAGACTCATTCCCTCATTAAGGTGTCTCTGCCATTGCTTATACATCCCCTGTACAGGAAAATAGTGCTGGAACATCTTATGACCCTGTAATGCTTTGGCTGATGGATTGGGTGCATAGGATCCTATAGCAGAGCCTTATAGGAAGTGAAAAGCCCTCGCAATGGCATGAGCTGCTACTTTGGCCTTGCATTGCCATTCCTCTCCCCTTGTACGTTCCCGTAATCTGGCTTGTATAAATCCTGGCATGGGTTTCACTAGTTACAACTTTCAGATTGTTCAACTTTAGAATTTCCCTTCCCAAATTTGCATCATGACAAACATAGCGTTTCTGTTTTCTGTCTTTTATCTGCGAGTTTTGAATTGCTTCATACTTTTTTAAGGTGTCGCAATTCAACAACGTCTCTAAGAAGCGGATGATGGTATGGCTCTTCTTCAGATGCACAGCAGAAATGTAAAGACTGGTTTATTAATTGGGTCTTAACCCAGATTTCTTTTTTGAGGATGTCAGTCGAAGCATTTGTTATAGGGAAAGCAAGTATATAAGTAGTTAGGAGTATTGTACTTTTCAGCTAAGCAGTTAAGAATTGGTTGTCAGGGAGTACGTGTACAGGTGGAAGGCACATGTGAAGATAGATGTGAAGATTTTAGTATCTGGTTCGTGGATGAAATGTGTTGGCTTTGTGAGGAATGTGAAATGATTTATTTCAGCTGAGATCTATCCACTTATCACCAATAAAAATAAAATAAATTAAAAATCAGTGAAAATCACTGAAAGCTTTTGAGGTATACTCCTACAACTCCTCAGCAGAAGGATGGTTTTGGTAGCCAGTAGGCGGACAGTAATTGGACTGAAAATTGGCCGATGAGGTCATTTATGAGGACAACACGTAGAGTGAGAATTATTGCTTTGGTTCTGCATGTACGGTACATTTTTTGCAACAGATGTAAATGAGAAGAAAAGTTTGCAAGTGGTCAGAGGCTTAAAACAACTCTTGTTTTGCCAACCTGGTTCACTTCCATGGAACAGGAGAGATGTAATGTCAGACCTGCTGGGAGCTCCTGGAAATTCTCAAACTATAACTATATCCTTGAAATGAATTTGCATAGCTCCTGTTGAAATAACAAGGACATGCAAATATCAGTTTGAGATTTAGATGTGTGCTGTGTTTTTTACTTTTCAGGTGGATAATGAGTCTCTTTTGGCCCATAGGGTGAGAATAGTAAGATATATAACGCAGAGAAGACAAGATCAAACTAGGAGTGAGGTGCAGGTAGGGGAATTAGCTAGGCTTCTCAGGGCCCATGCTATATAATTTAGCTCTAGTGTGCATAAGGGACATGGCATAACCCCCGTTAAGACCTCAAAATGTAAAGTTTGGCAGTTAAGTGAATACCTTTTTAAATGTCACTTAAAGCTGCTAGAAATTTAGCACACAATACGCGCTTGGTATCCAGCTTCTGAAACAGAAAGTGTCTCAAAAATTGCCAGTAAAATATGTAAAAAATTACTTCTATAACAAGTAACCTTGCCTATTGAAAGGATAAGCTGCTCTTTACTTGGCATTTTGAGGCTGGAAAAGGTATATTGAGAAAATACAGGTATTATGTCTTCTTGATACATGTTTTCATATATTGTTATAAACAAACATACAAATAGATCTTGTGCATTTCCTGGTTCCCTTAAGAAATAGTGTTATTAAGGTGCTAGTGAAACTGCCTTGAAAATGAAAGCAACTCTGAGTGTTTTCTCCTCCCCCTTTATTCTTTCTCCGGAGGAATATGTTAGTGTAAGAGTAGTCTGCATTTTCTTTGTTTTTAAGCTTTGAGGTGTTGTCAGTAAAGGTGATGTGTGTTTGATAGCACTTGCGGATTTTTACATTGCTTTTTTTCCACTCTTTCTAAATACCGTGTCTCATTCTCTCACAGCATCTCTGCATTATCGCTGCTTCCCTAGCTCTCTGAGAGCTTGTCTATATTAGCACGGTCCCTCTGATAGGTGTTTCTATTCAATCTACTTAACCAATGCTTTCCAAATGCATATAGGTGAATTCTGTTTGACTTAAAGTATTGGCATAGGTGGGATTCATCTCCCTGCAGATTTCTGTTGTTTCTGTGTTCCTCAGCAGATCTCGTTAGAAGGCAATCACTTCCCCACCCCTCCCTTATTTTTTCTTTTATATAAGTATTCAATGAACTAGGATCTTTATATGCACCATCCCTACCAAAAAAACAGACAAATGATTTTTTTGGTCATTAGATTTATGTCAGCTGTTTTTTTTTCTTATGGCTATTGCTACATTGTTTTGTGTTATTTCAAAGAAATCGGTGATTTTTAAGATTTCACATCTAGGAGTATTTTACACGTGTAAGTTCTGCGTGTGCCGATGTATATCTTGTTTGTCAAAGCTAGCGCAGGAAGGATTTGTCTGAACAGGGTCTATGTCTCTATCCCCCTTATAATCGAAGGAGAGGAACTCTAGAATGAGGTTCAAGTACTTGGGGGCGTAAGTAGATGTCCAGGTTATGTCAGGTAATTTGCGTATAAGTGTGTGTGTCTTTGTGGAGGAAGCATTAAAAAGTGTTATACCTGAGTTAGCTGGACTACCAAGATCTTACATCAGTTTGAAAGAAATAAGCCTTTTTTATTTTCCCCTAGTGCAAACTGTCATCTTTTTCTTACATGGACAAAAAGTTCCTCCACAGTTTGCTTGGGAAAATGTGATTTTCATAAATTATACTAGAGGAGTTGAATAAACCCATGGTTAACAAAATGCAGCAAACCCAAACTAACCTCCTCCTCACAGCAAACACCATTGACAATAAAACTGAGAAAGGTGTGGAGGAAAGGGAGGGTTCAGGTGGTACTGACACTGAAGAGAACATGGATATTTTGGGGCAAAAATATCATCAAAGTGTAATTGTTCCAAAGACTGAAAATAGCCGAGAAGGAAGAAGGAAAATAATAGAATCCAATACAACTCTTCTTAGAGTTGGTTACTTCCTAAATCCTCCTTGTTTTATTGGGAAGGAGTACGGGTATTTGCCTTTTTTTTCCTAGCTCAGCCTACACGTTGTAGGGGCCACCGATGTGTACAGCACAGAATATCAGAGTAACGCAGACGCTCTGTGCCATAGTCAAATGTGTGTGTTTTTTCACCACTCAAAGAATAGTCTAGGTCATGGTATCTCACACCATTTCAAAGCTTAGAAATTAGTTTGGTGAAGTCTTCAGCATTTAGGGATGTAAAGTTTAAATGTGTTTATATGGCTTTGCAATGGATTTTACTGATAGGATTTTTTGTATTGCTTAGAAAATTTGTAGCATCTCGCTTTAAAACTGGAAATATTAATTAGTATTAATTAAGCCAGCTGAAATTCATAAATGTATTCCAAACCTACCTGCAGAAATTATTCTTCTACTTTTCCTGCAAAGGTTAGCTTTGCAGACAGACATTGAAATTCCATGAAACTTTCTTACCTCTGAAAAAATGCACAGAAAATTTAAATTACACTTTGGTATCAAATGGCCTCAAGTTTGTGTTGTGTTCACATGTACTGTAATTCAGGCAGCAATTACTTCAAAGAAAGTCATTAGTATGAAGTCTCAAAACTTGTAGCGGTTTGAAGTTGTGGTCCGCTATCTCCGATATACTATTTGTAATGTTGACAGCCCTCTTTCAAATAGAATTAAACGCAATTTTACGAGTGATGGAATGAAATTTAGTAGTGGTCAGGGAAAACTGGAAGACCAATAAACATGCTAGAGCTTTAACATCTGCATACAAAGTTATTAGACCAATATTTCTAATAGATTTGATTTCTACCACTTACAAAATGTAAAATACTAAACATAATTTAAAATGCTTAACATTGTTAAGAATGTTATTGGAGTCATTTCCTATATAACAGGAGGATTTGGGGCTTGACATAGATCTCCTGTATAAGTACACGTGGTGGTGCTGCTGGTGGCATTGTCAGCATGTGTCATGCTTCTTTTTCCTCTGGTAGTAATTGCTAAGCAATCAACATTTGGAAGCCTGTGCATCATGTCCAAGCTGAGAAAGAACAGGTAGGGGGAATGATAAAATTAATTTGGTTTTGTGGTTTTTTTTCTGGTTGTGGTATGGCCAACAACTTCTCAGCTCTTTCTCTTTGAGAAAGAGTTCTCTCTGTAATGCCAATATTACAGACAAATTTCTTCCTTTTTTTTTTTTTCCCCCCAGCAAATAACATTAGGCATGTAATAGGCAAGAGTCAGGTCTCTTGGGAACACAATGTTAAGATTTGATATTCACTTGTTCTGCTTTAAAGTACGTTTCTAGCTTGTTTGCATCTCTGCCACTTTTTTTCACGTCATTTCACAAACAAAGGCTGCTTCCCATATCATACACATAGTTTTCACTCTGGCCTATTCCTAATAAAGAAATTTTCTTTATCAAGCTCCTAAAAAGAATCATGTTTATCATGTTCCTCATGATAGTAGCCATCAAAACCAGGCTATTGCTCTTTTAATAAAATAAGAGAAAGTGTTTGGTTGTTCTGCTGATAAAACAAAGAGTTAAGAAAATGTTCCTACAGGCAACACAAGCTTGATTTTTAAAACAAGCCAAATTAATTTCTGGGCTTTCAGTCGTCTCTGAAAACACTGACTGCAATAATTTTAAATTAATCACTTTAGCAACTACTACCTGGTGTGCTGAAGTGTGAAAATATAAAATGTGAAGAAAACCCAAACAAATATATACATACGATTATGGTAGTTTAGTAGAAAGAGTAGCAATGTAGCCCATGTATGCCATTAGGAGCGAATCACCAACATCAAGGTATTTTTGCAGACGCAGGGAGCTCTAGTTTAATTTTCTATCGGAAGGTGACTGCTTAAAGGTCATTTCCCAAAGCACAAGTCAGATTCTTTGGGGATGTATCCTTTAGCTTCATCTAATGTTTCATTGACTGTATAAGCATTAAGCTCGGCGAGAATGACAGGCTGTAGTAAGTGGATCCCAGGTGGGCTTTGGGATCTGCAGAGCCAGCTGTTCCCCAGCTCCGATAACTCTTTCAGATTTGCAGATCCTTTTGCATCTGACATGGCATGCCAAGCCTTTGTACTGCCCAGCGCTGATGTTTTAAAGGAGAACGGCTTAATAATTTATTAACTGCTACATTTCCTTTGGGCTTTATCTGTGTGATGCTGTTGAGTCACTGAGAAGTGTAAATACATAGAAGTTAACAGAAGCACAGTCTTTAAGAAAGCTACAGCTTTTACTTTCTTTTTTTTTCTTTCTTTTTTTTTTTTTTTTTGGACCAAGGACGCCTCTGAGAATTTATTGTTGGTTTACCTAGTTGTGAAAGAATAAAAGTTCTGCTTTTTAAATCAGGGCTGAAACATATTTTGAGTTTGGTAACATCATGCCCTCCTCAAAATAATGATAATTAACAGTATAATGGCAATGTATTTCCCTGTTTGTATGCATTTGTAGCTACTGGTGTTTTTTCAACCTATTATTGGTATCAGCCTTCTCCAGTCTCTGTC
>NW_009650063.1:1575697-1613986 GCF_000708025.1 Charadrius vociferus | reverse complement strand
CATACTCTTGTCCATCACCTGTGCCTTTGTAATACGTTAGCTTCTGCCAAGCTGTTAAATCTCCCTAAGGCCACCTGCTCCACAACTCTTGAAAAGGATGATGAAGAAACAGTAGTACTTCTTCAGCATTTCCTGGCTAAGAGAAATCAAATTCTGTCTTTTGGTTCCATGAGTAAATGTGATGAAAAATGGCTAAAAATGGATCATTTTCACACTTGTTTCTTTAATCTCTACTGTCCACTCCTGGAAAATCAAAGCGTAATGCAGTCTTGTCCGTGTATATGGATTTATGATATCCATCTAAATATCAGTCCAGATATCTGTTATATATTTATGAGTAAGAGTTATGACACAGAATTACAGAACTTCAATATCACCATTTTCAACACTATTACTTTCATAAAGCTGGACTAGTACAGTAGTGAATTAGGACCTGTGCAATATTTATTGCTCAGATACAAAACCAGTATAGTGCTGTATTTAAAAAAACCCTAATAATTTTGTTAAGATATTTAAAATAAACACCCCCCAAAATAGAGGTCATGAGGGGTTTCTTGGTAGAATAATATAATAGAGAGAAGACAGACTTCCCCTATTTCCTTTGTTTTACTGAAGACAGATGAGCATGCAGAAGTTACTGTATGTTTAAAATTTTAATTGCCTCTAAAAATTAATATCAATATGAAGAGTAAGCTATTAAGAAGAGAGGCTTTAAGTGAAAAAGCTTTTCTATTGACTTAAAAGAAAAATTTTGCTATTTGGATACTCCTTCAATTTAGCAGTAAAATACTTGTTTGGGGAGAGGCATCAGAGACTGCCTTTAAATACAGTTTCATTTCATTTTTTATCCATTTGAAAAAAAAAAAAAAAGCCAGTTAGAAACTTTCATCGTGTTCAATGCCTGCTCTCTTTTTTTCTGCCAGGACTCCACTTAAACTCCATGAAGGGACCAGTAGGCATTGGGAAGTGAGGGGACAATCCTCCCGCTGAACCAAAAGGAAAGGGCTTTTTAGGTTTGTGGAAATCAGTCAAAGAATATCTGAATACCTGCAAATATGTGGTAAATAGTGTGGTAGAATAAACTGATAGGAGTTAATCCTGATAGGACTGAGTTTTCCAATTCCAGCTAGAGCGTTTGGTCTTTGTCTGTCTACATCCCATAAATTTGGGGATGATGGCATGCAGATTTTCACATGCTGTCTTACTGCTTTTATTTCTGTGAAATCACCAACTCTTCATTTCTAAAAAGCTGAGATAACAATTATATGGCACTTGCAGACTTTATGCTGATTTGAGCATTAGGATATGATAACGTGAATTATTTTTCATCTGTTCAGCAGCATTTAGACTCCGTGGAGGCTGAAAGCATTGTGAAAGCTTTCCATATCAGAAAAAGAGTAGACCAAACCTGATAGGTATCCAACAGAACTGGTTCCTAATGTAAAGAATGATACATTATTTCCTTTAGATGAAGCAAGCAAACAAGTCTTGCAGTTGAGAGGCGTTCAAGATTTCCCTGGATAGGCTTAGGTTTTCCAGCGGAGGTGTGAAGTGTAGCTCTAATATGAAAAGAGGCTCCGTAGAAATGACCATTTTCTGACTCAACTGCTGGGAGCCTTATATGTGCTTACAGTTCTGTTTAGTAATGAAAATGCTGATTTAGACATGCTTTGGTCTTGCAGAGTTAACATAGTGTTGGATTGGTGAATTGTGTCCCGGTCCATCCTGGTCTTGCTTGTAAATTAACAAAATTAGGTAACTTTAAGTACATCTTCAAACTCCTCCCTTTGCTGCTATCCCAAAGGTGTTCACAGTGGTGTTTCACTGAGATGGAATTCACCAGAGACCGGATCTGGTTTAGATCCAGGAGGAGTTTATAGCATTGGCAGCTATAAAGAGATTTTATTCTTTGTAAAGGCAACAAATCCAAATGAATACAGAGTTCTGCAATGCATCTTCAAAATGAAATAATTTCATCTTTTTTTTTTTTTTCTTGACTCAGATTGTATCTCTGTGGGTTCCCACAGTTTCCAAAATTGGCTTTACAAACACCCAAATGAAAATACAGAACTGTGAAAGAGATCATTGCTCATTAATGTATTTGTTCTTTGTGTTCAGAACTTAATAACCTCCTTTTTCTTTGTGAATGAAGTTTACAAGCCAGCATTTTTTTTAATAGACTTCTAATGCTGCTGGAGCAAACACTACTTCAGACAAGACTCTACCTACAAGCATGTGTCTCACTACTACGCATCCACAAGGCCAAATATAAACTTGGTAACACAGTTGAAGAACTCATTGCTTTGTGAACTTAAAGTAATTTTTAACTTGAGGCAAGTTTTTGTTTTGAGCCTTATAAAGGAAGGAGCAGTTACTCTTTTTCTCTTATTTAAATGGGCTGTATTAAAATGGAAAAATGTGGATGTACAGTAGAGACTGAACTGTAAGAGGATCTGCTGCCTGATCAGGGATTAGCTTCCCAGGGTAATTGTTGGACAGACAAAATAGGATGGAAGTAGTGAATGATTACTCTCAAATGTACACACGTTAAAAAAAAACCAAAACAACAAAAACCCAAGGGAAGTACTTTTTTTTTTTTTTTTTGGCTGAAGTTACTGGTTGCTTCAGTAGCTTTGCTACTTTAAAAGCACTGTCTTATTAAACAAAAAGTATGTTTGATATGTATTTACCTATGTACAAAAAGGTTAGCTTAGAAAAGCCCAAAATCTTAGTCAGAAGAACTGACTTCCTCACTTGGCTTTATAAGGCTTGTAAATCAATCTCACCTAATTCAGTAGAAGGCTTTCATTAATTCCGTAGACTTTAGATCATGTTCCTACCTTGTTGTTGCCTAGCTGAGCTCCTCAGAGTTGTGATATTATGGAGAAAAAATTATAGAAATAAATGATACATTTCTTTAAAAAAACTATTTTTTTCCCCAGTTTGTTAGATCAGCTACAGATAATTAGTGTCAATAATGAAGCACTTCTGCATTCTTTTTTAAAAAAATAATCCACTACTGTAATCATTAACTAATATGTTATGCCTGGATCTGTCTACCTATACGATTCTCATTGTCTCTTGCCGGAGTGATCAATATACACCGAACAACATAATTTGGTCCCTTCTTATTTATGTTGCAGCATCACAATACTATAAACCAAACAAGTTGTTCTTGGTTTGTCATTTTTAATAACATTCTGGTTTGAGTTAGGCATGCTTAATTCTGTTCATTTCTGATTCATTGATCTGTAACTGGGCAGAAATGAAATTCACTCATGAAAAAGAAATAAAATTTTCATCTTAATCAGTCAAGTGCAGCCACCTCTGGGCCGCTCGGCTTACCTACTCTTCTACCACATCAGTTTCAGATAAAAAAATTAATTAGTTCAATGCACAAGAATTATTATGAGAGGAAAAATACAGTTGTAAAATCACAAATTTAGAAGCCCTGTCTAAGACCTATTTGCTGTTTTTTTTTAAAAATTATTTCAGTTCATCTACTGAGACGGGTTGGATGGAGTATTGGCAGTAATGTCCAAATACGAGACCTTTTGTGACCAGTTTTTATGTTGAGAGTTCTCAAAATGTTTCCTTGATGAGGCTGGTTGGAATTTATGTCTTATACCGGCTAATAAATACTACTGACAACTTATTAATAAATAGCAGTGGTCTCAGTCAAGAAAAGTATCGTTCCTAAGTAGGGATGCTAATTTCCAAAGCACAATTAGTTGCTGTGAAATCAATGGTCAGAAAATTGTACTTGAAGTCAAGCACGGCTGTATGTTTTCTCTCTGATTTGGGAGGTTTACTCTTAGCAGGTAAATAGGTGATATTCATTGTTGATTATTTTCCGTGCGTCTCCCACCAGAACGCGGCATGGAATATTTGCTAGTGTATAAGTGTAGCTAGGACTACCACGTCAGCCCTAGCACGTACCTTGAAAAATTATTTGGTTGTGACAGAGGACATGAGCAAAAGACTTGGGTCTGCTTAGCAGGTGGGCTCTGAAGTCTTAATGACCTTCAGCCCCATCAGTCTTGCTATTGCTCTGTGCTTATTATATTGGTATTTTTTTTCTCTTGCAAGGAATCAGCCATATATTTATTTTGAAAATTAAATTGCAAAATAATCTCTTAGCAAGTCTTAAAATTGCATCAATCTGATGGTTTATTTGGGCTGATCTGATTTTCAGAGTATTTTATTTGTGTTTTGTTGATTAGTAAAAGCTTTATTTTTAGTCACCTTGCCACTGTGGTTTAGAAATGCATTTGTGAAAATGGAATTGATTTTTCATTAAGGAGCCTTTATTTTCAGCTACAGATAAGCCAAATTGACCCAGAATATTCTTAAAGCATATGCAGCGGATTGTCTGAATTCCTAAGCTGTCTTCTCAGGTACTTTGCTAATGTGGCATTGATCAATCTACAGATCCCGAACTGCGGAGAAGTGATAGGAGCATTGGCCACAGGATGCACTACGGGCCAGAAAGATAAATTGTTTGGGTTGTCTTTTTGCAAGTTTAAGGTCACAATTCATTCATCTTGTTACTTTGCTGTATCCCTTTAGTGGCTTCAATTGCAGGATTAAATATTGAATGGTGGCAGATCATTCAATATATGGCTCTTCTACTTTGGCATTAGGAGGCTTTTCATGCTTAAAATGGAACGATGTGCACACAGAATGCCAAAGGTAGTCGTGCCGACGATCTATTCTGTAAGATTAATCCCACAACAACATTATCAGGCAATTCTTAACACATCGATTTATTCCTGATATGACACTTCTGAAACAAATGGATAAATGCTTGGCATCCACTCAGCATCCTAGGAGGGAGAATGTGGAATTGAGTCCTCTACGGAAAAGATCCATATTTAAAATTAACCCATGAAAAGCTTTGTGAGGAAAAACACATAAAACTTTTAGACTGAAATTCATGGCCCCTGGTCCATGCAAAGCTGGTCCATAAGAAACAAGAACGAGGTAAGAGGGAGGATTCTTCCCCGGAGACCAGATCGTAGTCTGCAGGTTCACCACATACCTTGTTTACAGTCGTGGTTGTGCCATTATACTTTTCAACTAATATTTCATGTTTCAGTGCCTCTGGCTTCCCGCAGACAGGCTCCTCTCCGCCCGGCTGCCGGGCTCTGCTCCAAAGCCCCCAGGAAGGCGCGAGGTCCCTGGCAGCCCTTTCCCTTACCGCTCTCCTCTTACGGTAGGCTTTGCGCGGCTTTGGGGTTTCTGCACCGCTGAAAGGAGCAAGAGCATTTTGCCTCTAATGATTGACGCCTGTACAAACTGTATAAACACCTTCTGTCTATTCAAAGCATATTCTATACAGCCGTTGAAGTAGGTGGGTGCATGCGCGGGTTTTCTAAGTAGCAGTGTGATTGTACTACAAACCAGCTAAAGGAAGGAAATGAGTTGCTATTGATTCTCAAGCTTTAGTGCTGTTTTATATAAGGTTTCTAAATTGGCATTGTATTTTGTATGTTATGGAGGCTTTTGTTAAATCTATCTGCAAGTTAAGAGAGAGCCTCTGGGTTTCAAAAGCACATGATTAACTTCAGCAAGTGAGAAGTAGCTCCAGAGGTGAAAATGTAGTTTTGCTTTTTAAAACTGTACTGAATGGTTAAATATGTGTTACATATGAGCTGGGACAAAAGTGAGATCCAGTCTCGGTCCTGCACCTGACTTGTGGATACTCTGTCATTGGGTGGAATTAAAAGCCTCGGGTTAGGTGCCCACACTTCCTACCGGTGTATTAATTACACTGCCTGTACAGATGTCTTACACTGATACTCACAAAAGGCTGAGCAATTTTGTGGCGTCACTCGTGTAGCCAACAAGTGCCGCAGAAGAAGGTGTTGCAGAAGTAATATCCAGGAAGGAACTCGCGCCCTGGGCTGTAAGGTGGCACCTGAACATTCAAATTCATAATAAAGGAATTTCTCCTTTGGATTTGAGTGCTCCAAGCACGTCTACGCTTTCTTGCGAAACTAGAAGGAAATGTCCTCTGTGATGCAGTCTTTTGGCATCCCCCAAAACTGACTGCAGATGATTTGGTTATTTACACATACATATACCTAATACGCATATGTGTTAAAACCCTCTCTTTCCAAACTGATTTGAACCCAGGTATCTCATCTCAGGAGGAACACTTGAGACTGCTGGAGTCTCAGGAGTTCTGACAGTCATCCGGGATAGGGAGGAGTCTGGTACGAGTCCCACATCCAACTAAAATTTCCTTATGCAAGGAAGAACAGTTCTAATAGAGAAGGCTGACAGAGACCCGCCCAAAAACACCCAGTGTGGTAGGAACGCTGTCCGAGCATGTTTCTTGAAAGTCAGAGATCTGTTTTCAAGCACTTTCTGTGGGAGGATTTGATTCTGAATCGCTCTTGTGCCATCTAAAAAGGTGTAAGAAGGATCCTCTCTTTAGCTAGTGAGTGATTCAGTCAGGGTGGGTCCGTAAGGGAAGCAAAATCCTGGAGCACTCTTCAGAACAGAAGTTATTGACGTGTTACAGAGATGAGCTTAGTGAAACTAGCTGACTAGAGATATTAGGACAAAATTGTTTCTAAGGTTTATTCTCAACCATTAATTTGGGTTGTGGCCTTAAGTATGAAAAATATATGCTAGGCCGGGTTCTTAAATTAGTGCTTTTTACCGTGTTGCACTTCTGAAAATATTAAGATGCATGAATTGCCGTTGCCTGCCTGCCAAAATCTCATCTGGATATGGTTACTACGTCTATACAGCTACTGCTTGTGTGCTAATGTCTGTAAATATTCAGGCTAGCTAACAAGGCTGTTGCTTTCCTTGCAGTTTCTTCATGTAAGTGATTCTTTAACCTGACCATCTTAATACATTTGAACTTTAAATATTCATTGAATTGAATGAGTTGAATTGATAGTTGAAGGTTATTGATATTCAACATTTTTTCCTAATGCCAGTAAAATGTTTTTTGTTGTGTACAACACCTTTTACAGTTTGCTTTAAATTGCTAATGAGTTTGTTTATTTCTAGTGCCAGTATAATGAAAGCTTACTTGGCAATGGTTTTTACTGGAAAACAGTGTGTATGAAATGCTCTATTGGGTGGTCATATGCGTCTTTGAAAATTAACTTTTATGTGGATGGGAATAGTTGTCTTAGTTATGAAAAGCTGGCATCCTGTTTCCTCTGAATTTGGTAACAAGTGAAGTGATTATATTCAAAGATTTGTTACTAGAATTCCAAAGTCTTGAGCATAGAGTTAAATATATATATAATTAGGATTTTTTTTCTGTAGCCGAAATCCTTGCTTGTACCAAAGGAATATGTTAATTCATTTGGCTGTTGTTGACATCATAATACCATCAAAGTCAACATGAAATATGAGCAAAAGATCCTTTTGGGGGATCAAGATTCTGTTCCAGTATTTGTGCTGTAGATTCATTTTTTATGCTATCCACAGAATCACAGAATCACAGATTGGTCAGGGTTGGAAGGGACCTCTGGAGATCATCTAGTCCAACAGCCCCCCCGCCAGAGCAGGGTCACCTACAGCAGTGGCACAGGACGGCGTCCAGGCGGGTTTCGAATGTCTCCAGAGTGGGAGACTCCACCACCTCTCTGGGCAGCCTGTGCCAGTGCTCCACTCCCCTCAAAGTAAAGAAGTTCCTCCTCATGTTAAGATGGAACTTCCTATGTTCAAGCTTGTGCCCGTTACCCCTCGTCCTATCACTGGGCACCACTGAACAAAGACTGTTCCCATCCCCCTGGCACCCTCCCGTTAAGGATTTATAAGCGTTAATAAGATCCCCTCTCAATCTTCTTTTCTTTAGACTAAAGAGCCCCAAGTCCCTCAGCCTTTCCTCATATGAGAGATGTTCTAATCATCTAATCATTATAATTATAATAATTATCCACCTATCATGGTGCAAGATTCCTTTTGATCTCATGGACAACTACACCTAAGAATCAACTGCAGAATATGTAGTAATTCGGATTCAAAATAAACATTTCTCCTTGGTGTTTGAAATATATTTTTTTTAATATCTTCTGATACAAATAGATCCCGCATGAGGACATTCTTAGATAGCTACACATGCTCTCTACATACTTCCCTGTAATGTTGATTGCAGATAAATTGCTGCATAGGTGTCATGGTGTAGACACCACATATTATCGTGAAATTCTCCTCTTTTTGGTGAAAATGTCTCTCTCCTGGGCTTGAAGATGAAATAGCAACGATGAGAAAAACAGCATGTTACTTTCTTGAATCTACAGGGTGATAAAATCACCAATTACGTGAAAAGTTGGCTGGAATGATTTTTCTTATTTCCAAAAAACCTACTTTAACTTAAATGTTGATTTTTCTGGTTACAGAGTGATTTAGTCTCCTCATTTCCTTTGTCTAGATTTTTTTTAGCACCATAAAATTAATAACCCCATTATCACATACTCACGTAGCCTTATTTTTCATGGTTTCATTTTTGTCTGTTAGATTGGCATAAAATCCAAAGTGCAACTTTGGAGGTGAAAAGCATCGCTGGCCTGGAGATTTGACTTTTGATTATATATATATATATATATATATAAAGTGAACGAACGCTCCTGTGTTGATAAGCAATGTATGTGACCCATGACGGGCAGCTTGCTGTTCTGGTGGAGCAAAATATTACAGCTAGAGCATGCAGGCTTCTGCTTCACTGGACTTGGAATAGATTAGTAAAGTACTCTCCCAGCTCGAAGGGTTTTAGTTTGGTTCTTTTTTCCCCATGATGGATTATAGATAAACTCATATGCAAGTTTATTGCAAGATTCCTCTGAGACCCCTAGCTTTTTATGAATGGAAAGGTCATTTATAAATGTTCGACATCATTGTATTTTATTATTTTTCCCATAGGACAAGATTGCTGTGTTTTCTGTAAGAGACTGCAATCAGATTTTACAACCACACAGATTTAATGTTGTACATATTACTTCAGCTTGGGTAACTGAAGACTGTAGTGAAAAATATGTTTTAATTTCAGCTCCTGGAGCTCTCTTATTCATACATTAAAATCTCCAAACCAGAACACAGACTTTACCAAGGCCAGAAGTCTTCAATTCTAAGTAATTGATGCAGCGCCAACCTTTGCCTAGCATGTGGCTTTCTATAATGCTGGAAACTTCCAAACAGTTTTCTCTGACACGTCTGATAATTCTTTGTCAGAGTGGCTTTGAAGTCCACTATTTGTGGACCTCTGTTTGAACTGTGGGGTCATATTGGTGCTTGGTTTGGTTCACTCAATTATACTTCATATTTGTATTTGCTGGTCTTGGTTCCTGAATCTTATTCCTTTGGGCCTAACACATCTTTCAGTCACTATAACATCTAGTTTCTTATCATCTATTTAAAAGCATTAATATTAACTGGAAAAATCTTTACCCAGGGAAAGTCCAGGACTTGAACGTGTGCAGCCATAAGTTGCATTCATTATTGCAACATAAAATGTCAATTAGTAAATTTGCGAGTTAAAGCAATAAAAGCAGCTCTGTGATCTGAGAGGGAGGTTCAATGTCAGGCACTGAAATTCTTCAAGCATTTCTTCCCTGGCTTAAAGCTCTAAAGGCAACTTGGATTTTATTAGTAAGGCTTGATAGCAAAGTGCATCCCTGTATTTGTGTTATCACTAAATCCAGAACCCCCACACTCAGTCTCGCACCAGGAGAAGAGACACCATCTCCAACTGCACAGCTGTCTATCAGCATTTAAAGGAGTATCCCTAAAGTTTAGAAGTGGTTTCCCAAGATCTTGGGAAAAGCGTGGGGGTAGGAATAGTTCCTCATCGCAGACTATTTTGCATATGGGAGAGGAAGTAATCTTTCCGTATTCTGAAGCAGACAATCAATGAGAATGCCAACTAAACCTGAGAGAGCTTCTAAAAGGTTTGTGTGGAATATGTTCTCTAGCATGCAAATATATCTGTGACTAGTGCCATGTTTTAAATTTCTTACATAAAAGAGAATGTCTAGATTGCTTACGAAGTCCAAGGTGCAGGACTGTACTCCCACCTCAAGGCAATAGGAAACTTGGAGTAGGAAAGCGAACATGAAGCGTCTCGCTCACACGCATCATCATAGAATCATAGAATGGTTTAGGTTGGAAGGGACCTTGAAGATCATTGAGTTCCAACCCCCCTGCCATGGGCAGGGACACCTCCCACCAGACCAGGTTGCCCAAGGCCACGTCCATCGATGTGGGAACACCTGGCAGCTCAGACTCACAAGATTTCCTCTGGAGAGGTTTAGGAACGATGGTTTCTATTAAACTGAAAGATGTGTTTGTCAGTGGCCCACAGCTGTGGTAAGTGCCAACTTCTTTGTAAAGTATTCAGTGGCCCATGAGGCTTTAGATTTGTAGATTCAGCTCAGTGTGTAGTGCTAGACACAGATGTTAGATAGCTCTATCATATTAGTATTTAAGTGGTGCATAGGTGGGAGTTTAACATACTTTACCAGAAGCATCTAATCGGTGTTTTGCCTGTTCATAAATTGCACCATACTGGTGGTTTTACCTTGCACAGTACCATATTTTCAGATGCTATTTAACAATCTATTGGCCAAAGAGAAGGGAGTCTGCTGTTTCACCGTGGGGTCTGTTATTTCACAGGGTAGCACAGTGGCTCCTTCTTTATTTGTTAGTGTTCTAAGACTAGTTGATTTACTGCCTTGAAGGGAGAGGATTATGGGCCTGTAATGTATTTATTGGTTTTAGAAACATCAGCTTTTTATGTATGAAATGTAGTAGCTCTTTTCTCTGAGAGGTGTCTCAAATTTTTGTGGTGAAGTTCTGTAAATACCAGGGGGTAGACCAGGTTCTTCCAAGTACTCATGAAACATTATTTTGATAAGACTTTCTGAAGCGAAATGATTTTCAGGCATTGCTTGTGGGGTGTATTGGCAATGAGAATACAATGTGATTGAGGCAACTGTCAGCTGGCAAAGTAAGCAGTCTTATTCAAGAAAGTGTCAAAAGTGACAATATTTGATAGGGACAAAACTGTTTTCCTTCCTCCTGTAGATTTTCCATAGTTTGTTGCCATCTAGCAATAGGCGAGAAACAGTTCATGTTTCCCTTCAAATGAACCTTGCACACACAGACACATGCCCATACTGTTTTTCCTAGTAAGTATCTTGAGTAGGCAGTATATAAACCAGCCCTTTTGGAGAATCCAGAGAATAACTGTCCATATGCCCCTGAAAATAACATGGTGTGCCTCCTAAATAAGGACAGCTGGCAGTCATGAGTACCTGCATCATAAAACACGTGTATACATGTGTGTATCGTGTGTCTGTTTTAAGGTATCTCCGATTGCTCTACCTTGCAGTTCCTGTCTGCTGTCTTGTTAA
Source organism: Charadrius vociferus (assembly GCF_000708025.1). Lineage (NCBI taxonomy): Eukaryota > Metazoa > Chordata > Aves > Charadriiformes > Charadriidae > Charadrius > Charadrius vociferus. The sequence continues at coordinate 1,602,605 of NW_009650063.1, read as the reverse complement.
AACCCTCAATTGTCAATACGGGCAAGTATACAGTGGGTTTTTATATCACAAATACATAAATTTGTCGCTCTCTGTAGTATTTGTTCATGTGTGATATGTAGAGCTGAATACCGGAGCAAAGGGGAAATGACGTTGCGTGTCACAGCTGAGTTTGCACATTTCTCACCGTGAGGTCCCTTCTCCTCCTTTCCTCTCTCTTCCCCTTCCTTCATACTAGTGAAATTTAAATCTGTTGTCTGGGGAGTTTGCTGGGGAAGTGAAGTTTTCCATGGTGTAACTTTACGTGTGAACCAGAGTGGATGTTAACGAAGCTTCAGGCACGTAGCGGCCAGCCAAACTTTGGCCAATGCCAGTTTACCACCTTCGGGGTGTTCATCGGGGTGCTGTAACAAGGCAACGTTAGGCACAGTTCCTCCTTAACACTCCCTTGCACTAGTTAAGGTCTGGTTTAGCTCTGTTTTTACAATTCTCTTTCCTGAAAGTCAAGTTGTAATAAAACCAGCCGAGGCTTTCTCCCGTAGTTCAGCTGCTCCTCGAATGTACCCCTCAGGACTGCTGAGTCCACTCGACAGTCTGTGGTTTTCAATTACGGGCCACAGATGACTTTTAAGGGACCTGGCGAAGGTAACCAAGAAACTTGAGCTTGGCAAGATTAAATTTGCTGTATAGGGGTCTTCATCTTCACAGGAAAATTCTTAAGGCTCTGTGCAGAAAAAGAAAAATTCATTAAAAAAGGCTGAAAACTACACATAGCTCCTCTGAAAGTGACTTTTATATCATGATAGTTCAAAAAAATCATCTGGCCTCTACCCACCGGAATACACTAACCTTTGGCAGGTGGAAGAAAAGAATTTTTGGTAGATTATTAGAGGTATATTTATTGCATAGTTACATAGTTTATAGGTTTGTCCATCCTATATGAATTTATGTTAGGCTATATTGATATTCACCAGACATTAGTTTGTTATAAAATGAGTAGCACATGTTTGTGCGTCTGATGGCTTAAGATGAGACATTGTGTATCTGAAACACGTCTTGCTCTTTCCCAGTTAAGGATTTCTCATTCTTTCAATGATGAATATAAGAATGGCTGTTTGATTTCAAAGTATTTGTATGACTATCGTGTATGTAGTATCATGTTTATGGAGTATATCCTTTGGATGCTTCTAAGCTAGTGACATGAACAGATTTTACAGATACAGAAAACTAGAAGTGAAGGTTGTGGCATTTAGGTACTGGAAGTGTTTCCGATATTCACGGAGGAGGACACTATGCAAAGATGTTTATATAGTGGTATTAATCAGAATGCATTTCTTACCTCTGTAAGGGCCCATATATATGCTTACAGCAGTAGAGTTACTCATATTTGTAAGCATATTGAAACAGAATCCTTACTGCAGGAATATGATATACTTTTTTTTTTTTTTTTTAATATTTGCTATGCAGCGAAGGGCCAGAAATCAGATTTGGGCCGTAAGGAACTGCTGCTTTCCCCTTTGGCACGAGGGAGAGAGCGCTCCAGTTACCAACTGAGCAAAATATTAATAGTAGCATACAGATTGCATTAATTTAACATTTGTGATGCTTAGTGGCTGCAGCTAAGATTCAACTCTGGATGGCAATGGAAATACACACCCAATCTGCTGAGATGGTCCTGACCTATCTCAGGAAAGGGGTTACTTGGAATTACTTTCCATTCGTTGTTTTCCCAGTTTGTCTTTTCCACCCATTCCCCATGTGAGTTATTCTTACAAAATGCAAGTATATATTTTTGACAGCAAGGCTGCAGGAAGCGGAGCTTAGAGCAGACAGAGTTTTTAGTATTTTGCCCTAACAGTCTAGAAAATTATAATATAGTCCCAGAAATCAATAAGCGCAGCCAGAATGCAATTCTCCCTCCTACAGCAAGCTCTGCAGTTGTTTTTGCCAACAGCTGGCAGCCTGCGGACCTGAATCGTTATGGCCTCGTCCCTTCCTTTGTCACTTGGGCCTGAGCTGCCTTGCTCAGAAATCCTCCTCGTTTGGTAACACCCGGCGTTTGTACCTGCTCCCTCTCTGGGTCCCAACAGCGATAGTCACCAAAGATTCTGGCCCACCATGCCGCTTCTGCTACCATTTATATTTACAGCTGACTTTAGCTGAGGGAATTAAAAATTGAACTTCAATAACCCTCAGACACACCTGCTAATGACTCCTGAAATACCTGAACAGAAATGAGCATTGCGAGACCATGTGAAGCACCAAGAGAGACATCTGAGAAGCATGATCCAAATGCCAGACCCCTTCACTGCAGTTTAAATATAGCAGCAAGTCACGTTAAAAATGTTTTTCCCAAGCTGTGTGAACAAAATCTTTATTAACTTAAGTGAAATCTGATTTGATATGAAAGAACTCATAAGTCATCTTTTAAGATCTGTTCACTGTCAGGCACAGTGGATGCTTATACATCATATAAAATAGGATCTTTATTCCCTCCTTGAGTTAGTTTTCAGCTGTTTTTTCTAACTAATTGGCTTTTCATACATTCATTTTATTGTACTTGAAGTTTAATATTTAAACTGCTTAACATGCTAATCGATTAGTAGAGGGCCAGACCCTGCTATGCGTTTTTATCATGTAATTTTATAGACCTATCTGCACCTAGTTAATCTTTTTCCCTCGTGAACCCCATCAAATTGCCTATATCTGAAGTACTTGCAGTTCCTTAAAGGCACAGATTTCCACTGGACATCTATATTCTCGCTAGGGTTGATGATGCTGGCAATTTTATTTTTATGCTTTGTGCTCCTCTAGTCCGTCAGGGCTGAAGATGTGTGAACTGGGGCATAAGGTGAAGATTTTTTGTTGCTCTCCTGAAAATTAAGGTCTTCAAAATCCAGTTTTTTGTCAACTGTGGTATAGCTGCTGATTTGCTAAATCGCCCCTTAATGAGGCTCAGGAGACTTGGACTCTGTATACTGCTGGTAAGAAACCCTGTATCATCTACTCCACGGTGAGCCCAGTCTGCCAGAAAAATTACAGACCTGAGGTGGGTACAGGTCTGAGCATCATCAGGTGTTAAGGTGGCGCAGTTCCCTCATTAGCACCAGGACACCACAGGTTGTTTTAGATGGATACGAGCACTGTGATACCTGGTTGTCCTTGCTCAGAGAAGCTTCTTCCTCTTGGCAGAACTGAGATCCTGAATCAAAGAGGGAGTGGGGACACATAAGGGGTTGGCCCAAGAAACGATGTTTGGGATGGAATGGTTTTTCCATGGTGCTCTAAGGGGGGTTGGGGACATGAAGGGCACAGCGTGTCAGCGCAGGGGACGTGCTGTGGGATGGCTGCAGTGTGTTTGGATGTGGGCGGACGGTACTGCGGGGACTTGCAGGAAGCTTTAGGGGTGTCACAGGCTTGGGAAGCAAGAGGTCAACCTACTGTGACACGGGGGAAGGCTACGGGGGTCATACGTGGAGTGGGAACAGTATGTACAGTGGAGTAGCAAAAGCGTGGGGGTTTTTTGCCTTTAAAATCGTACATGCTTTTGAAAAATGAGGGTACCTTATACTTGAGCCAGCGTGGCATTCCTTTTTCCTTTCCTAATGCAACTTCCTGACCCCCAGGAACAGCAGAAAAACATCTTTAGTGTGGTGTTTGTTTTATTTTGTTTGTGGTTTTGAAGGATGTGAACAAGAAGTGAGGAAAACAAATGTATTTTAATGTTTTTATTTCAAATTAATGTAGTGATTTAATCAGCCGAGCTTACTTTTGAAACTGGGAAGGCTTGCTATTTCACAACTTAGAAACAATTATTCCTTTCCAAGCATTATCAGGCGGTTCATTCCGGGCATACACTTAGCAAATTGCACAAAACCTGTGTTTAATCGCAAACCCCATTTGCCTTTACAAGAAAGGAAAGAAAAATACGCTTATCATATTTTTCAGGCTGCAAGTCAATGTGGAAGCATTTATGTAGGTTCCTCCCCACTAAGCCCATTATATCTGCCCTTTGGTCATGGGTTTGCTCTGTTAAGATGTCCAAGGCAGAGCAAGCAGGTTGCTAATCGGAAGGTTAACGGTGACTTGCTGAAATGGAACTACATAAGCCAGACTTAATGTGAAAAGACAAAGAAAAGCAGGGAAGAGACAAAGAAGAGAGAACAGCAACAGCTTTTTCTCCGATCTGTGCAGTGAGGGTGAGGTTAGCCTGTGTGTTCCCCGCTTATTTTGGTCCAGTTTCCCCTATTTCAGCATACCTGAAACGTGCCTATTCCAGCACGGGGTATTTTGTTAGGTGTTTGTCTAAGAGCAAAGATTTCCTTAAGTTTGATTTGTGTCATCATCGCTGTAATATTTATAATAGGTAAATAAAATATAGGTAAGCAGCATTTCAGAGAAACGGGTGGAACGACGGGGCTTATTTACACTGAGCGGTGAAGAGCAGAAACGTCCCGGTTTGTGCTGACCCCAGCTGATAGATGCGCGTGTTACAAAGCAACGCGCGGCAGTCGTGCCGCTTGGGGAGCAGGAGCCTGGCTGCATCCGCCAGGAGCTTCACCCAGACTAATAGACCTTGTCAAGAGGTACGGCATGCTGCTAACACGCTTTGATGTTTCTGCAGCTCGGAGGTACTTGCATACTTGCCAGGTCAGGTATTTTAGCAGCCATATGTAGACATCCATCCTTAGATGTGCAATTTGAAAAATGGTTTGGTAATAAATGGAAGGAAGGCATGTCCCTCTTTTACAGAATTGGTAGCAAATACTTGAAAGTAAGTAATTTATTTTTTTTTATTAAGCACGTTTATTTTGAAACCTGCTCTGGTTTCTGAAAACAAAGACTAATCAAGAAATTCAAGAATCGAGATGCGAGTTGCAGATTCTTATTGTCTTTTCATTACCATAGTTACTTGCATATTGGTTATATGATAATTACTGTGAACGTCCCACTGATTTTACTGAGAAATGAGATTTGTTTTCCATATAGAAATTTAATAAAAGCTAGCATATAACTACTAAGAGAGAATGAAAAACACCCTTACTCTTTTTATCAAATGATCTAACATTTTGATATTAGCACCCACGTAGCTAGTGTATGTCATATTTTTCCAGTCATTAAAAAGATTACTAGTGAATAATGCGTTGTGAAAATGCATTGTAAAACAATGTGTAGCCTTTCAACTCACTTCTTTCATGTCATTTCATTCAATTTAAACCTGTTTGACATTGTCCAAGTTAACAAGTTACTCTCTTCCGTTCAGCACCTACTGGTGCCAACCCGTAAATCAACGTGCATGAAAGACCTCATTAAATCTATTTTTGTGTGAGTTAACAGATCTCCAAATTAACCTTTCTTTAAAAAGAAAATAAAATAAGATAGTAAAGGTCAGCCTTTTTGTACTACAAAGTTTGCTGACCACAGAGATTTTCAAGCCTGATGGCACATTTGACTGCACGGTTGTCTCATCATTTTGGCAGTGATCTGTTTGATGCCAGCAAGGAATGCTAAGACTCTAACTGTCTGAAATGTGTTAACATGAAGACTTTTTATTTTTTTTTAAAGCAGGAAGTGAGAAGTGGAAGAGAAAATGTCTTTACATTCAGGTTTTTTTCCAACAGCAGTGAATTATTGATGTGAAATGACTTCTGCTAATAATTTGGGGGCAGAAGTGCTCATCTCTCCGTTCCCTTGCCAACTCCTTGAACGGCAATGCAATCTTGCCTTTTATGTTTGATTCATTCTGTTAGAATTCTCTGTATTTCACTAACAGGTAAAACCAATATTTTGACACAGTGGTTGCAGAAAGACTATGTAAGAAAGCCATGTCTTACTTGAATGTGGACTCTTAACAGTTTAAGGCAATTAATTAGACCTCTGAAGGCAAAAACGAAGCCCATATACGCTGGAGTCATAATGATATTCAGCCATCTCTGAAGATGTAGGGAAAATTTCTTTTAAGCACATCCCTTTTTCAGTATAGGGTATAGAAGCTAATGTACTTCCAACAGAAATCACAAATACAGTTCACCTATATTATGCATAGAAGACAAATGACAAACATTTCCAAAATCTGCAAATGGGAATGTCTATAAATAAAACCACTTTAGTAACATCAAATAAAAGCAGAAGAAAAAGAGAATAAAGCATTAAGAAGAAAAATGAAGATGCTAAGAGTACAAATAGCATTTTAGTAACAACATGATTACAGCAATATCTATACTTTTGAGTTTGAGTATGTCTTACAGAGACCTAAAACCTGATTAAAAATGTGTCAAGTAATGGACGGTGCAGAGTGCAAATATTTGTAGCAAGCTGCAAGACAGTTTATGTATTACGTTGGTTAAAATTACTGCTACACTGAACCAGATTCATTTTTGCTTCTTGTTTTTTTCTTGATGTTTTTATTTCAATTTATACAATTTAAATAAGAAACAATATGCTTCCATTAAAAGAGTGCATTGTATGGTCAAGGTGGGCTCTTCCCCTTTTGTCACTACCTAATAGAACACGTTAGCATTAATTAAAGTATTTGGGGGTTGGTTCTGAAAACCTGCTCAGTGTCAAACTTGATTGAGCATCTATGACATAAAATCACACCAGGGGACAATGTGACTTGTTAAGAACCTACCTATAATATCTGAGTGGAAAAAAATGGTATTATCACGGGGACTTCAGTGGAGAGATTATGTTCTGTATGTCTTATGCCATCAGTCCTAAAATGACTCTGACATTTAAAAAATCACAGACAACTAAAATATTGGTGCAGTAAATTCTTTATTAAACATCACATTTATGGCTAAAAAAGAAGAAAAAAATCACAGTTAATGTTGGCTTAGGTGGATGAACAGATTAATTCATGGCTTTGTTAAATAGAGGAAAATTAAACCCAGGAAATACTCTCTGTGAAAAACTGTAATGTAAAACCTTTCTCAGTAAATTAAAAACCCATTTTACAAAAAAAAAAAAAAAAAAAAAAAAATTCAAATCCAAACCCTGAAATTATTCTTTCAAGTTTGTGCCGAAAACTGCCTTAGATAGGAAACAAAAAACCCTGTTAAATGAATCAGTTTGAGAGGATGCATATTGAAAAACAACTGGAAGAGAACATAATTTGTTGCTAATGACTTTGTATCAGCTAAGAAATTCAGGACACTGAAGGGGCAGGACAAATTAGGGAGATATCTGTGGCCAGTGAGTTTGGCGTTTGGGTTTTTTTTTACTTTCCTTTAATGGGGCAGGTGTTGGGCTTCTTGTTGTGGCCATTAAGATGAAAAGGAATGAAAGGAATCCTAACAATGTTAACCAAATCTAGGCGAAAATAGAAGCTTTCCCCAGAATAAGGCAGAAAATGCTGTAGTATCAAATAATTATTTCTCTTCTAGGCTTGTATGGAGGAAGAGGAGGCAAAGAGGACAGTTAGATCATATGATAAAATATCTACTTTTTCTATGGAAGTATTAAATTGTAGCTATTAATGCTGGCTGTTTGCAAGCCCTGTGGCCAGATAACTTCATTCAGGAGTGCAAATATATGTAGTGAAGCAACAGGTAGACATAAAGCAGATGAGTTCAGACTGCAAACGCTGATGCCAATTTATAGTTGAGTTCCATTAAGAATACTGAAAGAGCTGCCTGAAGAGCTCTTCCAGTTGTTAGTTTTGACTTCTATGAAGTTGTCTAACACTGGAAAACTTTTAAAGAAATGAAAGTAAGACAGTGCAGTTCCCTATGCTTTATAAATACCGACCATGTATAATTTTACAAGGCTGACTGTTTTGCTGCTAAAGTAACTGACTGAATGATGCAGGAATCATTCATGTAAATTTTAATATTAACATTTAACATTGAGTGGCGTTTTAGCATCAAGACTAATTAACCACTGAAGCCACCTGTACGGTTTTGTGGAAGAATTTCAATTCCCGGAAGTTTTAATCATGGTCTTTTCTCTGGAAAATCAAGCTAAACCAGAAATGTAACTAATGGTAGTTCTGTGGCCAGTGTTCTGCCTGCTTGCAGTGATGTCCTCGAGTCTGACTTCCATTTGTAGCATGCAAGATATGCAAGACCATAGACCTTGGCAGGTTTACGCCATGTTACAATTGCATTCTTTATTTAAAAATCTTAACGGAGGAAGATACTAGGAGACTTCTTCTATAATATCTGTTTTATTTCCAGCAGCTGTCTGTACGCTGTTCTTTCAGAGGCATAGTTAGAATAATTGCTATAAAGCCTTTTGAGATGGTAAGGAATGTGATACTTCAGACCATCTGCAAAATGGTGGCCTTACAGTAAAAATGAAATGAATAAAAGAAGGACTAGGTACTCACTGTATTAATCTTTTTTTCTCTGTCTATGATCTTTTTTCTTTTACTTGTAATAGAGCTCTAACCTTTAAATGTTCTCCGAGCTGAACAATTTTTCATGATCCAGCTGTCTCAGGATTGTTTTAGTTCAGTTTAATATTTCTTTTGATTCACTGTTGGGTTTTTTTAGCTATTTATGGGATTTAACTCCTGTGCCAGTCAGGGGTTAATAAATCATGATTTGAATAATTATAAAATGATTCCAGTTGAATAAATGAATATGACCTCATTAGAAAAAACTCTTAAGGCCACTGGCTTTTGCCAACAAATAACTGTTTGATGCCACTTTTCCATACCTTTTCTCCCAATAAGATATAAACATACCAAATCTCTGCTTCAAAAGATTAAAAAAAAAGAAAAAAACTGAATTGAAAGATTTTGTTTTCTTGATCTATTGATATAACAATTCTTCCCCGACGTTTTTATAATGGAAAATACAGTTTGTTTTTAAGGATGAGACTTCACATGACAGGCAAGCCAATCCAACATCCGTTTGCATCAGAAGGGGATGATCCCACCCCACTTGACTCCAGCCAGATGCTGTGGCCATTTCTTTTGCAGACTGAGCACTTAATTACACAGACATAGAGCATGTCAGTTCACCAGCTGATGCAGGGGTGATGGTAGATGCCGGCATACACGGTGCTGGTACTACCTCCATCCTGAGCCATGCTCTGTGGCGGTTGTTATTCCTTCATATTGGCTCAGGCTTTCATCCAATTTATTAATGATCTGGTTGAGGCCATTGAGCCAGCAGAGTATTGTTCCCTGCTCCTCTCCCCACCCCCTCTACCTTCAGTTTCTTTGGATAGTTCCCTGAAGATTTACTAGTTTGAACTTGCTCCCTGCGGAGTCAGACCATCAGCACAGTTGACACAACACAGGAGGCAGGGTTTGGAGAAGATGGACGTAACTGCAGGAGCACTAAATATTTTAATGTCAGCTTTAATGGAACTGTATCCTAACCCTGAAAAAAAATGACTTTCCATCACCAGCCAGCTGAAGCAACTCACCCTGCAGCTGCGCAGGCAGATCTAACAAAAGGGGGAGGAGGGAGGTAGGAATCCATGGCTTCAAAGGGTGGGAACGGGGACCTCCCCTTTTGGCGGCCTTAGACTGGCATAGCTGTAACATGAAACTGCGTAAGTTTTACTGAAGAATCTCGAAGTGCCTGATTTGGTTTTACATCATCTAATTTGCACTCGTGTACTTTCTCATCACTCTTTGCAATTTGTATTTACAGTACCAAATTATTTGTGCGGCAGAGAAAGGAAGAAATTCATTCAGATTTGAAAGTGCAAATAGGACTTTCCATAAATAATTAACCTGTCAAAATATCTACTTCAAAACTAAATGTAAATTTTTGTTGGATATCCTGATAGTGTCCCCAAGACCCCTTGTTATGGTTTGACGAACCCACAATGCATTGTCGTTTAGACAAGTATTCTCTCACCCGATGACCCCTCCCCACCCAAGAGGAGGAATTGGGGAAAAAAACAAGGAAACCTGAAGGTTGAAACATAAACAGATTTAAAAGAATGAGACCAGATAATTAACATTAATAACACTAAAGAACCAGTATTGATCCCGATACTAATATAAAATATACAAGGATTGCACTCAGCCCATTCTATCAGTAGAAGCTGTGCACTCCCCGCAGGGGACAGCACATGTGGGACACTGTTAGTGCTGCGGCTTTGGGAGGAAGGGAAGGGCTCAGGGGTCCAGCACCAGGGCAAGAAGTTCTCAGGATGGCAGCCATCAAGAGAGAGAGAGCAATCTTCAGCAAACTTTCTAATTTATATTGAATGTGACGTTGATGGTATGAAATAATCCTGTTGGCCAGTTTGGGTGAAGTGCCCGGGTCTCGCTCCTCCTCATCCCTGCACCTGGCGAGCTCAAAAACACTGAGGCGTTGAAACCCGTGTACCATAGCTAGCTGTACAGTAAATATTTTCAGAAATTCAGACACTTGAATCTTCTAAAAATGCAGTTCTCCTGAGCATTAGAGGAGACCTTACTGAAAAGTAAAATTAAAGATAAATTAATCCTCTGTCGCTCAAACCAGGACACCCCTGTACTCCCTCTTGCAGTAGGCTTAGCTCATTGTACTGTTGTACCTTCTTATTTGACATCCCTTTCCTAAGGAGGCACAAGGCATAACAGGAATTCACTGTCTGTTCCCTTTCTTGTTCCACCTGTATTTTCCCAGGCTTCAAAAACTGGGTCTCAAGTTAGAGAGAAGAGGTAGGTCTCACCGTTTTGATCTGGTGCTTGCATCAGGCAGGTAAGGGCCGCTAAACAGGAGGGAGCAGGGCAGTTCTGTCTAACGTAAGTTATTCCTGCTCCAGAGTGTCACTCGCCTCTTTTCTTTACTGATTCTCTTTTGTGTCTGTTGAACCATCTTTCAGCTATTGCAGAACGACACCTTGGTTTCCCCAAGCGTTCTCAGCATTGCTGATGTCCACGTAGGCTCCCAGCTGAGTGGGTTTGCTGTCAAACCATCCAGACGTCCCCGTATGTGTGAGCAATGCATGGGACTTCACAAGTTTTGTTCATTGAAATGCGCAGGAGTTGATCTGCTTTGAGTCAACCTGATGGTGTCAGGACAGATCCGAGGAAAAGCAGCTCATTCTGTTAGCTTGTTTATTCTGGGAGCGGTTGCAATTTCCAAGCTGTAGGAAGAGTGACTGACTTCAGCCTAGTCTGGCTCATCAGCCTTGTCTGGTATAACCGAGCTTTCTGAACGGGTTATCCGGAAAAGATGCTGTTATTAGGGAGGGTGAAGAACATAGACTCGTTAGAAGCTACGGTTTTAACTTCCTATTCAGGGAGCTTTTAATACTTAGCTTTCAATACTTAAGCTTGTAGCTTTCCAGGTTACCACCTCCTTGTCCTTAGGCAGCTACTGGAACACCCGTTTTAGAGGTGAGGTAACTGTACGTTAGTCACCCCATGTACATTGCTAAATTATGAGTCAATGCTGCATCATCTGCAAGTGGCCATGGGATTCGTGAAATTGAACAAAGGTGCTTTGTTTCCTTCATTGTTCGTCACAGGTTTGCGTAAGGAGGGAGTACATGTTGGTAATTGTACTTTCAGGTATCTGGAGTTGCAGGCACGGGTTTATAAATTAATGGTCAATATTATGTTAAAATAAGAATGTTACTTTATAACTGAGAACAAATAGTGTGTCAAATTAAAAATAAACTTGTCCTTCTGTAAGCTCTGTTCAAACAATTTTACTGGTGGGTTTGTCGAGTTTGCTGGGATGTGCACTGAGTCCTGTACTTAAAAGATAATAGCCACTTACTCTCCAGAGCCCTACTAAAGAACTAATGTTAAAAATTAATTCTTCTCTGCAAGTTTCGTCAAGCCATGTCACGGTTTGGCCGGAACCAGGACAAGCCACAATAATTTCCTATATTTCATCTGAAAGCATCCTTGCCTTTTCCCTAAGTTTTGACACCATGACAGGTTTTGTAGTTGGAAAACAGAATGTTCTAGCACTGTATTCTTGAGTATTAAATGCTTCCGTTTATCTGAAATCTGAAATTCAAAGTTAATAAATACAAAATCAGTAACTTCAAAATTATTAATATAAAATATGATTCAGCTAGTGATGAGGTTTTGTGTCCAGTCTATAATAATGGACAAATCCATAAATAAAAACACTGCTACAACTATAACCCTTCCTCTTATGATTTCAAAATTAGATATTATTGCTTTGTACATTTCATTTTCTGCAAAATCGTTAACGTGATGCATAGTCATTACTTATAAGAACTGTTAATATCATTGGTGTAAGGACTTCACACTGGTGAGACCCTGCCAGTTGGTCCAGGCACCATACGACGGCTTGTGGTGAGCTTGGATCCTCCTTATCTCGTCAAGGAGCATTTAGGAGGGCATAGGGCAATCCGAGCTCACCCTCTGAGCTCGGCAGCCAACTGCTTTAGCATGTCCGACGTAACACTGTCGTCTTGCTGTTTTCTCTGGATCTTACATTCACCTACCTCTGCCCGAGGCCTGAGCCACTATACCTACAGAAGTGTTTCTGCCCTTGCCGTGAGGTTATATAGCCCTATCACGCACATCTTTTCATGTGGGGGGACTTGTCTGCTAGTACTGAATTGCTTCAAGTAGATTTCCCATAGCAGAAGAAGAAAGAAAATGATGATGTAATTCAGTGGGAAAAGGAATTGCAGCAGTCTCTCGAAGCAAGCAGAGTTCCCTTTATACTTGGTTATGTATGAGTACTGCTGGACTCTGGAAATAAATATGTATATATTTATATATATATAAATTTTAAGTCTGTCTTTGTAGCTAAATGGGACTTAAAGACAGTAGTAGTGTTTGTGTGGTTATACACATTTGGCTTTGAGCTTTCTCGATACCATGAGGTAAGAATTCTTCTCAAATGCTGTGCACCTGTATGTGCTTGTAAACCATCAGAGCTGAGTTAATTTATGCCGTTTCACTTAACTGTTTATATCAGTTATCAGACTTTGTTGTTAGTTCTCTACATATGTCACTCTATATGCTTTTTTTTCCCCTTGCTTCACATATTATTCACAGGAAATGTAGGTTTACCATCAAGAAGTGCACTGTTACTCTTATACATATAATTATGAATAGAGAGAGAAACAATATGAACATGCAGATTATTATAGCCAATGTGCTTCACTGAAATTACCGCTTTTCACTGGCAACTTAGCAAAGCACAAGGAAAGAGGTATCGGTGACTGTACGACGTTCTGTAAGTTTACTTGCATGTAGGCTACTGGTTCACAACTAGATTTATTTTGCTTTATTTTGCAGCTCTGGGCACAAATATGGTAGGATCATTAATGCACCATATCTTTTAAAAAAAACAAAACTTCCATATCATTTTGATTTCTAGGATCGCTTGAGCACGTGTGTAAAAGAAAGTATGTAGGTAAACAAATTAAAGAATATGAATAGCAATATGACTGAACTCTTTTCTCTCTCTTTTTTCCCCCCTTCTTTTTTTTTCTTTTGCATGTGTGGGATGGTAAGGCAAGGTTTGGCAAGGTACTTTAAGAACAAATGGTAATTTGGGGATGAGAAAGGGTGATTCAGCTAGGAGACCTTTCCTCCTGGAGTTACAAAACACAGAGAACTGAGAACGTGCAATTGCATAAAGCCAGGGTGGGAAGGGGTCCCTGGAGTTCATCAGGTCCGACCTTCTGTTAAAGCAGGGCTTTAGACAACCCAGGGCTGTGTCTGAAGCAGAGATTGAAATTATTACCACCAAGGGAGGTCTCACCTCTTATCTGGGTAACTTATTCCAATTTTAATTGTTCTTATAGAGAAGTTTTTTTAATATCCAGCCAGAACATCCCCTGAAGCAGCTTGGGCCTGTTGCCTCATACCTTATCACCGCTCACCCTTGTGAAGAGACAACCTCCATCTTCTCTATAACCACCTTTTAGGCATTGGGAGGCTGTGATTAGCTCCCTCTGAACCTTCTCTTCCCTAGGCTGCAGGAATCCTTTCTTCCAACCTTTCTTCATGTGGCAAGTTCTCCAGTGTTTAAATCATCCTGGTGGCTCTCGACCGGACTCTCTCCAGTTGTTCAATGTCCCTCGTGAGCTGGAGGGATCAAATTCTAGATGTTTTTCTGCAGTCAATCCTCTTGGAAGCATTTCAAGAGAGCAAGGTGTATGACTTTGTAAACCCATCAGTTTAGTGCTACACTGTACATGTTATCATATATGTTGTTTAAACCTGTGATTTATGTAGTTTTTTTACATGTCCTAAATAGGCTATGAGATTGTATTTGTTCTATCTAAAGACATCTTCATTTTGGTGCAATGCTTAGCAGAGGTAAAGCTTTTTAATTATGTATGTCCGGGCTTTTTCTTTTGTAGTTTATCTAGTGTGGGCACTAGGGCTTGGAGGGGTGGGAGGGAAAGATGTTTCTTTTTTTAAACAATGAAAAAGGGAAAAACTATTCATTTGCTCTCTTATGTTTCCCACAATGCAAAACTGCTATTGTACCAACTACTGCTGAACAGTGAACGGTGGTTTTAAATAATCAACTACATACTTCAACATATTTTGAAGCACGAACACGGCATCAGTAGGGTTGTGTACTGGAGTTGAACTGCAATCCCAGAAGTAATAGGGAAGATTTTTTCCGAGGAAATCCAACAAACAAAATTGTAGTATTGTCTTAAGACAATGACTGACGGCATTTGTATTATTTATATATCCTAAACGCCAGTGTTCCCTGACTCACATTAACCTCTTTCACAAGGATCACAAATCTTCAGAGAATCTCCTATATCTATGTAATTTACTCTCTGTCAAACATATAAAACAAATCTCAGTAATACTTTCCGTTAGGGGAGGAAAGGAACTTGGAAAGGAAATCTCTATCGTGGCTGGCCCTGCAGTTTGACTGTCCAGATCAGACAGATGTGAAAATTCTTGTTTCAACACCCATAGGCATGGTTAGACTGATTCTTGGTTAAATACATGAGCTCAGAGAGTCTGTTATGGGTTTTGTGTGGAGTTGTTTGTTTGGTTTGTTTTGGGTTTTTGCGGGGGGGAGTGGTGGGGTGGTGGTGGAATTATTCTGTCACAAGAATATTGATAGACACTTTTTCAAATTACATTAAATAAGCCAGGGTAAGATTAAGCATGTCAAAATTTGGTATTTTTGTCTATACAGCTACTGGTGTTCAGTTTTAGCTCCCTTTTAAAAATAAAATAAGCAGAAATCCCAGACGGCAAAATATTTGGGAAAGTTTTAACTCTCTTAAGTACTTTCTTAATTGTTGCTCTTATTTCTTTCTTGTTACTGTGCCAGGCTCCACTTTGGGAATTGTAGCTTATCCTACTTCATTTATAGCTCCAGATCTCCCCTATATCTTCTCTGTATTTCCTGGTTTGTAACACAGATCTTTGCTTCCGAGTTGTTCATTTTTAGCTTCCATGTACTTCTATGATGTTAGAAATGTTTCTGTAAGATGGCTAACGGTGCAGGTAGACATTTTATCTATGTCCTTCTTCTTGCTTATGAGCTTAGTTTTGTCCTTTTTGCTATACAAGAACATGTCTATCTTTGCCTTACAATGTAATTATTTTAAACATATGTTCATCCATAGTTTTGAATCTCACTCTGTTGTCATTACAGAGTAGAATTTGACAGCTGGGTAAGTCTATTTAAGAGCATATTTTGCTAGGAACTACTTCCTGCAAAGAAAAACAGAAAATGTATAAGATCCCATTGAAATCAAAAGACTGAAAGAGAACAACTCTTCAGCACCAAATTTCCTAAACTTCCTTTCTAATACACAATCAAAAACTAAGAGAAATTTGGGATTACACCTGTAGCTTCGTTCCAGACTGCTGGCTGTTTTTTTTTCCCTTTCCTGTGTATTAGGGGAAAATCTGTGTACCCGTATGTTTAGATTAAAGTCTAGTTTTGGTAGCGCAGTAAGATGTAGAGCCTTTCACCACTCTGAGGAGATAGGTTAAATGCCTCCTTCAGGGAGTATGACCTGTGTAAAATCCAGCCTTTAATCGCAGTCCTACTTATACCACTTAGTTACAGTATCACCACACCAATTATAGCAACATCCAGGCTTATCAGAAGTCTGGGCAGAACGAAGTCCAGAGCTGTTCACTTACCCGGGAAGTTGGGGTAGCTCAGGTTTGAGAGCTCTGCAAACAACGGCGTCGCTGCTGCTGTTACTGTAGCTGGGCTGCGGACAAATGTAATTTTAGCCTCTGATGCTCTCAACCTGGCATCTTTCACAAGCAGTGAAAAAAAATTGAATCTGGCTGCCCTATCTTGCACGGTGGTTATGTAGAAAATGATGCGTTTAAAAAAAAAAAAAAGAAATATTGTTGTGAGAAGAGAATTAGGGCAAAGACTCCTAAAAAGTTGTTAACTGGGAGGACAGACTTTTGAAAGCCATTCTCACCGGTGCACAGTGCCAGACTCTTGTATTGAAAAGTTTTGGCTGAAATACGGGGATATGGAGATAATACGGTCCCAGAAAACTTGCCAAGGAAACTGCAGTCAGAAATGTAGGAAACTGTCCAAGATCAGGCCTCAAACATGCTGCATTCATTACCAGCAGCTGTGCACATAAGAAGTGTTTCTTTATACCTCACAACCAAAACCACTGTGGCCTGTCACTGTCATTTTTATAGCAATTTGCTGACTTTTTAAGAAACAGGAAAACATTTAGCTAAAACAGAAGTTAAAATGACTGACAGAAGATAATTTAAGGGAATTTTAATGGCTACTGAGTATGTACCGTAGAACTTTGCTGAAGTGCACATACATTTAAGATTTTACTTTCTGTAATAAAACTTGCTAAGAAAATAAAAAAAAAGTGTTGATAAAAGCTTAAAGTTTATTGCAAATCACAGATGCATACCTTAAAAGATTCCTTAAAAAGCCAGGAAGGGGAAAGTGATATGACAGTACTATTATTATAATTTTGAGCATTAGGATTTTAAGTTATTGACATTTACTTTTTAGATAAGTTCAAATATGCCTCCATTAGGGGGAGTTACACATTCATCGCTAAGTGCTTCAGATTTTCAGACACGGTTTGGTATGATTGATTTTCTCTTGCATGATTTCGTTCACTTTTAAAATACTCTGTTACTAATAGTACCACTTTGTTTCTCTATAGTGGGGCACGTTTTTAACATGTTTAATCAGCACGCAAAAATTTGCAGCAAAGAAGAAGGTCCATCAACTTTATCAATTTCTGAATAGCTCAGAAAAAAACCCCACCGTTATACTCGTGAAAATATCTTTATTAATTGGAGGATTTTCCAGAATGAAATACAGATGGTAGGATTTAGCAAACCTGGAGCAAAATTCTCTCTCTCGCAGAGTTTTTCCTTTGCCCATCTTTTTTTTTCTTTTTTTTTTTTTTTCCGGCTGCGAAACTGCCTTTGCCTCAGGGTAGTTCAGGAAATCTATCAGTGTCTGGTTTGTTTACTTTGGTGCAGGAGGGTTTTAAATAGCAATGTGACCCTCGTGCTGGATGTTAGCGTGTTAGCATGAGTGTTATCAAAAAGGCAAAGAGTACTGATGGACTTCAGCTGATAAATGCTTGTGCCAGGCTTTCGAGTATAATAGTTTTAGATGAGGTATCGAAATCATGTAGTTTCATGCCTAAGCACTCTCCATCTAGCTAAGCATAACGTGGATAGGCACAGATCCCTTTCCTTTATACAGAGAATTGAGAACCATGACCGGTTGAATTCTCTGTGGAATAAATCCATTGCACGTTTGCCCTACAATCACGTAGCCCTTGGACTACTTTTCTCAGCGTCTGTGGTCCAGCTGCAGGAAGCACTGGCTCCTGGGAA
This sequence comes from Charadrius vociferus, assembly GCF_000708025.1. NCBI lineage: Eukaryota > Metazoa > Chordata > Aves > Charadriiformes > Charadriidae > Charadrius > Charadrius vociferus. The sequence continues at coordinate 1,584,892 of NW_009650063.1, read as the reverse complement.
ACTTCAGAAAAACTTCTGGGAGGCCAAATGAGTAGAAAAAAAGGATTTCAAACCCCTACAATCTAGGATTCTGGTATACCACGTTTGAGGGCTTATCTCCAAATGAATCCCAGTGTCAGTACTCTGCTCTTCAGGGCAGAGCTCAACTGGAGACTTTCTGTCTCTCCCCCTCCCAAAGCTATCACAAAGGCAGGCGGACAAGACGGGAAAGGACAATTCAAGGTGGGGAGAAGAGAAGGGGAGAGGGACGGAGGGAGGGAGGGAGGGACGAACTGATGGCAGCAATTCCCACAGTTCAACAGTCACTGCTTTTGCCTCAATAGATGACTGAGTTGTGTATGCGTCGATCATCCTCATTGGAGAAAAAAAGCATTTGGGTCTCTGGGTGGTAGACAGAGAGATGAGAGAATAATTTGTTTACCAAAAGTGCATTGGGATATTAAATGTGGAATAGAGATCTTTCTTGTAATAAAAATAACTTTTGCGTACATTTTCCATGCAATTTTTAGAACAAGCTGTTTTCCATACTGTTCTACCATTTTGACCCCACTGCAACCAAGTACTGAGCAAATGCAGAGAGATGAGTATTTCAACTCCAATGAAGGACAAGCATCCCCAGCAACTGGGAAGGAGGGAGGAGTAATCCCAAAGTACGGGAACTTCCAGACTCTTGAGAAAGGGCTAACGATGCTTCTTGCAGTATAATGGATGGCAGGGGGAAGATAAGGCAAGTTTGTGCATCTCGGGAAATGCTTCAGGAAAGTCTGCTGTAAGAAAGCAGAGTGAGCTCTTTGAAACAGTGGTAGTGCTATATCTGCCTTTTTACCAATGTTAAGGACAGCTTCTATAAATCTGATTATTTTCAGGATACTTGCAATAAAAGCTGCATTTTTACTGAACGCTTTTCTTATCTTTGAATCCTTCTCCAGCAGGCTCGACACAGACCATCTCAGATTTTTGGCCTCGGGTCTGATCCAGTCACACTGGCATTCTCAATCCTAAATGTGGCTCCACTCTTCTGTGTAGGTTTTCACTTAGGCTTTCACTTTGCATGCTTTGCTCTTAAAGTGTAAGCACATGGTGGGTGGGAAGAAGGGGGCGGGAGGAACCCTTTCCTGTGACTTGCGCTGATTCATCAGCAGTCTAAAAACTCCTGTATCATGCCATCGGCTTTTGTGTGCCCTCAGTACATATACACTATATTTAGTTTCCTTACTTTCCTTGAGAAATACCTTTTATGCTGAATATTCTACCACTTGCTCACATTTTAAGGGCTCTTGTAGGAGAGAATTCAGCTGGCCTTTGAGTTCCTTCTCTTGGCAGATAACAGCAGAACTTGCAAATCTGGCAGTGCTTGTGGGAAGGTCTTTAGTGAAATGCGTTGTTAGTGAAATCATTTAGATGATGGAATTAGGAAATGCTAATGATAAAGTTGGCTGCTGTGAAATAGCAACTGAATGACAGAGCCGAGCTCCTTGATTCCTGAAGCTGTTTAACACACGTGGATCCATGGCGCTCTGACATCTGCGCAGTGGCATGCCAAGCAGATAAATGGAGTACGGGGAAGGGGTGGTGGGAAGAAAGTCTGTAGGGGCTATCCCATGTGATAACTTCTATGTAATATACTGTGGTCTGGCAACTTGTGCGATGGTTAGCTTTGCTTGAAGCAAGTTGAGCCCAAGTGGTGGTTGGAAGACCTGCAGTACAGACGGCACTTAGTCTTGTGCCTAACAAGACCCCTATCACCAGGCATTCATCATCTGCCTGAACACGTACCATGGGAAAGTTTGTTCTTGTAGGCAGTTCTGAGTCTACATAAAGTGTATATAAACCATATTCTTATGGTTTATGAAAACCTCCTCTTCTTTTTTTTTTTTTTTCCCCCTGGAAAAGGTGATAAGGTGTCTACTTAACGGCAACCTGCGATGCATTTATTATTTTTTTTTTATAAACCCAAGTTAATATTTTGGAAAGCATTTCTTTCATTTTAAACGTATGATTTTTATAACCATTTTGTAGATAGACCACTTGCAGGGACATGGCTCACACCAGGTGTCAGAGTAGTGTGAAATAATTTTTATGCCACCTTTCCAAGGCAATAAATGTCATATAAGCATACACAAGTGCAGATATAGTACTTTTAGATGAACATTCTCAAACTGTATGTTAGAAATCTGTTTGACAGACTTACCCAAAGGATGACACTTTTTTCTGATCTTGCCAAAGCAGCAACTATGTAAAAAGAAAATTTGCTCTGGTGGTTGGGTTTTTTTGTTCCCCCAAGGAGTTATGATGTAGAGGGAGGGAGGAGAAGCTGTAATTAGGAGAAAAGAAATGGTTGCTTTCTACTGAGAAAAAGAAGAAATTTCTGACCAAAATGATACAGGGAGATTTCAGTCACCTACCCTACAATAAAAAGACAAACTGGAAGATGAGGGATAGCAGCAGCTGCACCCACAGTCCCGGCCACATAGTTTCTGTCATGATCAGTATAATGCTTATTCCAAGAAATATGTGAAATATTTTTTGTGGGAATCACACGGATATTGATGATTGTTTTGTGCCTCTGCTTTTAAAATATCTTTTCTAAGACGTCATTTTGCAGAAGTACCTTGAACTTTTTTTTAATTTAAAGATGTTCAGAATACAATTTAAATTTTTCTAGAGGTATGAGATTCCAGCTTCATCACTGAGAAGAATAGAGTGGTTTTTCATAGAATTTGTTCTCTAATACCCATAGGATTGCTCTGCTGGTGGTCTTTACCAATTCTAAGAGATTCACAATAGGGTAGTTTTTTCATGAAAGCCAATTCTCTTTGTCAGACCTCTATACAAAACTATTTTATTCTAAATTGATTGTTTCAAACAGCCTACAGATACCTTGTTTGTTATGAAATGTCCTGTATCTCATGAGTTTACATACCAAATTGACCTCTTTTTCTTTCCAGTTACTTCTTTATGTCACTTTCATTTGCAGTAAATATCTTCCTCTTTTTCTTTCTGACAAAAGTGTAAAAATTTAATTAAAAAAAAAAATACCCAGTAATCCAAAGGGATTTAGAGCTGTGGACCCAAGTATTAAATGTAAATCAAAACTTAGTCAGTTGGAAGCTGCTTATTATGAAGATTAGACACTCAGTCTCCAGTTCGGAGCATTAGCTGTGCAAGCAACTGCTGCTTTGCCTTTTTTTTCCAGGTGAAAGCCAGTAAGTAGCAGCTGCTGAAAGAGGTCTCTGAAAAAATGGGAACGCAATATGAAAAATTAAGGGAGAAAGGTGCCGCAACTGTGCACGGTTCGGGATCTTTAATAGTTTTCTTTTTAGGGTCCTGAAGGGTGATGGTGCGCGGAAGTGAGTCTCGCAAGGTACAGACAGGATTCAGATTCACAGGGAGTTCAGTTTAAAGAGAGGCGATAAGGCTCGGATTATAGATGGATTTTTATTTCTTCAGTGAAGTCTTTAAACTTTGTCGTGAAATACTATTGCCTTTTTCTCTAAAAATAGGTAAAATGACCTGAAAACATCAGAGCATTATTTTTTATTGCTTCATCTCACTACTGTTAGTCATACAGGCGTTCTTCTGAAACAAACAGGATTAACCTTTTTTGTCTGGGGGAGGGGGACTATTCCTTTCAAAGGGCTCATGGAGACCTCATCTAATCCCCCAGAACTTTCATGAAAATGTTCTTCCTCCTCATCCCTTAGCTGTACTATAAGATAAGGGAAACATGTATGCTTTGTGTTTTCCCAGACCTGTGTTAATCATTCAAAGCATATGTGCCCTTTTCCTCTGGAGTCTGCTGGCCGACCAGTACTGTCGGCATTTGAACACAGGAATGTATTGGTGAAAAAGTAACCAAAACTATGTAAGCATTATGAAAAGCATCATGACCAATATTTAGGTCTTCAACAGCTCAGATTTTGGAGACCAAGATATTCAATTGGTATAACAACTGTAAATTTGTATTTTCACATACTTTTATTTATGACAGAAAGTAGTGTAGAGCGCAGTGATTCTAAGCAAAATTCTAGGTATTGTTATACAAAATACTTTGCATTTTTTACCTTGCCTGATACTGCATTGAGCTTGCTGGGAAATTTGTCAGGGAGCAGAGAAACATTATTTACTTCAATATACTAATCTACAGCACTCAAGAATCACAGTGCAAATATACACTGGGTGGTTTTGTGTTGCTTCTTAGGAAATAACCCCACCATGTATTATCCACTTACATTCAAGAGAAGTTTCATAATTCAGTCATTTTTAGAAAGGACTATATTTTTGCTATAACTCTTGCCCTACCTCAGTTTCATCTACTTGCTTACAATTTCCACTTGTATTTTCAGTGAAATGCTGATCTGAAACTGCAAAATTCTTATTATGCTCTTGAAAGGGGTTATGAAAAATAAAGTTAGGCTTTATGTATGTGAATGAAAAGTAAAAAAAGTTTATTGTTTTCAGATTTGAACACTGAATCTGTGATCTCATCATGATCTTAGTCTGTTCTCATTTAAATCAGCGTCATTACTGCATGAAAAATGGTTCATCTCAATCTTTACTTGTGAGAAAAATCTAGTCAGTGTAATGTACTATTTAAGTGCTTAAGAACTACAAGATGTTCTACATGTAAATATATTTGTGCATATGTGTTTTCTCATGGGAACACATTATACTACTAATCCTGTTGATATCAGATAGTATTCTTAGACTTCTATTTCTAGGCAAGAATTCGGCTTTTTTTAATATACTTCCAGCAGGAACTGGAAAGCTGAATTATAAATATTTTACTTGATTAAGTCTGGTTTGTAAAACAGATGTGAGAATGTATGTTGCTGTTATAAATGATAACTTATCTGACAAAAATCTTCCACTTAATCAGTGTTTAAATTTCATAGCTTAATACTCTGCTTTTTTTGCAGGGTCGTAAAACAAACAGGTTCCAAAGTGAGGTACTGATGCTGTGGAATTTCGGTTTCTGTGTAGATGCTCCGTTCGTAGCGCACATGCAGACAACAGTATTTCTTTAAAAGTACCCCTAGCATTTCAGTACAAGTAGCTGTAACACTAATTAACTATTTATGATAGGATGTCTTAACAGGGCACTTAGGCTACTACTATTCAAATAGGTGAATTGGTATTTGGCTAAAAAGGTGTTTGTTCCCTTTTAATAAAAGTCTTTGGTCATCATTGATGTTGATAAATAGCTGAAGTTATTATCTCGATGATGAGAAGGAGAAAGGGTCAGTGGTTAGGATAGGCCTTGGAAGACCATCCGAGGCATCACGTTTTCCCTCTCGCATGGCACTACTTTCATGGTATTGACAAGTCAGCTTTGTGTCTCCGTTTGCCACGATAAAAATGGGCATGATAAAGTTTTCTACTTTGGTGTGAGGGTGTTCAGAGACGACGATAGTAAGGACTGAATCGTTAAGCGCTGCAAGGAGCACAGCTACTCGTACCTGGGACTCTCTAGTCCAGTGACTCCCCAGAGTCACCTCCAGTGTCACCTCTTAGGTCCTTTCCTGGCATCAGCCAGGAATTACCGACGTGTTGGTTCTCTGTGATAATATTTATCTTTAACAGCGTGAGCATGGCTGTTTGTTACTACCTTTAAATTCCTGAAAACCTGACACAAATTCAAATGCAAATGTAAAATTAATCATCGTGACTAAGCTACAATAGCCCTCCCTCCTCAACCAAATGCAAACCAGCCTGTTTGAAAGCTCAAACAAAGCCCTGTCTCCAGAAACTAACCACATTCACAATTCTCCCCTGTTTTCATACACTCTGGAAAAATATGAACTATGCAACATGCTATGAAGGCCGTAAAATTTGAGCTCTTCTGGATCAGGGAAGAGGAATCAGTTCCAAAAGCTTTGAGTTCCCACAAAGAACATCCTGTTAGCAGTTCCTCGCCCTTTTATACCAGCAAGGCCCCAGCTCAGTTGTTTTCACTGATCTAAATTGTGGCAATAGGAAAGAGAGAGTGAGAGAGAGACAGAGAAATTCTTTCACATATGTCAAGGCCAGCTGTGCAGTACCTTTCAGTCCTCTAAAAAAAAGGTAAGTTTTCAGGTGACCCTGCCAGTGACCTGAAAAGGCCACCGTGACTTGAGTTCAGCCACCTTCCAGTAAGGAGGGTAAAAGTGGCTACCGTAGTGATAAATGTACCTGCAGATAGCTGCATGGATTAACACAGCTCTAATTTAGTCCACATTAAGAAAAAGGACTATAATGAGTTATTAATAAAGACTAACTAAAAATGGGTTCAAATTCAATGGTTAATGCTCTGCATAATTTACTGTAATAATCCTTCTGACCAAATAAAAAAAAAAAGTGCTTCTCTCTTTTCCCATGAATGAAACCTATATGCTACTCTTCCCCCACCACCACCTATGCCTAAGGTTTTGTTTGATCTTTCTACTGTTTGGGCATGAGCAATGTCGGCATAAAGTCTGGTATCTGTGCTGGAGTTTGCTTCACCCTCATTTGTCTACTCCATATAAATATTTTCCTAAGCAAACATCTATGTTTCAGATGTCTTTAGTGTTGCACCTAATAGATTTCATAAATCATTTGTGCTGGCATTAATGGGACAGTGGAATCGCAGCACAGGGGGCATCAGAGCAAAGGAAAATTCCATAGCATCTGGCTGAAAATGGAGAGAAGAGGATCCACTGCAGCGACATCCAGTTCTGTTCCTGGATCTGGATGGAGCCATCAGGGACAGCCAGGTAAAGGAAGGAGGTCAGCAATGGAGTAATTAACAGAGGCTCAAAAAATCCTACTTTCCTGAGAGGCTTCAAACCTTAGTTAGTGAATGTATGGTTGTAAGTATATGTCGAAAAACGGTATCAAACATATAGGTGGGTCGTCACAAGGTAGCTTTCTTTTGGAAAGAGGGCTTCTTTGAATACCTCAGTTGTCTGCATAGCATCTGGGAGGACCCTGCTTTCTGCGGGAGTCCATGGTGGTCTTCTGTAGAGGGGTGCAACTACAGGCGCTCTCTGAGGGCAGCGATTCTCAAAAGAGCTCCAGAGCTCTGCCTGACCTGACTGCAAGCATCCAGTTCCCGTTCCTCTTTTTTTTCAAGTGCTGTAAAGGTATATGCCTGAATTAATTACCTACGTAGTAAATTTTTCAATGGCAGAAAGTGCTTATCCACAGGTACTCCATTCAAGCAGTTTGGAAAATGGTATTTTTGTGATCTAATACCCCATTTATTATAACTAGACTTTGGAAGAGGCTCAGAGAGTATGAGTGTTGCTGTGGCATTGCTAGAGACTTCCTTAACTGACTATATTCGTTCATGATTTCATCTCATACCTCTCTTCTTGGCTGATGTTGCAGCTATCGCAGATGCAAGAGTCTGTCCAGAATTTGAACGGCAAAAAGCTTCCAATTTTCAGCACAAATCCCGAAGTTGGAGCAAAGTATAAGTTGATAGTGACTGTATTACAGTTTCTCCTTTGTGCTAAGTCAAAGCACACGTAGTCTGTTGCATATTCAACTCGAAGAACTTCAGTTCAAGAGGCAGTATTAGTGCTATTACTTCTGTATTTTTTCAGTATTTTTCCCTGTTGCCAGCCAAGACTGCCCTCATCAGGACCTGGCTACTTAGCTCATTATTTCCCCCCATTTCAGGGACTTCTACTGTTTCAGTCTGTGTAGTCTTTGTTTCTCTACAAAGTTGCAAATGAGCACTAATTGTGTGAGCTTTCTGAATATTATTAAATTTCTTATGAATAATACATCTAAAATATGTGCTTTTATTTCAGCCTTCTACGTAACCGTGTTGAAACACATTCTGGAATGGTATTAACTTCCCTGCAAGTATTGTATGGTCATTAACAATATCTGGATCTGATTTTTGGCAAAATGTGGCTTCTGGGTAGATGCTGTGGTAACTTGGCCTGTGTTGGCAATGGATCTTGTAATAGGGGGAGGAGAGGTAAGGTTAGTTGGTATTAGCAAAGGTCCAAGGTTAAAAAAGCATGATAGAAGCTTTGTAGGAATTACTACATATCACCATATACTTTCTAAGCCGACTCAGAAGAAGGTTATTCATGCAGTGATGTTAAGAACGAAGTAGGGGATATCATTCCCATGCGGGCAGTAATAAAAAAAAAATCTGATTCTTTTACTAAAGACAGAGGCATTACCTTGTTTGATTGGCAGCTGAAAATGGGACTTTCTATTTTGAATGAGTATCGAATCATAGAATGGTTTGGGTTGGAAGGGACCTTTAAAGGTCATCTAGTCCAACCCCCCTGCCATGAGCAGGGACATCTTCAACTAGATCAGGTTGCGCGGGGCCCCATCCAGCCTGACCTTGAGTGTTTCCAGGGATGGGGCATCACCACCTCTTGGGGCAACCTGGGCCAGTGTCTCACCGCCCTCAGCATAAAAAATTTCTTCCTTATAGCTAATCTACATCTCCCCTCTTTTAGTTTAAAGCCATGACCCCTCGTCCTACCACAACAGGCTCTGCTAAACAGTCTGTCCCCATCTTTCCTGTACGTCCCGTTTAGGTACTGGAAGGGGCTCTAAGGTCTCCCCAGAGCCTTCTCTTCTCCAGGCTGAACACCCCCAACTCTCTCAGCCTGTCCCCACAGCAGAGGTGCTCCAGCCCTCACAGCATCTTCGTGGCCCTCCTCTGGCCCCGCTCCAACAGGTCCATGTCCTTCTTGTGCTGAGGACCCCAGAGCTGGAGGCAGCACTGCAGGTGGGGTCTCCCCAGAGCGGAGCAGAGGGGCAGAACCCCCTCCCTCGCCCTGCTGGCCACGCTGCTGGGGATGCAGCCCAGGATGGGGTTGGCTTTCTGGGCTGCCAGCGCACATTGCCGGCTCGTGTTGGGCTTCTCATCAACTAACACCCCTGAGTCCTTCTCGGCAGGGCTGCTCTCAATCCCATTTGAGATGGGATTTGTATCTGTGTATTTTGTAGGCACCTCGTTGTTCTGCCTCTCTACAGCAATTCAGAAATCAAGGGTGAGTGCGGCGAACGCTGTGTTCTCTATCCGCTATCTGATAGCTTTATCTGACAGCCACGGTGCACAAGGCAACGCACCCCGTTCTGCGTCCCCTCAGGTCAGGCTGCAGCTCCACCTCTCCGTGACAGGACCCTTCTGCCCTTCCCCGGCCACCCCTTCCCCGGCTGCCCGCCCTGCGGGCCCGCTTGGGCGGGAACCGTCCC
>NW_009650063.1:1562504-1575392 GCF_000708025.1 Charadrius vociferus | reverse complement strand
TGGGGGGTGTGGGTGGGTGTGAGAAACGAGAAGTTTTGTGGGGTTTTGGTTTGGGTTTTGGGTTTTTTTTTTTGCATAATTTGGCATTCGAGGTGTTTGCCGAGCTCCCGCGCCCAACTCTGCGGCGCTCTGGCGATGGGAAAAGTGGAAAGTACTTTAATTATTGTGCTTTCCTACGGGCTTCGGTACCTGCTGTGCTGGGGTGGGGTGGGGGTGTGGGATGTGGAAGGGATTGTGCCGGTTTAAAAGTCGGGAAAGAAAAATGTAACTTTGCAACAGTGTAAATTATGCAAATAAAAGCGGGGGGGGAGGAGGGGACGGACACGGACAGGACACCCTAGCTTAGGTTCATTTCTGAAGGGTTGTAAAAATCCTTCGTTTAAAGCTTAGCGTAACCTTTGACATGTATGTGGGCACCTGGAATAAAACCAAAAACCCCGAGCCTAAAGCAGAGCTGAGGTATGGCAGTGCATGGAAGCGCAGCCCCATCGCTGCCTGCTGCTCGGGAAGGTGCCAGCCTCGCCGTTCTCCTGCGCCTCATAAATGGTACGTGTGGCAGGAGCGTACGGCTGTGTCACAAAGTCATTCCCTATTCTCCCAGCTTAACCTGATCAAATTCGTTGCCTAAAGACGGTGTAGTTGAAGATTTGATCCTTTTTCACTGAAGTGGAAATACTTTCAGTAATTGAAAGCAGATTCACGTCTGGAGTTGTACAAGCCAAGGTTTTCATTTTTAAAATAAACCTTTTGTTCCCCAGCTTTAAATGTTTCACTGAGCCATCCGGAGACCTCTGTTTGTTAATTGCTAGAGTAGACTTTAAGGAAGGATTGGGAAAAAAAACCCTGAGAAAGGTATGTCAGCAATTAAATTTACTTAAATTTATGTCTGTGTTCCAGTGCATGAACATGCCGTTGCAGCTTTTGTGCCCACTACGTTTTAGTTTTCCTGTTAATTCACGTGAATCTGATTCTGAACTACCCATCTGTCTATAGAGTGTTTTGGTTTGTTTTGTTTTAAAGCATCTTAGCTTATGTTCATCTCACTTAGCACGTTTGCCCCTTTTTTTTAACAGTTTATTAAACAAAAAAATCTGAACTTTGAAGATTTGGGGGAATACTGATCTGCTCCAGTAAACAAACCTGACACTTTGCAGCGACAGCTCCCCTTTGTTAACTTTGTGCCTGTGTTCTGGCCGTTGCTGTGGAAGGCTTTGAGAAACCTTGCCTTCCCATAGTCCAGGGATGGGGAGAGAAACTTGGGATGTGAACTACCAGACCCTCAGACAAAGACTGAGCTGCTCTCGAGCTGTTTGTTACCAGCTTTGAAGGTAGAGAACAATGGAGGGAGAGGAAGGGAAGCGCCTTCTCTCCTGAGCTCTCTGATCTGCAGAATAAATTCACTAAAAACATGTGGAAAAGTTACTGAAGATGGCAGGAGTCCCCTGTCCGTTCGAAAGCATATTAATTGCTTAATAGACATAAGGATCTGATTGCCTGATGTTAAATGCAGGCTATCATTAAGATAAGAATTTGTACTAATTATTTTGCATAATGGTACTAAATAGGCCAGGTTTATTTCCCTGAAGTTCTTGGTGGTGTGCGTGTAGCTAATGTAGTTCACTTTTCCCTGTTTTCTTTCAAAAGAAACATTTTTAATATCTCCTCAGTAAGTTCAGGTGAAAGTATTTGAGTAAAAGCTGGGAAGGGGAAAGTGTGCAAACCAGAACAGAAAATGTAGCCTACCACTGTTTTCATCGGTCAGATTGGGGCTCAAAACTGTCAGGCAGCTCAGTAACTTCAGATGAGATGTTACAAAATTTTTTGATTAATCGCTCTGCAACTCTGTGTGGAGAATGGCTTCATATGTGTCACAGTATGTTTTAATTTTTCTTTCAAGCAGTTGTAAAAAGACAATGTTACAATTTAGCAAGAAACCTACAACAGCGGAACCTTTACAAAAACATTTAATGTTTAGATGGTTTTGGCTTACTTGTCATATTTACTTTCTAGCCTTTTTGCAGTAGAATTGAGAACACGTGAAGTAGTGCATTCCATGCAGTATGGGATACATTTTACTTTTTCTTTTTTATTTTTCCCTTTTGAAGAAAAGCAGCTGACGTGGTAGCTCTCTAAAAAAAATAAAAAATTTATAAATATGCTGTAAAAAAATGTTAAATATCAAGTCAGATTTGTGTTCACTTTAAAGGTCCACAATAAGAATGCTGCTAGTCATCCATCAGTGTATCACGTGAACTGACTCAACTTAAAGAATTTGTCCTGAGCTGTATTCTTGCATTTCTAATGTGCATCTATGAAGATTTAACATGATTTAGAAAATTACTGAAATGATCTGATAAGCAATTATGAGATCAGACTTTACAATTTTTCTTTCTGTAACTTGTGTTGGATCCCGGTTCACTTGTTGAACTAAACAAGGAAAAATAAAAGGTCACAATAGGTACACTTCGCACAATGTAGGCATTTGAGTAGTGATATCAGAAAATAATACTGCACTGTATTGTTTTCCAAATGAGAAAAGACATTAGCTTTCCTATCTTTTCTGCATATCGACACAGATCTTATTGCTGGTTATTTCATTTTAAATGCAGCCATCACCTTCACTCTGTGTGGGTTTGAAAGACTTTCTCAAGAGGTAGTTACAGATCTCTGCATTTCAGAATAGCAAGAAGGCTTCTGTATGTTCAGTGATGTGTAGAGAGGTGATGCTGTGAGCTGGTGACCTCACTAATGGTTTGAAGATGTATATATCTTTTAGGTTTGAACACTTCAAGATTTTTATACAAAATAAGAAGTTGGGATGAAATAAAGTAACTGCACTAATAAAATGTTTCTGTAGTTTTCCCACTTAACTAAGTTAAGCTTTTTAAATGTTAGGGACAGATGGAAAAAATGGTACTTGTGTTCCTTTAGAGAGCTTCACCCATGTTAAACTCTGAACAGAGTAGGTAGGTGGCTGACATCCTGAATGAATGGAAGATAATCATTCACCACCTTTGCCTAAGATTGAAATAATTGAAAGTGCACTTACACAGAAAGTCTGCGGAACTCCCTGGGGTTAACAACAAGGCACGTGGTCTTCTTTTGGGACTGGCTAGGGCAACCATTTATCCAAACTTGAAATGGAAATAATTTTGTTTTGTGTGAACTGCTATCAAGTAGATGGTTTATGAAGCAAGTCCTTTAAGGGTAAGAAAGTGGTAGAGTTCTCATTTCTGGAGATGGTATATCGTTCTAGTGGGATCTACACGGGAAACAAAACACAGGGTTACCATTTTGAGAGCTAGCTCAGAGTAAAAAGCGTGTTTATGACTTGTTACATACAGCAGAAAGGATTTTGCATAGCAATAGTATATGAATCACTACAAACTTCAGGTCTTGGATATGGTCATCAGTGATGGTAGAAGCACTGGGTTTTGTATTGTGTAGTAGAAGGCATCTTTACAGGAAGTTTAAATTCTGCTGTATTCAGAATTCAGGAGTTGAGTCTGGATTAAGACGTGTTAACAGCAGAAGATTTAGCCAAATACCCAAACGCTTTGAAATTTGGACAAACTATGTCTACAACTCAAAGTAATGGTGGTCTGACAGAGTGGCAAAGGTAGATATTGTCATTTCTGAAGATCTGTGTTACGGTAAAACTCTGATTAAAAATGTGTAACAGGCTTTCTGTATACTGTATTTTCTGTGGCAAAGGAACAGCAATTTTTGCAGTAGCAGTAAGCTCACATATTTTGTATCATGTCAACAGCGGGTTACGTGGTTTTTATCTTTCTGATACAACTTGCTGTTCTGCCTCTTTCCGGCTCTTGCAGAGGATTCAGACCTATACAACAGTATTTCTAAGATGCTTAAAAGAAAAACAGATTTAGAAGAAGAAAAGATTAATCTAAATAAGATCTCTTGCATGCAACTACAAAAAGAACATCCAACTGCTTTGCCTGCTTTTTTATTCTTTTTATCCCGTTTCAGTTGTTTTTTGTCCAAGTGCTGTTGACATGGGGGATTTTTTTTTTTTTTCTTGGTATGAAGAAGAATTAGTGTCCTAGAGAATGCTTTGGGATGCAAGAATAGATATGAATAAAATTAAAGAAGAAAGTAACTGCTATTATAGGTTGGTATTACTTGGTCATTTTTCATCACTGTATAAATCATGAAAAAGCATTCCCTTAAGCTTCCAAATTGTCATAACTGCCAAAATAATATTTAAACTACTTTTATTTGCATCTCTAGTATAGCTGCTGACCACACACAAAGGAAAAAAATGAAGGGAAATGCTTTTATTAGAGCAGCTCTTGGTTTAATTATACAGACCTGCTTTTTCATAAAACATAATTGTACCCACGTATGAAATACAGCCAGTTCCAAATCTGCAGAAATTTCAGAGTTGTTAATTTTTGCAGAACACTTTTCCTCTTAGTCAGAAACTATGTTAAAGTAAAGACTGTTGTCCAGGGAGTTGTAAAAAGTAGTCTGGAAAGCCTTTTATGCTCTTTCTTTTAAATAAAACAGAATTGCCTTTTGTAACAAAGTTAACTTTGTTAACCTTTTATAATTATTTAACCATTATTTCATTTTACCCCCTGCTTAAACATTGAACATTAATGCAATAGACACCTGGCTGCGCTCTTAAAAGTTTATTTGTCTTTCAATTCCTGTGATAGTAGGGGGCAGTATATCTCCTTAATTATCTTTGTTCAGGGAAATGTTGAAAGGCCAGGGTAGTTAAACAAGGCCATTTGGATTTGCAATAAGGTCGAAGTCAGATGCAAGGAAAGTGGTTAAATGCATTATCATCTTATTGAGCACATCATCAGTAAAGTGACCTTGATGGAGGTGGAAAAAGCCATTTGGCGATTTTACGACAGCCACCTCTCTGCTGGCTTTATCCCTGCCGGTGAGTACTTCAAATAGCTTCATCACAGCCTCTTCTTGTTGCTTTGAAATCTGATTTTTCTTAATTACAGATAACGAGTTAGAGGCTGAACATTGAAATGAACTTTTCTAATAATGCCAAATTTTAGTACTTGAGAGTTTATCCTTTGGTTTGGGAGATGCAGAAATGTCTCTAAATTGAATATTAAGGTGACCTTAATGTTGACTGTTACATACCTGCCTTTAAGGATCTCTTAATGGTAATCATTGTTTTCTATTCATGCAAGCTTTTATTCTACTACTCTTTAAATTGTTTTTAAGTTACTGTGAGGACAGGCAAGTCAACTTCCAGCCTTAGCAGCAGGGATGCTATTTGTTTTAACAAGTGTGTATTTATGTTTTTATAAAGATACTCAAACCTTGGGAGGCCTGTGGCTAAGCTGAAAACAAATAGTTGAGAAAATGTATAACTAACACTTAAATTCCTTTGTCGCTCATGCTTTGTAATGGCAGTCAATAGTGATGCCTTACAAGCTTACAAAAGTAAAATTTCAGCTATTGCACGTTAATTTAAGTATTTAATCAAAGTAGTCTCAACTGTCCATCTTCCCCTCCCTCCTTTCTAACTCTCTCTTCTCATTCAAAAATACTTTCTTTCTTTGGTATAAAACAACATTGATTTGGAGCAAGCAGTGTCATTTTAAATTTCTGGCATTGAAAAGACCTCGGTGCTAGTTGTACTTTTTATAGTGCTCTCTGTACAGGCATTGGAATAATTATTAAGGGAATTTTAAAACAAATGTACAAAATACAAGGGAAGACGATATCAGGAAAACTGGATCCAAATTTGAGCACCCTAAGATATAGGTTAATTGGCTGAAACTCACAGCAGAGCATTACAAATGATTAGAGACTAGAGGGAATGATTTATAAGAAAAGATGAAAAGAAAGAAAAAAATATATAGCATAGTCACACGACAGATCTGCAGCGATGGAAGAACCATCTGTGAGATTTTTAAAGACCACGTGGACTGAGGTGGTATATCTAGATGCAGTAAAACAAAATTAAGGACCAGAAAAATACCCGCTGCATATCAAGACCCGTTTTGTAATAGTAACATCCTGGAGCTTATGGAAAATATCTCAGCACAATTGATAGAAGTCCCATTTTTTGAAAGAGCAAATGTTACATGTTTTATGGCAGAGTGTGGCTTTTATACCTTTTGTTCCTAAGTTTTGATTGAGTGTTGCCATTTTGAAGGTAGAGGTATTTAACTTCCACTTTGAGACCGATGATCTCTTATTCTTCAACACGTAGGTGATGTCCCAAGAAGCGAGCAGGGTTGTTCTTCCCGTCATCACCTCTGTCTTCAGAGCTGGAAAGCATCTCATAGTTGCATCTCCTCACAACTTTTATAGCAGTAAGAAAGCACATTACTCCTAGGTATGCAGTACTTTTCTGAGACCTTTTACTTTAGACATTAGGATTTTACAATTTCAAGTTGCCAGCAATGTTTTGCTGTGGTATTTAGCCCTGGGTTGTAGAGTCAGAGTGTGCACTTGGCATGAAGCATCATCCAGATGGAAAGAGAATCTCCGTTTTCTCTCATGCCAAGTTCCCCTTGTTCCTTACGGACTTGCCCTATCGATCTACTTGCGATATGATGGAAGTGCCCTTCACCTTTGTAGTATAAAGTTTTCTTCCATTTTCTTTCTGTTTAATTATTCTTGCTTCCTCCTCAGCACTCCTCTGGTACTTATCACTCATGTTCCGCTATAAAGCAGGAGGATTATCTGTGTGTGTGTGTTTCCATCTGCCCATCTGGAAGACAAGCCTTTTGAAGGCAGACACATAGAGCCAGAGTTTGAAAATGTAATTCTGCCTTCTCCCTCTGTCTAACTTGCTTTTTCATCAGATAACTCCAGGAAGGTTGCCACACAGATACGCCTGTCCATTGTCTTGTAATGATACTGAATCTTAAGATCTCTCCCATCAACCACGAGACAAGCAGTGAGCTGAAGGATCTTGTGCTGAAGAGGATCTCACTGTTCCTTGACAAGTGTGCCGAAAGCGCTGTCAATATTTGAGTCTTTTTCATAGCCTAGAAGTACCTCAAAGAATTTTTCTTTTCCTCCCCCGTCTTCCTTTTCTTTTGCTCCTCCATCGACCATTTTGGTTTATGGGGCCAGGCACGTGTTTCATTGCCAGGAGAGTTTCTTTTTAACAGCTGTCCTTTCTCCAAAACATACAGTGAGGTTCACGGCATTAAATAGGCATCTTTAGAGCATTTCAAATAGTCTCATTCTGCAAGCCCTGCTACTCCTCATTTGTGCGAGATCCCACTATTTACCACTGTCTTTTTCCCCTGAGGTCAAAGAATCTCAAACAGACTTTTCAGGCAGATGGTTCCTCTCTGGGTGTAAACCCTTCTCCCCAGATGATTTTTTCTGTCAGTGGAATTCGGATAGTATTTCCAGCTATTCCTCAGCAGCTCTGCTAGCTTTTCACAGAAGAGACCTGTGTATTATTTATCAATTCTCTTTCCTCATTCCTGCCCTCCAGCTTTTACATTACCCCCTCATCCTAGTCCTTTCTACCTAATCCTAATTTACTGCTGATCAGAGCCATGGCAGCAGAACCAGTTACATGAGGTGAAAAAAAGAATAAAAATAAAAACCTACATCAGACAAAGTTATGTTTTTGCCTTTGAGGTAATTGGTTTTGCTTGCAGTGATCTCGGCAAAACCGGGCAGAGCTGAGCATTCTTCATCTCGCTTGTACACTGTCTGCCTTTGTTTCCTGTAGTGCAACTGTACCCGTAAAATAACAGGTAGCAAATCAGTCTTTCTGAGTGTTTGGTTTCTCTCTGCAGCATAGAGCAGAGCTTGTGCTAGAATCTGTTCTTTGATTATTTTTTTTCTTGTCCTTTTGTGTGCAATTTTATATGTGGGTGGAGTTTCTACGTGCCTTCTTGTGCCAAATGTGGTCAGTATTAAACATGTATGCAATAAACTACATGGGGTTCTTTGCGAAGAAATATGAAAATGTGCTGTGGGTCCTATTTTAGCAGTCTCTGAATTGCCATCGTTCCATGGAAGTAGATTTATTGGATATAGTCTGTGTAGAAATGATTACCTTTATTATAGGTTATAGGTTTATAATAGGTTATATTATAGGTTTATTATAGGAGGTTGAGGGAGGTGATTCTGCCCCTCTACTCAGCTCTGGTGAGACCCCATCTGGAATGCTGCGTCCAGCTCTGGGGTCCCCAACATAAGAAGGACGTGGACCTGTTGGAGCGGGGCCAGACGAGGCCACAAAGATGCTCTGAGGGCTGGAGCCCCTCTTCTGTGAGGCCAGGCCGAGAGAGTTGGGGTTGTTCAACCTGGAGAAGAGAAGGCTCTGGGGAGACCTTAGAGCCCCTTCCAGTCCCTAAAGGGGCTCCAGGAAAACTGGGGAGGGACTCTTGATCAGGGAGTGGAGCAATAGGACAATAGGGTAGACTTAGAATAGACATTAGGAGGAAGTTCTTCACCATGAGGGTGGTGAGACACTGGCCCAGGTTGCCCAGAGAAGTTGTGGATGCCCCATCCCTGGATGGGTCTTTGAGCAACCTGGTCTGGTGGAAGATGTCCCTGCTCATGGCAGGGAGGTTGGAACAAGGTGATCTATAAGATCCCTTCCAACCCAAACCATTCTATGATTCTATATGATTAACATAATTTGTACACTGGGCTGTGTTAGTCTGAAACAGCATATGCATGCATGTGTGTAGGTTTGCGTTTTAGCCAAGGGAAGGAGTCCCATACGCTCCGCTGGCTGATGTTCCACTTCTGTTCATGGCTATCATTCACTGCAACTCTTTAACATTATACCTGATTGCTGCCAGAAACTGTTAAAAAGTGACCTAGAATTCAGTAGGTAAAAGGCTGTGGATGTTGATAAATGCAGAAGCCTGGCAAAGCAGTAATACTTGAGAAGTACCGAAAAGTGTCAGTCCTGCCTACCTGCTGAGGACTGCCAGCAGCTGGAAGGTGGCATGCTGCTGGTTAGCAGCTATAGCCACCCGGCCTTCCCTCCTTTCTCAGCGTTCCCAGATCCTGCCGTGTGGTGGAAGAGGGCAATGAAAAGGGAGAGAGGCACCCAGGTGCCTTTCTCTTTCACTGGAGAGAGTGAAATTAGATTGTAGAGGACGAGAGACAGATGCATAACCTATGTCTGCACTGACAAAGGGAACAAGCCAAGGTCGGTTTTCTGACTGTCAAGGCACCGGCATCACTGATGCGCACATGCCCTTCACCAACAGCCCCGGGACCTCATTCATCTGACCCGTTGGGAGCAGTCCCTGGTCTGTGCCCTTCCCTGGATTGGCGGGGGGTGGGGTAGGGAGTGTTATCTGGGAGAGCACTGCTCGTCAGAGCCCGAAATTAAGGTGGGAAAACCACTGTCAATGACAAGTTATTGATGATTGTATGCCAGTGCTTGCACTCAGCTGCTCCTGTTGAGTTAGCACAGATGTAAGCATTGAGCCTCGGGCGCGTGGTAGGGATAAGAGGGGAAGAGTAGAACAAAGGCCCTTGGGAGGGACACACCTGTCTGCTCTAAACTCATTTGTGTTTGACAAAAGCCATTAACACTTTCCAGCATAACAGCACAAACTTACTGTCTCATAGTGTTTTTCACACTGCCATCCCAGTTAGATTTTGATTTCTTTGGGTTTTTTTTTTTTTCTCTCCCTGGTGGTTTTTGTGTGGCACTGTCCGGGGGGAGTGTGGGGGAACCCCTTCAGTGTGGTCCTGGAGCAGATGTCTCCCTTTTCTTAAAAGAGAGCAGTTATCTCCACTTTACTAACTCTTGATTCCACAGATTTGCTTCCAGCTCCAGGGATATCCAAATTATGCTTTTGCTTCCAGGTTTCTTTGTCATATAGCTCTTAATTTAGGATAATGAGATTATTTCTTTTTATTGCTTTTTAAAAAAACCACCCACACAAGAATATGCAATGTCAGTTCCTCTTCAGCACTCAGCCCAGTTGAATGGCTATATATGTAACTACCTTGCATATACCAGTTCTTGCCAGATTTGATGCTCCTTTATGAATGAAACTGTCTCGAAAGAAGTTCAGCTCTACCTCATTTTCATATATATTTCCACATTTTTTGAGACAATTAAAAATATTGTAGCTCATATTAGTGGTCACGTTTCGTTTCTTAAGTGAGAGGATTAAGCAGCAAGAAGTGTTTTGGTGTGTTTTCTGCTGTGTGTAGATGTATGCAGTACATTTTTTTTAGTTCATAGAAACAAGTTCTTCCCTTACACTCACACCATCCTAAAAGTCATAAACCTTTGTGCTATGATATTTCTATTGCTGCAATCGGATTTTAAGTTGGTTGAAAAATTTATAGATACTCCGGCTACACATTGGAAGAGCCTAAAGAAATACACTCAACACTGTTCTAAGTCAATTATAACTCACACTAAATAAATTGATTCAATATCTCTCTGTGGTAGAGGAATGACCTAGCTAGCTTTTGTTTTGGATGGAACTACATCTCCTTTTATAAAGCCACCATTGCTCTGCTTAAAGAAAATGATTAACATGGAAGCATGGAAGCCAGATTACTGTAAAATAGTGGACTCTGCCAGCTGAGCTATTAATCAGTCATTTAGGGCTCTCCCTTTCATTCAAATGCTGCTTGTAATTCTGCAGACAGACCTACCTTCGCTGCTGTCTCTGGTTAGCTCTTCTCCACCTCAGCAGGATTCAAATAGAGCAGAAGGAGAAAATATTTGTTTACTTTTCCCAGCCAAACAGATAATAGGCAATTCACTGTCACTGCGGCCAGCCTCTAAGACGTGTCATGCTTTGAGGTGACACAGGGTCTTTTCTGTGAGGCGAACATGTGTGCGCTTGCGCAGTTGATGTGCCATCCGTCCAGACAGGCTGGCATTTGCAAAAGAAGCTCCCGTGGTAAAGGTCTCCCTGAGTGAGTGGAAGAAGAGTTAGCTTATTGGTCTGATTAGGAAAATGCACCAATAGCAAGAATAGCAATAGTAATGTACACTTTTCTTTAAAATATGACTTTTGTAAGTATCTGTGATATAGTTAGTAAGGCAGATTCTGTGAAGTTGCTGGGCTCTTCCACATGGTGAACTTGCTTCCTTCCTTTCTATGTAGTTAAGTTGATGTGCCAATGCAACGGAACAGGATAGCCCTGTCAAAGTGGAACACAGGCTTCATCTGTAATAAAATGTGTAGAAAATTTTAGACTTTAATATTGATGGCATATACAGTGTTTATGGAATCAATATATTACACATCTGTGGTATAAGCAAACATATCAAATCAGTGCATATACATGTTATGTATGACTTCACTGCGTATATTTGTTTTTCTGATATTTTATTCTTGTAATTTCCTGAGTCATGCCAAAGAGAAGCTTCGTGGTTTGGGCCGGACTGGCCACTCAGGCGGAACGACAGATGCTCTCCCCTACCTCCCTCCGAGGAGAGGCAGGAGAGAGAGAAAGAGACTCATGAGTTTAGAAGGAACTAAACTACTTTAATGAAATATTATTAATAAAATGAAAATAATGAAATATGTATATACGAAACCGTATCAAGCTCCCAGGATGACAGTCACGTCACCAGCTGACACGGGGGCAGTCCCAGGCTGGACTCAGTGACAGAGGGGAACTGGATTCCAGATCTGGAATCAGGATCAGGATCAGAGGCAGAGTCCTCCTCAGACGCCGGCCACTGAAGAAAGAGGGCTGACCCTTTTATCCTTCAGCTTTATACTGAGCATGAGGCAGATCAGATGGAATACCCCGTTGTTCAGTTTTGGGTCACCTGTGCTGTCTGCTCCTCCCTGCAGGTGGGACCCCTCTATGCTTTGCTGCTTCCCACCTTCCAACGGGGCACATAACACCCAAGGGCAGCTCACTTTGTCAGAGCAGTAAGTATAGGCAGGAGCCTCTCTGCATACCATCCTTGGCATCAATATAGGCCTTACCGCTCTGAGAGTGAACAGTGTCTGCACAATATGATGTTAATTTCAGTAGTTAGAAGAGGATTAGAGGAAAAAGGGAAGTTACTGAACAGAAAAATGGTTCTGTTTTACCGAAAACGAGGAGGAGAAGCCATAAAGATACTGCTATAAAAGACAGTACTGTTAGTTTCCTGTAACTTCAGATACCCATACTTAAAATCTCAGCTCTTGTGAGATATTATGTATCTACTAACAGAAAACCTGAAAGTAATTTAGATAGGAGTCCTAGCATTCCGGTGAGTTTAATCAACTCACGTTCTAATACAAAAAGTGGTAGATATTATTAGAGCATATTATATACGTGTACAGACTTTGGGGGTATGTTGGAGTTATTTGAGGAACGTGTAATAAGACTTTGTCATCATGCTTGTGTATTAAGGGACAGCTCAAGTTCCCTGTCCAACATGAATTAAGCTAAGAAACCTGTTGGAGGTGACAGATGGGATCTGAAGTCTGAATGTGTGGAGTTTCTAGCTCCTATTGCAAGATAAGGATCATTGCCCCACAGAATTATTTCAAGATAGCGTGAACTAGTTGGTTGAGAGCATCTATCCGTATTGCACTCAGGTGTCTCTGCAAAGACACCCTGGTGTCCCCAGTTCCACATTGTGGCACAGAGCTACCTAAAATGGCACGGGGCCAGCATAGCTCTGGTACAGTTTAGGTTGGAAACCGCTAATCCTGGCCATTAGACCAAGGCATTAATTATTAAAATTAAAAAAAAAATAAAATATTATTAACATTTAATAAAATAGCTTAGACTCTTAAGGTTAACAAGCTGGAAGAAATCTGAAGCTTTTTATTTTTCCCCACCTTTTCAGAGGAAATTTGTATGCAAGCTGACTAGTATACCAAATTTCAGCCAGATGTGAATTAAAACTGCGAAGTTATGAATGCTTAAGAAAGGGATTGCATAGTGGAAATGACAGCTCCGGCACAGGAA
>NW_009650063.1:1529077-1562486 GCF_000708025.1 Charadrius vociferus | reverse complement strand
TAATAACTTAATATTTAAAATGCAATAAAATCAGAAATAAGCACCTTTAGATTTTCATGTTTCAGGAGATTATGACTGAGATGCATTGCTTCTGTAGACAAATTCCCTGCTATGTTCACAGCTACAGCACTAGCAGGTCTTTACATGCCTACAGAAGTAAATCAGTTTTTAAAGAGGTAGTCTATTTGAAACTAGTAATCAGCCTTTTGCTTTTTTTTTTTATATCTTTATTACAAACATCTGTAAACTTTGAAGTGCTGTCTACTGGAGCAGAGTTCCCTGAAACAGATGTCTTGTTTGTGCTTGAAGTGTCTAATACCTTGCTTCGTCCTTCTCAGGTCAGGAACTCTTAAAATCATAAGGTAACAAAATGATTGTTTATTTATTTTATGGGTTATGGTGATGTTAATTTCAGGTACCATTCAGATGGTCAGCATTTGAGGACTGTTATCCTTTTCATTCTATGAAAGCCTTGAGAAAGGGGAAGAAAGCCATTTACTGAGAGAGTTGTTACTGTTGTTCTGAGGCATCCTCTTCTGTCTTTCATGCTTCATAATTGATTGCAAGCACTCAAATGCGTTTTTGTTTTGTTGGGTTTTTTTCTGTCATGAAACACTCTTGAAAGAAGGATTTGGAAGCAGTTTTGCAGAAAGCGGAGTAATGGGAATATTTTAAACTCCTTCATCCACATAGAGGAAAAGGATGTTTCAAGTCATTATTTTCACTGTAACATATGAATAATAAAATACTGCCAACACTGTTAAGCAGCTGACTACAAGCTAATTTTGTTGGATAGCAACAGGTTACAAGTGTGGCTACATTTCAAATCATAAATAGATGTAATATTTATGATAGTAAATACAGTAAAAGCAGTAGTCCTTGCCATCCCTTAGAGAATATTGAACAGTTTAACCCCAAGAGACTTAGGAATCCAAATATAAAGGGATATGCCTGATCCTGGTAAAGCACATTCCTCCTGTATTTCCTAGTAACATTTAATCTCAGTAGTAGTTTTTGTAAGTGTCTGTGACTGATGTTAAAACTCGCATCTTGGATATTAAGATGTTAAAACTCACACCTGTAGCCAAGAAAATAAATAATCTTTGATAATGTGAGTGGAAAATGGGTAATAAAATTATGTTCATTAGTAATGAACACAATTTAAATGTGTAGGTCTCCAAGGACCAGAAAAATGTTTTCCTTTCATCATTTCTAAAAGGCGTTTTGTGTAATGCCAAAATTCCTGCATGAATAGGTATAAAAAATCGACTAGTCAGAAAGTCAGACTAGTCAGCTGAAATATTTTGAGTAGACAATGTCTTTCTTCATGCTGTAGAGCTGTGAGAGGAATTGCAGACATTGGATTCTTGAATGTAGCATAAAAGAACCTTAAAATTGTTGAAGAATCTGCGGTTTAGTAGCCTGTGTACATTTACATCAATACTGTAAAATGATGCATTTGTTAGTATGTGGAGTAACAGCATTTTGATTACAAACTGAAAGTTTGTAAATACCAAGACTGTGTTTAAAACTGTGGCACCTTTTTTTAACTGTGAACGATCCTAACTGGCTACTGCAGATAGATTTCCAGAACAAAACAGTGGATCGCTTCTTGTGAGAGGCTCTAAGTTTAGAGTTATTGCATAAAACATGTTAAGGGTATAATAACAAGAACCGTAACCTG
Organism: Charadrius vociferus; assembly: GCF_000708025.1. NCBI lineage: Eukaryota > Metazoa > Chordata > Aves > Charadriiformes > Charadriidae > Charadrius > Charadrius vociferus. Next base: position 1,560,802 of record NW_009650063.1, on the reverse strand, counting down.
GTTGCACTCACTTCTGGTGGACCATAGCTCTTGCAGGAGCACACATTACGGGCTCGCTTTTCCCAAAATGTCTGTCAGCAGAGGTGTTATCAGCAAGCCCTGCCACCCATTCACACTGGTAGAAGCATCTATTATTTCACTGAAGGAATTTTTGCTTCCATAGTTTTAACTGAGTTCTGCTTCTGTGGATGATGATATAATTGTATCTATGGTATAAATGTGTTTATTTAGAGGTGTCATTCCTTTTTTCCCCGATTTCTATTAGAAAAACTAGTCTACCATCACATGCATGCTCATACATTTCTTGCAGTTTTTATAGCAAACAATAATCTCTAAGTGGTAAATATTTTGTCAACTATTTCACATTATTATTTTCCCTGGGAACTTAGGGGGGGTATTTTAAACCAAGAAAAAAACCTAGTTGGCTGCGCAAAGAAAATACTGACCGTGGCCATACAGACAAACATTGTCAACTAAATGAAAGAAGTATTACTCTATCCTCCATAAATGTAGTGAGTTTGCTATGAGGGTGCTCCGGTGACTTAAACCAGGTGCTTGCAGAGAGAAGCTGAGCTTTGCTTGTTACGTTCTCTCCTGCACGCACTATCACAGGTATATCCAGCCCTGAAAGTCTTATCTATTGGCTCTGTTGGCAGTTCAAACTAAGTTTTGTCCCTAAAGCTTTTCAGTGAAAAAAAAACCCTTCTGAGCCAAATCCTGGTTTAACTCTGATTCCGCTGGCTGCTAGGGTGGAGGGTTGTAGCACATGGAGGAGGAGGATGAAAGTTGAAGTTTATGATGCTGTGCTGTAACAAGGGTGAAGTATCTGGGTTTACAAGTTCATCTAGTGGTGATCCATGGACACTGTGCTGCTGTGTCGTGTAGTATATGCCTTTTCTCAGGGTGGCTAGCACGGCTGAGAGAGGCATTGCTGACAAGCTCTTGTTTCAGATGTGCTTGGTGTAGGCATTACTTGTCTCTGTTATGGAAACATTTTCTGGCAGGATTTATCTGTGTTTGATTTCTTTAAATCATTTTTTTTTAAAAAAAAAAAACAGGACAAATCCAAGTAGCTGGAACAAGGTGCTGTTTTAGAGTTTGTATAATTATTTGGAGCACAGTGAGCTGGCCTGTATTTATTTCAGAAATATGTTTAAATATGTTTAAAATGAGAAGAAAATAGCAGTACATCCTCGAGTTAAAACCTCTTTAATGCATGCAGTTTACATTTAATATCTTAATGTGCTATGCATTCATTAATTTAATACAAAAACACCATCTGTATAAAAAAGATCAAATAAAATAACTGCTGTTTTTTCCTCATATTGAACAAAGTAGTTGCCAGATAGCATACCCCAGGAAGTGCAAACGCCTCCCCCCCTCTTTCCCCCACCTCTGGTGTCTGGGGTACAGTTTTCTTTTACACTCTCTCCATCCCAGTGTGGTACTGGACAGGGTGATTTTTCACTAAGGGGCAGCTGGTTGTGTATTTCTGAGCTGTGCTTAACTCCCCACTCGTGTTTTGCTAACTGTGTTACCTGTTCTTACTGGTGTGGGAGGACAACCCCACAGGAGGAGAGATGTGGCCCAACGTACTTCATGCTGGAAGCTCACTTGAAATGGCCTGAAGGCTGCATCCTTTTCTTCCACGTCTTGTTCTGAAATCTTCCTATCCCTTCTCCTTCATGTCTGCTTTGATTTTTTTGCTTCCTTATTTTTTCCCAGTAGGCATTTTTGGCTGCTTGGATGGTTGGTGAGTTGTGTTGTTTTGTTCCTTAGCCCAGACTTGGATTCCTTTTTGGTGCCTCTTCACCATCTCCCTGGAGCCAGCAGTGCTTTTGGCTTGGACTCATCTGTGAGTAGACCGAACCACTTAATTCTGGTTCAGACCAGTGACTTGACAACTAGACACATTTTTGAAGCAATGAATGCTGGTTTAAAGGGGAGAGCAGAAGAAAGGTTTGCGGTACCTCTGGAGTTTCAGGGAGGTGCGAGCAGCGATGCCTTCCTCTCCATCCCTTCTTTCTTTCTCATTTGATAACCACCTCTTTGTTAGTTTGGTTTAGTCTCAGTGAAAACTTGAGATTATGCCACAGGCCCCATTCCTTTTCAGGAAACAAAAGTACTCCTCAAACTGCCTTTCGGTATAATGCCCTGCTAGAAATCATACTGACTTACGGGACTGCAGATTTCCGTATAGATCCTGTCTGGAGTGAAGTACACGTCACCAGACGGAGAGAAAAAGCTGTGCTTTGGCTGTGCTGTGAGAGTTGTACATACTGGCTTCAGCAAGGGCAGGACTGGTTGCAGGATTAACTTTAAAGAAGTTCCACACTACTTAATCCACAGCAGCTGCTGATGCGGTGTTTGGTGCATCTCCTTTTACCGTTACTGCTCAGTCCTGGCCTTTCCTAATCCAAAGTCTGTATTGGTGTGGACGGCAAGGTTGGAAAATACCGATTTAGGAAATGAAAGGTAGCTTACTTGCTATCTTGAGAAACCAGGACCATGGCACTTTGCACTGGAACCTACATGTTTATGCTTTGCACTTTCAAGTTGATGTGGGAGGAAGGATCAAATCCTCTTCAAATTTCAGATAATTATTAAGTAACTTATACTAAGATTAAATTTGCATTCTTAAAGAAAAGCTATGAGCCTTGAAATGTTTCTATTAGTAATACTTTTTGGCTTCAAAATGCTTTCCGATTACCTGTGAGCAGCACTAAAGAGGTGCTGTGGAAGTTGTGGCTAATTATGAGAACTGCGTATTAGCAGTAATTGGCTAGCTTTGCCTTCCTCAAACAATAAAAAAAACCACCCCAAATTTTTTGCACAAAGTCTGTATCTGTGAGGTAAATAAGATGAACCCTAAAAAGGAAGTATTTATTAAGAGCAAGTTGTAAAGGTTTGGTGTATATCTGAGCACTTACAATTTTAGTATCCCAGTTCTAGAACTACTGTGTTGTTACTGCCCTTTTTGCGTCAAAACCTGACCAGGAGCATAGAATGGCTGGTATAAAATAATACACTGTGTTTTGTTTGCAAATAAAGGTGGGTGGTTTGCTAGAAAATGAAGATATCCAACTGAACTTTGCTTGCTTCCCAAATAATTGTGGTGCTGCATAGATCTGAACAAATTCCTCACGCTTCCATTATCTTTGAGGATACTGTTTTAAGGTGTCTTTCTTCTAGTTTCTAGCTTGCCATTTACTCGTAACTGCTTCTCAAGCTTGTCACCCACAGTTTCAGAGCAGCTCACGCTGCTGCTTCTCGCTGCTCTGGAGACCGGCAGGCTGCCCAAGGCTTTACCTCAAGCATCGCCCTATAATTCTGTCTTGATAGTTGAGAATAGGTAGGAATTGCAGTTCCTGCTTATCTCAATAAAATTTTGGCAAAGGCCCCACCTACACCGGCAGAGTAAGAAATGTAAACCGTAGGGTCTGGTACTAGAACAGACAAATTCCTCGCTAAAACAAATTTGCAGGGGCTCAGTTTTTGCAAGTGAACAAGATTTTGTACAAGGGTTCAAATCCTTTCTCTTACATAGGAGCTCCCCATATGAGTAATAGGCAAGATTTTCAAAGAAGCGTATGCTTAGGGACAGGAGAGGATGAGGAAGGGAAGTTGTTCTCCCCATTATTACCCAAAATCTTGGGGTAGAGTCACACTCTAAGACTTGAGCCAATCTGAAGCTGACAGTTCAATGCTGCCAAAAACATAACCCAGAAGAAAACAGGGGGAAAAAGGGCATAGTTTTCTGTTTGGTTAGCAAGTCAAATCAGCTCCCCATGGAGATAGATGGGTAATAAAGGGGGGAGCAGGAGTGGCTGGCTGGAGAAGGGGGAAGATAGAGTGGGGTGTCCCCTTTTCCATGGCAAACCACGAGAATAGCTCATCCTTAATCTGGACCTTCAGCCTTTTTTTGCAGCACTGATGTCTGATACCTATGATCTTTTAAAAACCTGCATCATATTTTGCATCTTTTTTAGCATTCAACTGAAGACATTTGTGGTGACAGAATGGCCTGAGTTACTGCGATGTGATATCTGGTTTTGTGCCCCACCTCGATCTCTTGTTCTTTAAGGTTTTTTCCTTGCACTTGGGATGTCTGTAGGGCACGATCATATTAGTTAAACATGTACATTGATGGTTGCAGTATCAGTGAAAGTGAAGGTTTCAGTGCTGACTTGCAGTGTATTTGCTATTTATTTACTTTTCGGGCTACCCAGTGGGATATGAGAGTGAACTTGTCCTGCTCTTATTTGAGCCTCAGTATGCTTACTGTGCACATTTGTGCAATTGCTGTGAAGAAAAAAATCACTACAATAGACTCGTAAACCTGAGCAGCTGTAGGGGCTTTCTCTGCAGAAAAATAAAAGGAGTCTATCCCAGTCGCCCTGTGAGTTTGCACTCTGTGACTTGCTGCTACTGTGCCCTGGCAGCACAGGAGCACGGTCCTGCCTGAAAAACACGCTGCGGGACAATCTGGACTGCAGTCGGTCCCCTCCCCAAAACCTTGCCGCTCAATCTCGTCCCCCTCCTGCTTTCATAGACTTCTTACTGCTTAAAAACACCTTTCAAACAGCTGCACAAGGTGCATGCAGGCAAGCACTTTTAAATAACACGGCTCCTTTAATAGCTAGTCTTTAGAGCAGAGTGAGATGACCTAAGCTTCTCGATTTTCACAGAACTGAATGTCTGCCCAGTTCCTGTGTAGCATACACCCCGAAGGAAAAATGACAGTCTGCAATCACTTCAGCATAGCTCGATGCCGTGTAAGTGTCATACAGTCTCCACAGTTGGTTACTCACAGGTTACACAGAGGCTGCTTTTTGTTCCAGCTGCTCTGCTATTTGCTTATTGTTCCTTGAAAAGAATAATTGTATTGCTTGGCTTCACGTACCGCTTGTGTTCATCTATTATTTGCAACTCATAATTGTGCCTGCTTGTAGTAACAGGTAGTTTCCTATTTCTTTGAGAGATGATGAGGAAGTATTTTGAAAGAATGAGAAATGAAAGGCCTAAACCTTTATTATTGGTGAAGAAAATACGCTTTGCTCTCAACGAACAAGTCTCTGCCGTTGCCCTCTCAACCTTACTGCTAATGTGATTTTAAAATCTCTTGGACAAAACTGGGCAATGATGGGCACAACTGGACAGTGAACCAACAAAGAATCCACTGCTCCATTTTTATTATGGTTTTTTTTTAATAAATACAGGAGTTTATGTTGAGTCATTCCTACTGTCTCCTAGCACTTCATTTTGTGCGAGTGCGCAAGGGAGATGGAGAGAGGGCACAGTTCAGGGAAGAGATGCCATCTGATGCTGTAGCCGATGCGTTTGTTTATGGTAGTGCAGCTTTACTGTTTGCCAACCAAATGGCTATTTGAAAGAGAAGATGAGTAGTGGAGAACATCAACTCAAACCTACCGTGGCTGATTGAAGTAAGGCTTATCTGATTAACAGTGTCTCAGTGAGGTCATTCTGCATTTGAGTTGTTTTACTGCAGGCTCTTGCTAATTGATCTAAAGCTTGTCTTGAGAAGTGAGGTTTGTTCCTTGGTTTTGTTAAGAGCGAGAGCTGTTAGATGTGAGGCTGTACAGCCTTTCTGGGCAGCGAATCCCTGCAGAAAGACCTCCTGTTACCAGTGTCCAGGAACACGCTCTCGCTGTTTGCGCCTGTAGCCCGGTGTAGTGCTCAGCCTCTTCTGCAGGCAGTTGTTCGGAAGCTCGCATGAATTTTGAACGAGTGCAGGAACGTCTCCATCTTGAAGTTTGGTTTGGTTCAAAACAGACAGTGCCCTAAGCAGCATGTTTCTTCAGGTGCCGTTTAGCTTCAACTATTTAATTTTATTGGCAGTAAAGGAGAGAGTGTGATATGACAGCAAACAAACTAGGTTTTATTTAAAGAACGTATTAATAATATTGAGCAAAGCATTGAAATGTCTGATGTGGATGCCTCTTCTGCAAAGCACCAAGGTACAGGGTATCTTTGGTGCAGCATTTTGTATTTCGTCACCTTTGCTGAGATTCAGATAAAATGTAAAGTTAAGAATATGCTGAACTATTTTGCAGAATTAGGTGGGAGATAAACACCAACATTAGCACACCTGTTTATCGATAAAGTGAAGATTACTGTCAGCAGATAAAATCTTGTATTTTCCACAATACTATTTATTTCCCAATTTTAATATAAAATGCTTTCAAAAATTGAACTTCTAATGTAATTTGATTCAGCTGAGGGGAAGAAACACTAAGAGACAAGAAAAAAGTGGAGTGTTTTTTTTTAATTTATTTTTAACATTTTATTTTTTGTTTAGCTTGTTTGTACTTGACTATTGGCTTGCAGTGAATCATCCAGTGTTTCTCACTAGATCACAGACAAATATTAACTCTTGCTGTTAATTCAGTGCGGGACGAGCAAGGCAACTCCGTGTGTAAAAGTTAATTCTTAGTAAAGCAGGAGATATTTGTAAAGAGAGTAGTTAATCCAGATAAATTGCAGGTTTAGAGTAGCTGCTGCCTTGTACTTAATCTTTGCTGAGAGCAGATTAGGAAACCAAGTTAAATCAAACAAGCGTGCTTTCCTTTTGGAGGCTTCGTTCCAGGCTAACACCGAGCACGAAAATGCTTGTTGCCATTCCATGGGGGCAGGTTGCCGGATCCACGAATTCTTACCAGACCCTTTCGCTGGCGCAGGTGGAGTTTTTCTCAGTCAGTATTTCATAAATGCTCCAGAATCCCCTACCGGAAGAATTTCATACGTGCCGATGCCCCTTTAAATTTCTACATGAGAAATTTATTGTGCCTTTTTGGTAAGCAAACCTAATGTAATCTGAGGAAGAATCTTGCAAATTCTTCGTGATAGTGTCTGACTGTGCTGCAGGTGGTTTCACTGCGGTACTCAGCAGCTTTGCAGAAGTGGACGTTGCTCTCCATTTTGAGGGGGATGTACTATCTCCTTCAAATGGCACTTGTGGAAGGGGTCACTGGACATTGTGTCAGCCCAGAATTTTTATTTTTTATTTTTTAAAATGGATCGGAAGCTTTCACAGGCTCAGAGTGGCGCAGACCATATTGTACAGAAGGTGGAAATCCTCATCCTGATAAACATTTCTCCAAGGCCTTTCCCCCTCAGCAAAATCTCCTTCCATTTTCCTGCCAGAGATTGGGTTCCCACAGGCAGCGTCTGCAGCCACCTCAAGTCTAAATGGCCTCAAAAGTCTTTGAATATTGCCTGTTGTCAGTAGGACATTTTTGTGTGGACCACATACGGCGCTAGTACCTTGATGGACCTGGGGTTTTTTTTGTACTGCCATACGGTTGCTGCTGCCGCGGCCCAAAATGGCGGGGAGGAGTGCAGAGATCAGGCCCCACAGCTGCACAGGTTTGTGAAGTTTATTTTGATAAGTAACCCTCATTATTTCACGTATTCTGACTTTATTTTGTGTTTTAACCGTGGTAATGGTCATCTGGTTGAATTCGGTACTTGAAGTTAAATCTTCAAAATGCTCTGTCACGACGTAAATCCACAGAGGGGAATGTGTGTCAGTGGGTCTCATCCTGCTGTGTTTGGCGAAGGCCTTTTTGTCACTGTTGTGCAGGAGTAAAATGGTATATTAGTACCCAGGCACAGTAAACTGAGTAATTAGGGGAACTCTAGTCTTGTTGCTTTTAACTGCCCTACTTGTGGCATGTTTAATGGTCAAAAAATTTTGTACTGCTTCATGGAGGGCTTATAGGTGCAGTGGCAGAAGGCTACGACTGAAAGATGGGCTTATTTTTGGAAACCTAATTATAACAGCATCATTTTACTTTTCCGTTATTGTTGCCCAAGGTTTGTCATGTTTCTAGTGTTGCTATTAATGTCTTCTTAAATGTCAAATTCAAACTGCTGATGGTGATCATCTCATACCATATTGCTAAATATATACACGCTGTTGAGAATGTCTGATGTAAATGTTATGCCAGGCCCTCTACATATGCATATTAGAAGTCTTCTTATGCTAAATAGCTGCTATCAAATATATACTTAACTATTTTCCTAAGTGGTATACAAAACAATTCCAGACTTTTTTTTTTCAGGAGACCTTATACTGTTGCATTATTTCAAATGATTTGTGATAGGCAAGATCTTGCTTCTGAATAATTGTGACAATATGTGCTGCTAAGTAAGGAATTCCAAATGTGTCTTCACTGATGAACTGAAAGCTAATGTCATTTCCTTCTAAATGTTGTTCATTGAGATCTGGGAGCATGTGACTACCACCTAGCAACTAGCAGTCAAATGGAGAAAAACAAAAAATGCCTCGGGAACATTCTTAGTAAAATTTTGTAATGTATAAAAAAAAAATAAGTTGGGCCTTGTAGTCTGGTAAATTCAATACAGTTTCAATTATTAATGATAGATAGCTCTTCATTTTTGTTTTACAGAGTCATTTTGGAAATTAAAAGTCACTTTAAGTCATAGGTTCTTATAATCCTGAAATTATTTGGCTGGTTTATTGTATGTGAATGACTACCGTGTGCAACTTAAGTTGTGGTGTTCAGTGTATTAGTTCTTGGAAGCAGATCTTGTGCAAAGTTTTCCTCTGATATATATTGAATTTCATGCGTTTAAGCTATTTGAAGTGTACAATATTTGTAATTTGGATTGAAACATCAATTATGTGCTGTTGGAGCTGTTCTTTAAACTCTTTTCTTTGTGAGAAATCACCTGTAGCTTCACTGTGTAAATAAGATTGCAAACATAACTGAAAAATGAGTTAGTATCTTGTTGTTACTAAAAGTGGTTGCAAATTACTGTGGAGATTACATGCCAAGGGAATAAGATTTTGCCTTTACAATGGTTTTGTGATGTTACCAGTGGCCTTTAATATCTGCCATTATGCTTTTTTCATGCTTCAAAAGCAAGGTCTTGAAATTTTAGAGTTATAAATATATTTATTATATTCACCCACATCTGCAAAAAATATGTGTCTGACTTCTGGCACATGAATACATAATTGTGGGATTTCAAAGTGCTTGTATCTTGTTAGAACAGCAAACCTTTGGATATCAAATATGCAATTTTGAAGAAATGAGGGATGCCATTTGTTTTTATTAAGCTGGGATTTGAATGTTTGGAGAAAGCATTGGGGGAGGCATTTCTTTTGAAATGGAAGTAATATTCCTCATTTGTGATGTTAAAAATATTATTTTTGGCATAGTTACGTTCTTTATAAATAAACATAGGAATCTGTGCCTAAAAGAAATATGCTTATTTTCCATGTCTACTTATAACTTGGGTTTTTTTATTATTATTTTCATTTTCATCAGCACTTCTGTGTAACAGCAAAGCCAGAATTGAATATATTGGTCTCTAAATGGGCCATCATTGCTTTGTGATGGAAAGGCCAATGTATTGATTACAGAAAATCAATGCATTGAAAACTCTTCATTCTGTTATCAAGTCGTAAAGAAAATCAGTGATGTTTTTCAAGCAAGGAACTGAAGAGTAAAGTTAAAATTAACTAGTCTAGCTGATCACAAAAAGACAAGGACAATAAAGCTTGGAATTCAGCCATTACCTCTCCCTTCATTTACTCAATGAACACCTTTCTGTCTTTTGTGCAGCTTTCCACTCTTGTCCTTTAGGTTATTCACATATTCCAAATACCAAACCTTGTATAAGTATGCTTTTATATCCTGAGGAGCTTGCACTTTCAATGGAAGATTAAGGTTTTGGTTGGTCAACTTAAATTTACAAACACCAACATACTTGTATCATTTTAGATATAGCGTACAATAAATGTAGATGACGCAACAGAAGTTTATGGTTTTAGACCTGTCTTATATCCTGACCGAACCTCTTCACAATAAGAAATTTCAATTCTCTTGTATATTTTTCAGTGTCCAGCCTTGAGGAATTTTGTACTATTTCTCTAATTATACTTACGAAGTGGCATTTGGGGAACTCTTACAGAATACTGGGAAATCATTTTCGTAAAGGTTGCTATTCAGTACAGATTGTGGGAAGAATTAGTTCTTTTTTGGTGGGTTATGTTTGATTACAAGGAAATTGTATCCTCCATTTAGTAAGGTAAAGCCAGCGCACTCTTCTTCATGCAGTAATAGTGGTCTTCTGCTATAAAATTAAATTAAGAATTCAATAAAATGTATTGTAACTCAGACTTACAATTTTAGTGCATTTTGTGTTCACAGCAAATATTATTCCGAAGTGTGTTTGGGGTTAAGGACAGCTTTATGAATTCAGCATTATAATTGTTTAGATGATTCTCGGTTTGATGCCTTGTGTTTCAGTGTAAGCATGAGGATGTGTGTTTTGTTACGAGGAATTCTTGTGAAAAGTCAGTACGCTGGAGGAGGACAAGTTAGTATGGAGAAACCGGCAAATAAAGAGGTGCAATTAGCAGAAAAGGAAAGAAAATTATTTAAAGTGATATACAACCAGTAATAATAGAAATGAGGGGAAAGAATATATGTTAGAAAAATGCATAGAATGGAGAATAAATTAAATCTAGCATTTCTCTGGAGAAAGTTATCCAAGTCCTAGAATTTTTTTAAGAGTAGACTGCACACAGCAATGAGAAATAACACATACAGAAGTAAGGAGAGGAGGAGGATAATTTAGTCTTTTCTATCTCTAACTTAAAGCTGTAGCCTGAAAGTGAGATTCAGTTGAACGTGAAACCTGCACTGCAGATGTAAGTGCAGTAGGTGCTTCCTCATGTGCTGAACTCTGAACTGGGAGCAGCTGGGCACATGATGGCCCTCTTTTGCGTTGGAGAGATCGAATTAGGACATTCAGTAACTTCCTTACATTAATCTAATATAAAAAATTTTAGTAACAAGTGGGGAGGAGTTAACCTAATGGTAAAGACAGTGCATGCATGAAACTTAGGAGAACCCTTGCAGTAGAGCATATGGTGGATCACAGTTGAATATAGGCATTATTTTCCATTTTAATTGTTTTTTAAGTTGCCTAGTGCCAATGCAGACTTTGTCAAGCCTGCATTTTGTGCTGTGAAACATAGTCAAAGGCAGCTGCCGTGTACAGCGGGTAGGATGCCAAGAGGACCCTCTCCGTGCAATTTGGACGGGTCTGCAGGCATGAGTGTCTGAAAATCCAGTCTTTCATCATTCTGAGCTTTCCCTCCCCTGCCAAGATTACACCTAGGACAGCCCCACAGAGATATTTGTTGCTGCTCTTGATATTGTTAATATTAAATATTAAAATTAAGTATAAAATATTAATATTTTAGTAGTCACACAAGTCTCCACACGTCTTTAGAACCTCTTTGTACTAAGCACTTCTCAACAATATACAGGCAGAGCCCCATCCTGAAGAGTTTGTAATATGAAACAAAGAGATGTTAAAAATGGGGAAGGATGACTCAATCACATGTCTGTATTATGTATTTTGATTGTAATTTATGAGTAAAACACCAAATGTTCCTATTTTCTCTTCAACCTAGCTGTTGGTTGCCTGATTTGGAAGGAGATACTACAAATAGATGTGGATTTGGGTTTGCTTGCCCTTCCTTCATACTTAAGCACAATTCTGTAATTCATAGAAGCTTGTAGCTTCTCTTCTCATTTTTTAAAAAGATAATTTCAGATGCAATATTCAAAAAGATTAAAGAGAATGAAATTTATAGGTCACACTCCTGGCTGCTCCTGTCTTATATTTTACCATCTAGAGAATATCCCAGTGCTAGAAGAATGCCTTTTATAGCTAAATTTTACTGTCCTTAGTCAAATTGATGACAGTACAAATTGATTCCAGATCTGGGATCCAGATGTATTGTAATTGTTTGAAAACAGATGCTGATTCAAATTGCTACACTTAACAACTAGAAATAAAATGCCATTGTCTGGCGGTCAAGTGTTAATTCGGAAGAATTAAGGGTGTGGAGCAAACAGCTCCAAGGGGAGCCTCTGCTGTGCCACACGTGGCTGCTGCACTGCACGGGAGAGGCAGTGGGGGAAGGTACAAGTAGGAGGACATGGCGACAAGATGGTCCTACAAACTGGTGAGCTGGGGCTTTGGAGAGCCCTGTCCAGGAGGATGTTCTGTCCATCAGGGCAGATGGACAGAAATTGGGCTGTTGTTGCTTGCAGTTTGCAGTGGTTGGGAGGAAAATTTGTTGTTCAGGTAAGATAACCTGAGGCCAGCCGTTTTTTTTCTGACTTTATAGTGTGGGCTGAGCAGAAGCAGCTAGGAAGACAACTTGTGAAGATTATTACAGTCCCTAATACACAAGGTCCAGCAATGCACTTTGACCAAGGATCTCCCTCACATAAGAACTGTACACTTCATTCATAGAAAATATACACACAATAGAAATCTATACAATAGAAATCTATACACCAACCCCAGTAAGAAATATCATAGACTGCTAGGATGTGGGCATTGAAAGGGCAAGACAAACTTTGGCTTTCATTAGGATTTCTCGTCCTACTGAAGGAGTATCTGAATGTACAAAAATGGGGGGAACCCTCTGTGTGGGTGTCTGGCACAGTTGCTGCTTAGAGCCAGGTGGATGATTCACTTCTGTGTCTTAGCCTTCTTCATTTGACTTCGTTATCTAGCCCAGGTATGCTGGTGTCTACTTCTGTGTGCATGCATGGCTTTGAAGGTTTGGTCCTTCTGCGTCTCCTCGCTTGGGATTCCTTAGTTACAGAACTTTTTTTCTCCTATTACAAAGTAAAATGAATCAATCTGCTCCATAAAATTAACAAGAATACAGCTTGTTTCCTTTTGTGTTTTTATGACAATACCAAAGGTTCCTGAGGAGTCTCCCTGGCCTGCTGGCAGGCATGTCTGTTTCTTATGGCACGCCAGCCTCTGCTTTTGGTCAGAAAGAGACCCAATCCATCCATACTTTTGGCTTTTTTGCATTCTGTTTATTTTCTCCCACTAACCTGTCATATCAGTGCTGTAAAAGTTCGTAATTTCTTGAAGTGTTTCTGCTTTCTGTGAAACCTAAATATGAAAAAGTGATACTTTAAATACTGTGTCTTGCTCTAGCTGCTGACCATATATTTTCCACATATTAGTATTTCTAATAGTGTCTCCGTTTCTGAACTGTTTGAGGCTTTTCTAATGATCTAACCTTTTTTAAGATTAAAACAGTCATCTTGTCCTATATATAACAACTACACAGCAACGTCTCTTTTTACATGAAGTATATGTCAGCATTTCAGATTCTGTGTTCAGGAATAAAGTCTGTTCATGAAAACACTCGTTAAAGTGCTTTGTTTATTTGGGGCTTCTAAGCATTACATGTTTTCTAATCTGTTTGCTTATGATTACATGAGGCCATGGGTGGTTTTATGTCTTGTGTTCTCTTAGGTACATTATTGCAAAGCTTACAGTTTTTTGGTCTCTTTTTTACTGCCACAGCCCTTCGAATAAATCAATGGGAATAAGGTTTAAATCTGTGTGATGACAAATGGGACTGTGATGTTTTCAAATTGATGTCTTCTCAAAGCAAAACAGGGGCACAGCCACTCTGTCCGACAAAGCAGTGTGCTAGCCACACTAGCTCATCATGGTGTCACTCTTCTGCCACGCTTCTTTACTTCAGTTTCCATGACTGATCATCATCATTTTATAATATTTTTTTAAGAATGTGCACAGTCCAACTTCTCTGGCTCTTTTTATTGCTCCTATCACTATGATGTTACACAATTCCATGGTGTCCTTCATTTGTTTCTAGCTTGTTCTCATCTCCACACAAGCTAGCGTTCCCGAACTCTACGAAGTATGCCAGAGCTTACTGGGAGCCTATCACTGAGATACAAGGTGTTAACTCCCTCAAACGTTATTTACATCTTGTGTTGCTGCCCCTTGTGCTTTCTCAGTGGTGGAGTCTTCCTGCACTCCCTTCCACACTCCTGGCAATATGTGAACTTCGTGTTTGTGTATTTGTTAAATAGCTGGAACAGAGAGCTATAAAACAATTCAAGTGAACTTTGCGCTCTTGACATTCGTTCAGTCACTAGTGCCCTAAGGGGTATCTTCTTGGAGCTTTTGTTTCCCCTTTCAGAGGTAATCAGAGACATAAAGACTATTTTGTCTCGAGACTTACAACCACTGAAAAGCAACAAAGGATCAGCACAAATCACTAAACTTCTTATGGCATATAAGACTTGGTCATCTCATTAAGTATTTATGTATGCTCTTTTTTTTCCTGCAGCTGTCATATTTCTCAGAGGGGACACAGTACCTTATCACCACATCCACTTGTCTTTATGCCTCTTTGTGAAGCTGCAATGGGAAGCTCAATCTTTTTTTAGTGAGTCAGACATAGTGGAACTGATTTTAGTTTAAGCATTTTGCAGTCTTGCAGGAAAATACTCTGGGTGTGAGCTGTTTAAATTCTGTTTGCCTTAGTATGAGCTGGCTTTCATAACTTGTTATTCTTTGCGGTATCTGAATTCTGAGGGGTTTGTTTCTGGTGTTTTGGTTTGAGGTTTTTTTGTTTGGCTTTTTCTTTGGTTGGCTTTGGGGTTTTTGTTGGGGTTTCTTTGTTGTTGTTAGTATCTAGCATTGTAGTAGTATCTTAGTATTCTAATCTGTATCATTAAACTGGTTTAAGCCTTAACATAATGAGGCATATCCCCTTCACGGTCTTACTTCTTTTCTGAAGAAAGGATTTCAATCATGGGAGATTAATAACAGTTTCATGCACCTACTACTTGCAGGTTCCTTTACTCTTCACATTGTTCTTGGTGTTGAGCATCATTGCAGCCTAGATTGTGTTGGCAGTGAGTGCGTTGCTCTTCTGCCATCTGGGTCACTCTGTATTGAAAAAGTACTAAGCTTCAGTATATCCCAAAGAGTACTTTCTGACCCAAATGGAGAAGTGAAAGTACAGATCTTGGAACTTTGCTGCAAAAAGGAGCTAAATTTGTCTTCCAGCAACATCTATATATACCGAAGATATTTTTTTTTTTCAACCTGTGAAATATTAATATTATGTTTTCTGTATTCTTTAGCTTTTGAGGGTCAGTGCAAAGCTGTGCTCTGTTTTTCCAGTGTTACTGTGCACTGGATCTTCTGGCTTTTCTATTTCATAAGTTATTCTTGTATATATTTGTGGTCTTGTATAGCCTTGTTTTAGAAAGCTTAAAAAAATGTGTTAGAGGACATGTTTAGTATACAACCACAGCTTCGTATGATGCACGCTCAAAATTAATGAACTTTTCTCATGTTTCTATATCTCTGATTTTGTCAGGAGGATTGCTGGCTGCTCACTCCTGTACATTGATGAGAAGGTTTGTATTTCAGTAACACTCTGTCCCAGAACTAAAATTCATTCCCTGCTGCAGGACTTCCCCAGCATTCTGAATTTTTGTCCTGTATGTTTGAAATACTGTATTTCACTTTCTGATTTTCTACTCAATATTGCTATTGAACCTTTCTGCTAAGCTACAAGCACAAAGTTTTGATTATATTTTTGTCTACCATCTTTGTATTTCAAACTACTATCCTGATGCAGTGCAACTATTAAGTAATTTGCTGCACTTCTAACCTCTGTAAAATTGCTACTAGAATTTAGTTTTCATTGTGTTTTCTCAAATCTGCCCAAAATCTGACTATTTCTTTACTCAAAAAAGACATTTTCATGTGTGTGACACTGATCCTTTGACATCTTTTTTGCTTTCTATTTGAATGAATTTATTTTATTCTGATGACTGATGCTGTGCTTTGGGTGGAAAATTCAGTGAGTAGCTTGTCTGAGAAATTCACGCTAAAATGCAAGTGGATGAGATGATTTCTCTGAGTAAGCCAAAATATGTTACATAGAGGAAAATCCTTGTCAGAGAAACCTGCAGAGAAAGTTGTATATCTGAAATTGTGAAAGACAGTTTCAGTTGTCAGCTATTTTGAAGAAAAAGAAAAAGTTGAGGCCAGAAAAAAAAGAAAACAAGCATCAGCAGTTGTTACCAGAAATATTTGTGTGTGATTCCACTTTTTACTTCCCTCTCCTGGGTTGTGAGTGTTGACAGTGGCCACAGTACAGAAATTTTACAGGAGTTTTATCCGAACCTTTACGGATGATGAAAACTTATTTTCAGGGTTGTTGTCTAGATCCATCGTAGCACTTGAGTCATTAAATTTCCTAATCTGGAAGTACATGGGTGAAATTAAATTAACAGGACTTTAAAATGCGCTTAAACTCAGGGCTAGGAGTGAATTAGGTCCTGTGTTCTGGGCACAGCAGACTTGAATGGCTCCTTTGAAGGAATCCTACCCTACAGGGCTGAGCAACTTCATGCTCATTAAAAGTAAGAATCATAACTTGACCTTTGGCAATAGATTCTGTACGCGTTTGACTGTGCTTTAGACGCTGCAAATAAATGCAGTGCTTCAGATGCTGGTGCAATTCATATGGAGTAATGAAAGAAGAACTTGTCTACTTCTACGTAAAGACGTTTTCACGCCCGCTGTTGCTACTGCTATGCGTTCAGCTGCACTGCTGTAAGAAAGAGTGGCATTACCAGGGTCAGCGAGGCCTTGGGGACCGTTGTTATTTTAACTGGCGCGACAGAAACATGCTCTGAACAAGGTGAGAGGACGGTAGTCTGGAAGCCTCTTGTAGCTGCCCCTTTCTCAGCGGCGCAGTCGCTAGTGGGAAATGTCACCGACATGACTTGGTGCATCGTCGGCAGCTTTACGGTCCTGGATGGCTGCAGGCAGCTCTAATTATTTGTTAAAGTCCGCTGATAGCACAGCAGGTAGTGTCCCATAACGGTGCCGCTCAACTTCACAATTTGTTTCCTGCTCAAAGGTGAGAGAAGGGCTATTGAACAAGCGCTGTAGGATTATCGGAGGTGTCGAGGGGAACTGCTGCCTAGAGGGGATGACAGTTTGTTTTGTAAAGTTGTTTTTATTGGAAAGCACATTTTAGCAACCATTTCCGTATTAGCTTCACAAAATATTTGAAGCTGTATCTGCTTCTTGGGTAGAAAACGGCTATAAAGTAATCTCAAGATAGTTACCAAACCTTTGTGGCTTCTTCCTCTTCTCTCTTTGTCCTCTTTTCATCTTCCAAATTGCGTTTTCTGGGAATTAAATAATAATGGGCCTGTTTTGTCAAAACTCCCTAGCTGCTGCAGTATTACAGCCCAAAGAGAGTGTGGGAGTTTTCTAGCAATACATTGAATTTCTGGTCTGATAATTCTCGGCAGCAAAAGTATGATTTCAGTGGTTCAAATCCCAGCTGCCATATTTTCAGGTAATTACTGGAAAAAATTATCTTACTGTATGGGAAATAGTGGCTGAATGTATCCTAATTTTCGAGTACAAGTAAGTTTAGAGAATGCCTCATATAATATAGATATCTGTCGCTCTTATACAATGGCTAGATAAGTTACATAATAATCTTTGAGATGTTATTTCATCTCCCTGATCAATTTGTGATAAAGTTTGGGAGCTTTTATTCTGTTGGAATGTATAATTGAGTTTTCACAGTTACATTTTTATTTTATTCCCTTCCCCTTCCTTTGCCTTTTCTTTTTTCCTCTTTCTATTCTGTTATATGTAACCAGTCATTACAGAAACAGATTTACAGTATTTTATAGCGTCTCTAGACCACATTGTGCATAATGCCATAAACACAGGAACAAAAATTCATACGGTACTTTTAGGGAAGTGTTGCATTAAA
Source organism: Charadrius vociferus (assembly GCF_000708025.1). NCBI lineage: Eukaryota > Metazoa > Chordata > Aves > Charadriiformes > Charadriidae > Charadrius > Charadrius vociferus. The sequence continues at coordinate 1,543,125 of NW_009650063.1, read as the reverse complement.
AACTACTGCTGACGTTAAATAGTAACGTTGTCATGTAGCTCTGATCTTGACAGATACTTGGTCATAATTGTAGCCCGTCTGTAAAGATTTTGTATCTCATATTTAAGAAATAAAATACGGAATTATCACATAGTAGTCAGTGCATGTAAAATTGTTTTGTGTGTTTTAACATTGTTAATACTTGTTAACATCGACTTTGGTGCTTCTAATTCTGATGAGGATTAACTGTAGTAATTTTTACATTCCTGCAGAAGTGGAAGAATAAAAATGAGATTAATTCTGATTTAGAAGTGGGCCGGGACTCAGATTTAGGTTACTTACCCGGTTCTTTTGCAGGTATACTGTTTGCCTAAGCCTTTTGAAGATGGGAGGCCAAGCAACCCCAAACCTTAGTTTCTCTCCTGTCACTGGCAGGGACGTGCTCAGGACGTACTTGGTGGCAGGGACGTGCTCTGCCTTATTGTCACTTTAAGGTCCTACAGATTTTGCATTTAGCACTGTCTACATGCCACGGCTTCTATTTGAGGAAAAGGATTTCTTTTAATAATTAAAAAGGGTCGTGTTTCCTCTCCTGGTGCTGATTTGAAGGAACAGGGAAGAGTGCTGAACTCTGTGTCGTTGGCGAGTGAGGGCTGCGGTCAGACAAGCCCCGCTGGCAGCGGCTGAGCCACGTAAGGGGTTTGTGCCGCCAGCTGCTTGTCCCAGCCTTCCCACCGCGTGTGCCAGCTGACTGCCCACGTAGCTGCTCCCTAACCTGGCCTGCCCAGACAGTCCCCTCACACCTTTCCGATAACAAAGCCTTTTTAGCCTGTCATTTCGACATCAGGGGGTTAGGAAATGACTGTGCGGTTGTGATGCTGAGGGGCGATGTTTCCCCTGGTGATGAGCAGCTGGGAGCAATAACCTCTTCACCCCTCTCAGATGCATCCAGGGTGTTGCATCTGATGATGGCCTTAGGCAGGTGGAGCTTTCTTATAAGTCGCGAGCCTCAAGGGATTTTTGGCCAGTCTCATTTGTGGGTAGCGAATGGCCCGGAGGTGCAATATATTCAGTGAGAGTAAGATAAGATAATGCTAAGGTATCAATAGCAGAATTCAAGACACTCTCACAGCTTTGCTGGTAAAAACGTGGACCTCTGCGAGTTCTCAGGCATATAAGGTAGGGATTTCTTTGGATGCCATTCCTGCACTGGGACACAGAAATTCCCATTGTAAGCATATACAAGTTTTTATAGCTCTCACCCGAGTCCCAGTCCTGCCAGGTGTACAGGCAGATGACTTAACTGTGTACCTGAGGTATATACTTCTAAGCAGACTGCCACAGCTCATTTTCCCCTTCATTACAATTTGAAGTATGTTGCGTGTGCAGCAGGCAACACAAATAATCTGCATAAATATTCTGAATAGAACTAAAGAAAATATTTCATGAGGAATATTCCCATTCCAAATCAGGACAAAATAGAAGTCTCCAAAATTTTCATGATTAGTAATACAACAACAAAAAACCAAACCAATTTCACTGTAATTCATTGGAAGCATTTCCCAAAGATAATTTTGAAATGCTTTGGTTAGATTTAAATGATATGAAATAACTTTTAACGCTGGTTAGATTACATTTGGAATCAATATATTTTAAATGGGCAAATAGGAATATTTCTGAGATATTTCAAACTGATCGTAGAGGAGATGCTTTGGAGTGTACATCTTTGTTGTCTCCAGAAATCTTTACAAGTAAAGTGTCTCCTCCAAAATTAAGGAGCCTTTAAGTATAGCAGTCAGGAGTTTTAAATCCCTTTTTGGAAAGAGGGGGTTTCATGCAAAAACCGGGATAGGGGTATTACAACACCACAGACATTTTTTCAGTATAAGGGCATTTCAAAATACTGTCTACAGCTACAGATTTACAAAACATTGTTTAAGAATATGGGGTATTGGGTTGAGCAGCACAGAAATTGACGTGTATTCTGTTAAAAAACAAAACAAAACACAAAAAAAAACCAAAACAAAAAACCCACCAAAAAACAACAACAACAAACCCCAAGCGTGTTTAACATTGTTGCATAACTGAAGCTTGATAATTGGATTTTCTCCCTCCCTCCACTTTGCTCCCCCATTTTTTGTACTCTGATATCTAAGTGCTCTAAATGCAGTGGCATAAAATTATAGTAAATGGAGCTAAAGTAAAATGTCTGTTCTTAAAGCATGTGACATAGTTTTAGCGTCACTTCTCTCATCTTTCCGTTGGACTTTATCAGAGCAAAAAGCAATCCCTTCTTACCTGGCTGTTGCAGATTCCCTTTAACGCGGTGGTGGTGTGTGAGAGGTGTACACTTGTGTGTTTCCTTCGGGAACCACAGCTAAATGCTGAGGTGGAGAAGAAGATTCTGATCTGTTCGTTTCGTATACTTGTCAGAGCATCTCCCTTTGTAATACTTAAATCCATGCTTAGAGAGGTCACACTAAACTGAGTTTTGAATGTTGAAGCAAAATTTCTGCTTGCGTCCATGTAGGGAATCATTTTGATGTTTTGGGGGGAATTATAAATGTGAGGGTAACATTGCGTAATTTCTTTTTGTGTACTAAAATGTGCAGTTTAAAACCAAAAGCATTTTCTGTACTTTCAGATATAACACATGGGACTATTTGTTTAAATTCTGTTTTACTGAAGGAAGAAAAAAAGAGTGGGGAAAAGAGGAAAAAGTATTTCTTTCTACCAAAGCTACCATCTGAAGAGAGGGTACTGCTGCAATTTCATATTCAAGCTTTTAGCAGTGCCCATCAGTGTTTGTTACGATCTACTGAGGCTGCACTAACAGTCGTCTTATTTTGTCCAATATTGGCATTGTCTGACAGGGTTACGGGTACGGCTGCAGGCGCTGACTGGCTTGTTGTGGCTTCGGGGAGCGGTCCTCGAGTAACAGCATCAGCCCGAATCGCCATGCACCTGAGCCGCAGGAGCCGGCATCAGACTGGGTCAGGGCTGGAAACGCTCCAGACTGCCTGACTTTTTGTTTTTTTTCCACTTGCACAATATTGAAAATAACGATTTACAGGTAGATAAATGTAAAGTATGCCTTTTTTTCTCAAATTATAGGCTGCATGCTTTGTTTTAATACCTGGATTTTTAATCAACTGTGTTAAAGAAAAAGTGTTTTTTCAGTTTAACAAGACATATCTCTGCCTTTTCCACTCAAGGCTGTAGGCAGAGCTGATTGGGCCCAGGTACCTTGGCTAACCTGAACCTTTGTTTTTGATTTTGATAACTTTGCCATGCAGACTTTCAAATTTAGCAAGCTAGTGTGTTAATTATGTTGCATTAAAGTCTATCTGGACCTGTGTCTGTGCCTCTATGATTGAACAGAGCCCCTCTCTATATGGTATAGCTTATTGCTTCAGGGATTTTAATGACAATGAAATGGTTCTGTCTAACAGTATTTTTCTCATGCATGTAAGTTTTCTGAATTGAAAAATAATTTTTTTTCAGACTATAGGCTGTGCTTACTTACCAGAGAAAGTAAAGAAAGCAATGAGCTTCACAGCAAAGCCACTCGTACCAGAATAAAGGGTTAGAAACCGAGACTACCAGCTTAAATCTGGAGTAATTACAACTGCTCTCAAAATATAAAATCCCTAAAATTCAGTATAGCTTTTCACAAGAACAGCGATTGATAATTTTCCCTCATGCTGCAAATGGTTTGCTAGTCCTCATGAATCCAGATGTTTGGCAAATGGCTTGAGAAATTGAGTGGAAAGTTCATAGTGCCCAGCTTTAAAACAGGCAGGGGTGGTGGGCTTAAGGAAGTGGGGCAGGATGGGAGGGGTTTTCTTTTATATGTTGCAATTTTATTTGTTTTTTTTAAATGCATTGACAAAAAGAAAGGAAAAAAAATACAGGCAGCACATCTGCAAATGGCTACAGTCTTGTGTAACCCACCGAATTAAATGGAGTTCCCTACAGGCACACAGATCTGCCCACATGGAAGAAAATGTGGGATTGAGACACACTTAGAATATTTGCTACATTAATGAAAATCAACATAGAAACAAACCAAGTTAAAATTACACTGTTAAAATTTTTTTCTTTTACATTTTTGTTCACTGTATTATTTTTTTTTTCATTTTCTTTGTCTGTGCTTCACACCCACATCCCCCAGGACTCCTTTTTTTCTTTTTTTTTAAGTTAGAAAAAACTTCCAGTCTTGTGAACAAAGCTACAGTTAACTGGTTAGAAAATAATCTGTGTGAGCACAAACGAGATCTTTGAGCACATTAAGCTAAGGTGAAGCAGGTAGGCTTACGTATGAAAACAGAAATCAAACGCATGATTTCTGAGAGCAATACAGTTTTACTCCGACGATCCAATATTTTTATCCTGATTATTTTGTTAAGAAATTTTGTTGAAAGTTGAACTGCTGACTGGAATATGGGATCTGTTTATATATAAAATGGGATCTCAAGTCTGTCTGTAGAACAGAGGAAGCAATTGTTTTGCTTGTGACTGAGGCAGTACTGCTTTTGAAGCTTTTCCCTTCCAATCTTTTTCCTGGTTTTGTGGCTGACATAGTTTGGAAAGACTGTAATTTTTTTTTTTTTCAGTTGGACATTTTTAAGGATAATTTGAAGAACTTATGTTGGCTTCTGTTGAATGGACTGTAAATGCCTAAAACGCAAAGTGTTTTCAGACTACACTTTGCCTAAAATGGTCAATCCAAACTAAGGAGGACTCGAAAGTAAACTGTCATGTTGTGGCTTTCTGGAGTAAGGGAGATGAATGAGCGGAAGCAGGCAGGCTTTGTGCAGCAGATCTGATGAAGAAAAAGAAAGTAATCATTTTTTTTCCCCAAGATTTGCCACCTTGTCTGGTCATATGGTAAACCAGGCTTGCTAAAAGGCCTGAGGTGGATAGGTATCTGGAAAGTAAGTGTGTGGTTTAAAAAAACCCAACACTGCATTGACGTTAATGGAGCCAAAAAAATCAATGACTAATCTTGTCAAATATACCAGCTTCCAGAAGCATAATTAAAATTCAGAAGTAGCAACAAGCATACTGCTGAAGTACTATAATGTTTAAGTTTGTTTTCTCTTAGTATTTTTCATGGATATATGTTATCTCTCCTTTAGTATTTTCCACAATTGAGGATATGGTCGAGTAGTGTAGGAATGTTCAGAACCGGACTCAGATATATTTTATTTTTTTTTCTGAGCACAGTCACAATGTAATAGTTTGTAGCCTATAAATATCTTTTCTGCCCGACACGTTCCAGACATGTATTTTTCAAACATGAGGTTTGCGTTTCAAATTTGGTTTTGAATTTAAATTTGTAAGATCGAATGTCTTGAAGAGAGCAAGAATGGCTTATTTTATCCATATCTGATTGTGAAGGGGAAGAAGAAAAGCTTATTATCTAATCAGATGTATTTTTAGCAGGCTTCCATAATTGGCATGAGACCCTCAATCTGAGTACTTGTTTTAGAATGGAGATGAGCTGATGCTTTCATGTTCAGTGGCTAGCTGGAATACTTTCAGTTCACACAAGGCTTTATGATACCATGTCGTTTAGGGGCTAGTGTCTAAACAAGGTCCAAGTCTCTAATATGGTCAGTTCTCAGAAGAAAGTATTTGTTTATTTAAAGTAATAATTGCAGTAAATGAAATAATTCCGTTACTCTGGTTTGACTTTTTAAATTGATTTTATTAATTTATCTGTTTTATTGCAGGATAGTTACTTTAATTTAGCTAGTTTCATTTATAAATCTTGGAACATGTATGTTCTGATGCTTCTTCTCCAGCCACTACTACTCTGAGTAGGTCCAAATACGCGTTTAATTAATCCTCAAATAATTTGGTGTGGAGGTACCCAAGCTGCAGCCCAAATCAAAAGTAATGCATGTATGTGAGCTCACTACAGTGCCTGAGGTAATGAGAAGGAAGGCTTAATAGCCTGGGCTCAGCACTGCAGTAAGGTAGTTAAACTGATCCGAGGATGCAAGCTGTTTTGCACATTTGGCATTGTGTCGAATTGCAGACATACACTGGCTCCCTCAAATAGCTTGTCTTCTGTTTGTGCTGCACTGGAGAAATGATCAGAGGTAGTTCAGACAACTATAGCCTATTGGAGAACATTCCCCTCCATTTTAATATTTAATTCAAGTACACGTAAATAACTGTGAAAAGCTTTCTTTACAGTTGTTGATCCAAAATAACTGTTGGGTTTTTTTTTCATTGAGAATCTCAGCTGTGCTCTCTGCCAAAATACACTTAATATATTTTATATGATAAGTGGACATGTATATTAGTATTTCAAGTTTTAAAATTAGGCTACAGCTTTGTAATATAGCAATGTTTAATTGTGTAACGATCATCCGGAAATATAGATCTGTCCCTTCAGCTGCTTCCGAAGCACTGATTTTCTAAAGGGTTAATCTTGTAAACCAAAATTTGCCCAGGAAAGTGTCACCTGTGCTGGCAGGGTGAAATAAGTGAAGCCCATAGCTGGGTGTGTTCAATGTGCGTTCCTAATAAGAATCTCCGTATTCACTGTCAGACTTAATTAACGTGGTTTGAGAGGCGTCTAGCGGGTTAGTTTTGAATCAGTGTTCATGCGTCATCCATCAGCTACGACAATTGTCTCCTGCTTACTTGAGCTATGATACCTCTCAACCTTTTAATCAAAACCAACCCAGGCAGTGTAATCAGAAGCATGCGGTGGGGGACGGTCGCTCAGGAAACCCTCCCAAGCTTTAAGTCTTCTCCACTGCTTCAGTAAAAAGTGAAACAACTTCTGCACGCTCCCTTAGGTCTCTGAGAATTTGGAGAAATAGTCTAAATACAGCAGTGAATAAAACCTAAGAACTGGGAGTTACTAGCAGATAGGGTGCTCTATTTTTGTGTTGGGTTGTTTTGGGGGTTTGTTTTTTTTTTTTGAAGAAAACGTCACCAAATTGCACCGCAGTTCTTCATGTGGAGTAGTGCCTTGTTTCTCACTGAACTGCCCTTGTACTTTGAGCCCCTGTTTCTACGTAGATAGGCGGTTGATAACTGGACAGTTGCGTGTCCGACTTTAGCAAAGATTGTTAGGAGCATGTCTCCAGGCGGAATATTGCTGGGTGTCCTCCGCTGGGCTTGTGTATCATCAGCTTCCCAACTCTGCCCAGTGGGAGACTGGCCAAAATAATTACTCTGAACCAGAGGATTTTTGCTACCTTTTCCACTAGCTAAGAATTCTTAAACAGCCAATCGTCCTCTTCTCTTTGAGATTTGATATATAGTCATCTTGTTGGGTTTTTTTTATTTTATTTAGGTTTTCAATTAGGGAAAAAGAGTTGTGATACAGACCTTAGGGCAAAATTACTTTCAGCCAGATTTGTGTGCTTTGATCTAAAGTAATGCACCAAAAGTAATAAAAGATTAAATGACCACAAACTTTAATGTCAGATTTAGTAGTCATTAAGATCTTTCAGGTATTCTGTAATCGTTAATTCAGTTTTTGGTTCATTAAAAATATATATTTGTTTAATTTGCAATTGCATTGGGACTTCAGAATTATTTTGTTAGTTGCAAAACTTCTATGTCCTTTGTGTCGTAGCTGTCATTAAGCATTTCCAAATACAACACTTCTTACAAAGCACAGTCACCCTTGTGTTTGAAAGTTCTCTTTCACAAATAAAAAGTGCAACTAAAAGACCTGCATCAAAAGCACTGTATTGTGCTACATATTTCCATTTTCCCTTACTCCCCAAAGCCTGTCATGACACAGTGATGTGTCATTATTCTTTTTTTCCTGAAGATTTGCAAATGACCTTTTTGTGGAAATACCAAGGTGAACTTACTGAGGAGTGATGTAACTGTTCATATTATTCTAGCTTTGATTAATGTCTCCACACAGTATCTTTACCAGGAGTTCCTGTGGGTTTCTCTTTCCTTCTATTCTCTAGCTGTTGAAGGGTAAATAAGTTAACTGAATATTCAATGTAATCAGCTGGGTGTTCTGTTCAGGTAATCATTCGATCAGTACAGTCACATAGGTATTTTAGAAGATGATGTGTTTATTATGGGGAATCTCTACAGTAAAGAGATCATCAAACAATACATTTTTTGTTGTTGGCAAACAAGAATGTTTGGGGCTGGAAGAAATGAGATGATACACAAAAGAAGTTGTTATCAAGTATGGACGTTTCTTAGTACATTCTTTATTAGAAAACCAGAGTACCTCTTGAGTGCTCTGAGCTGAAATGTGAGACCTACATTCAGAGCTAAAAATGACCATATCTGGAAGAATGCAGATGAGTATCTTAGGCTTTTAAAGCTTAAATAACTAATCCTATTTTAGTTCTGTGATTTAATAGATTTTCGTAATGTAATGAACTGAACATTAGCTTGTACCCACAAAAAAAAAAAATCCTTTCTTCAGTGTTTTAAGTAAATTTTAATGAGGAAGAGCTAGTGAAGGTGAAGCAAAGTCTCCTAGATCCTAACGCTTTGTGTTTAAAAGCAATTTCTCAGACGGGTAATACACGATAAGTAGAGCATGCCCATCCATTTGGTATTTAAAAAAAAACAAACCCAAAACCGTTGTTTTCATGTTGTGGTGTAGCCACAGTGTCTTGGAGATGGAAATAGTCATACATCTGCAAATAAAAAAATGTGGAGTGGAACAACAGTTGTGTGGCATAAGATTAACTCTTAAAAGTTCAAAATTATGTGTTGGACTTGAGTATGTCTCTTGTAATTCCTATAAGCTTTAGGAAGCTCATTTTTAGAGTACCATTATTTCACATTTCTCAATTGTTTTCAGTGCGTTCTTCAAAGAAGCACATACATGGTATGATTCATGTATATACTTATATAAGTATTTCCATTAATTTATGTAGTTGCATAGATAAAATATTCATTCTTTAATAGAAACTAAAACCAGTCTTTATTGAGTTAAGTTGTGAACGTGGACACCAGGCTGCAGAAATGATTGATGGTTTTCTTACCACATGTAATGGCCCAACAGGATTTCGCAAAACCTTTGTTCACACACTTAAAAATTACCAGAACATTTCCTTAAAGTAAAGAGCAGATAGTATACTCTTAAACTGCTGCTTCAGGATTTCAGAGAGATTTTCTGATATGTTGCTTCCAAAAACAGGTCTGGAATTTAAGGGAGAATTTTTGTGTAAATAAATACTGTAGAATGCAGTTGTATGTAGGTTGAAATATGTTGTTGTATTCCTTTTGTTGAATAGAGTTCATTCATTGCATCCTAACTTGGTTGGGTTTTTTGGTGTTTGCTTTTTTAACAAACACTTTCCAACAGAGAAATTGGAAGTAAGGCTAATTATAAAATATGATTCTATTCTGTTTTTTTTGTTTCTGTCAGGAAATTACCTGCAAGTGTCTTGAGAAACTGTCCCAGTCAGTTTTCAGCATTTACTAGAAACCTCCCGAGCCTGCACTGCGGCCTTTTCCTCTTAAGGTCCCTGCCCCTTCCACCCTTCGCACGACGTTGCCACTATTGCTTCCTTGCCCTCTCCTTTGCTGGAGCGAACTCGGGACCTCACCGATGATATTACATCTCCCTTATGATATGCCTACTCTATTTGTGCTTTAGTGTGGCCTTCTAGCAGATCTCCTGGCTTACTGTACTTGGTTTTGTCTCCTGGAGGGGTACCGGAGCCCAGGCGCTGCTGCCTGCTGGGTGGTGCGGAGCTGGAAAAAGCGCTCCAGAAGGGCTCTGCCCGTCCTCAGCTGCGCATGTGCTCCTGCCCGCAGCACCACGCTGGAACGAGCTCAAAGCAGAACTCTTAACATACGAATCACGTGGCTGTGGGGCTCTCGGCAGCAGCTGCTACGTGCAACCTATCCGTTCCTCTCGGCGTGCTTTGCTTTACAGTGCCCAGTGTAGCCATGGCCCGTGAGCCCCGTGTCCCTGTCGGGGGACCTCCTTGTCTGGGATTGCGGGGTCTTTCTCTGATTCTGCCAGCGCTGGTGACAACACAGTCGTGATCCTGGGAACAAGAATTTGGGAGGGGGCACTTTAAGATGGGTCCCAAGAATTCATGCCTTTCTTCACAGAGGAGTATTCATGGTGTATGCTGTAATTAAGGACTATAGTACTATTTTGTTGTGGGTAGCACCCTCACAATATTTTTTTCTACCCCTCCGTTTTCTCAGTCTTTCTTATCCTCAGGAGTGAAATTATTCATGGCCAACGTACTCACTCCTGTATCACCCAGTAATTTAGTACAACTTCTCTGTTCCTTGTTCCCCTTTGATTGGCCTCTCCATGTAGTCATGTAACGCATAACACAAAGATGGATTGTATGGCATTCTCTGCTGGGGAAAATCAACACATAGAGCAGGCTCGCTGCCAAGATGCTCATAATTAAACTGTTGCTATGGACAGGATTACATCGATGTTTCTATCAATCATTTGCTGCAGTTTTGTGGCTATCGGTACTTGGATCTTTTTAGGTTTTAATTTTTATCTTCCTTTTACTTAGTTTTCAGTTGAAAGATGTATAAATATGTAGATATATAAACATGAAGAAAGATGTATAAATAAAAATAATTATTGGAAGACATAGGAAAAAAAGAGAAGTCAGTTCCATTGTTCTGACTCTGTTTGAAGCCGGTATCTCTGTGAGGTGTTTGCATTTATTCAGCTGATAGAAATGGCCAGATGCAGTCATTCCCATTCAGAAGTCATCATATTGTTGTGACCTCAGAGTCGGTTGCAAAACTGCCATGATGTGGTAACAGTTGGTACAGCCAGAGTGTTAGCCGTTTGCATAAAATGCTGCTAATGCAGCAGAACAGCAGGTGAAATAGAAAAACAGCAGCAAAGTGGTTAAACCTTTGATTTCTTTTGTTCCTTATCCCCTCTGATTCACGTGCAGTAAGTTGTGAGGTGGACTAATGACAGGATAGCATGAAGTACACTGATGTGTTGGAGCAGAGCTCGCTTGTCCGAATACGATGGCTGTACTTCACCTGCTACCGCGTCATTGCTACTGTTATCCTCTATTACTATGATCGTCAGCAAATAATTCCTTTTGGTAGCACTCAAAATGTTTGGTATTATAGCTAACTAGGGTGCAGTGCATGAAATATAGAGAGGTCCAGGATTACAGCAGAAATGAGGTAGTCGGAGGGGTAACAAATGATATCGAGTGCAGCTGAGATCACTGTAACGAGATAAACAGTGTGGTGTCACAAAATTGTCTCCCAGTTGACAAAACAATCCATATTTTATAGATTGCCTTAAAAATTGAAGGATGGAGTCAATTATAGCCAATTATGATGCTACATTTACTGGAGGAGTTTTCATATCCTTTGGGGAGGAATAAGGAAACGTTCAAGTCAGTCAGAAAAAGCTTTTGCATTTGCTTCCTTGTTTTAGCTGAACGCAGTTTTTTTCCTATTCAGGTGAAAACTGCATATGAAAGCTGGGACCAGGTTATCTTTAGGAAAAAGAATTTTTTAGTTCTTTCATTTTTCTTCGTGCTGAGCATAAAATTATGGTAGATGATATGGCAGATAGAACAAGAAACTCGAACATCAGCTCCCCTCAGTTACCTTTGGGTTTACTCCAAAGGAATTGTAAATACAGCCTGGTGATGGCAAAGCCTGCTTAGACAACGCATATTGGCATCTTTAATTTGACTTGCTTCTTTCCTGAAAGGGAGTCTTCATGTCACTGACGAGATATCTAGTAGATACTGCATCTGTCCGAATGTAGTCTATTAAAGTAAAAATAAAGGAACGAGAGCAGGGAATGGTTTGCTGTGACCCGCAGTTGCTTTTTGGTGAATAGATGTAAAATGCAGTGCATTGAAGATGAACAGACAGATACCTATATTCGTAAGAGATCTGATCATAGTTTCAGTGGTTGAGAGGCAAGCATTCATTTAATGGCATAGTAGTCTTTCATTTAGATTATCTCTCTCCTCCCATTTTGCTTCTTGGGTAGCGTATCGGGGAGCTGCGTGTCCCATCTGTCTCATGCTCTAGGACTGACTGTGAGGAGTGGTTTCCCTTCCCTAGCAAAGCATGCCATTAGTAATTAATTAAAGATTTGGATATATAGATAAAGGTGTATTCAGAGACGAAAGCCGACAGTAAACAAGTTGTTTGAGTAATGTTTCAAAGTGTTACCCTCCTCCTGTTCAGGATTTCATTTCACCAGCTAGCTTCAGAGGGTGACCTAGTACATGTGCCAATGACAAAAGCTACTTGTAACAATTCAGATCATGCTTTCTGCTTTATGAAATGGGATTGTAAAAATCCTCTCAAAAATGACATCTGAAATAGCATTAAAACACAATTTCCCTTTGATAAGGTTTTAAGGCACTCATATGAAAAGTGACACTGCGCTGAGTGGCTCTGTGTCAGCATTATGCAATGTGTTGCACATAAGTGACATTAATCCATTAAGGGTGTGAGGGTCACTTATTTTTCTCATGAAGTCATTAAATACCTTTATTGATTTCTGTTCAATCAGTTGCATTCTGCTGGCATACAGTGATCTCTAGACATGCTAATAGTGCTGTTTCTAATAATGTTTATAGACCATAGTTTGAAAGACAGATATTACATTCAAAATAAATTATCATGCCTAAGTGAAACACAAAGGAGCTTAGGGAAGCAATAATATTACGCTGTTTGCAAATTACCTGAACCTACTTTATTGCAAAAGATGATTTTGTGACACAGATGTTCTAAAATCAATAATTAGCCATCTTCAGTACATTTGTTGCTTTTTCTAAATGTACAAAATTAATTTATATATTTGGACTGCTTCTGTTACCTGATGATAAAGGTATTTTTAAAGACCTTTTAAAAATGGAATGCAAACCTGGAATCCCTGTCACAGTAAATATCAAATTTGTGATACTAGTTTTTATGCCAAAGACTGCTTAAACCTTGGGTCGTAACAAATGCTGTACATTGAACCGGCTGGTACTTACTATATTACTAGGTTATTTCGTCGTTTCAAGCAACGTTGTGTATATGAAATGCTACTGGATCAATGCCAATAAGAGTACATTTCTTCTTCATTCCTTCATGATGAGCAGGTCTCGTAGGAGGAAGTACGTAAAACTCAAACCTAACGGGTGCATTTTAGCTCTTTGAATGGATGTGCACTAGACAAAGAAAAAAAAAAAGTCATGTTCTGCCCTCCCTGATTTGATGCCGTCCTAATGACTTTATCTGGCCAGTTAGCCTGAGCTTGTTTCCTTACCTAACAGATAACTTCAATTGTACTTTCTATTTTTCCTGTTTAGAAGGAAATGAGGCTTCAGGTGAGTTTAAAATCTGATGGAAGAGTTGTGATAGACCTGTTAATTTCTGCAATAATCTGATATTGTAGTTTACCTCACCTCTTCTAGCTTCTTTGCCTTTGGACGCAAACGGTTGATCCGAGTAGATTGCCAGCTTTGCCCTGGGCATCGCAAAAGCCCACCAGTACATTTATCTCTGCAGCTAAAACACAAAGCTTTCACTTCCGAGCAGTGAATCGCATCCTGCTGAGGAATTACTGTTTGTTTGGTGGGTTTCTTCGCTAGGACCCTTAAGGGGCTCTGACAGGTCTCGTCGAATAGCGTTGGCCGTCCCTGTCTCAGACACCAGACGGTGCCAAGTAGTGGCAAGTTTATTGCATTGTCTCGGGAGAAGCTGCTGTTCGCTCAGCGTTTTCTTCATAGGCCGCCTGCCTGATCTCATTGAAGGAAACCTGAGCAAGGCTGTGTTATTAATGAATTATGACAAGCCTTTTGCCTATCAGGCAGAGAGGTTCCTGCTATCTCCTTTTAAGACAAAAACTTAATGGAAGATGCTCAGCTGGGCCAGCTCTCCGCTGATACTCCTTAAGTGCTCATCCCAGGCTGATGCGAATACGCAGAGAGCCGTGAAGCTGCAAGTGGCAGCGTTTAATACCGTCTCCCTCATAATGCCTGAATAATTTTCCGGAGAGCGATCGCCGCAGCTGCTGTGAACGTGGTTATTTGTTTATTTTTCACCTTGGTCCTGGCGGATTGCTGACCTAGCTAATCTGCCGCGCG
>NW_009650063.1:1517376-1529050 GCF_000708025.1 Charadrius vociferus | reverse complement strand
GAAGCCCGGCGGAGTTACGTGGGCTGGCTGCCGGGTCCGCTCTGTGCGGGGGAGCTGAGCGATGCTGGCGAAGGATGGGAAGGAGGCGATGAGGGAGCCGGCTTATGTTTTTCTTAATGGATGTTTGTGAGCAGGAAGGAGATGGCATGGGCTGTCGGGGTGAGTTATGGAGCGCGTTTTGCGATCTCCCTCCGGTCGGGCGGCTCATTATGTTAAACAGTGCGGCTTTTAAAGCGCCGTAGCTCTCCTTTTATGTGCCTTGGCCTTCATTTGCTGAAATGCTTCGAGTTCACGGCGCTCAAGTCATTTTGGAAAGGGGATGTAATTACAAAGGTTTCTTATGCTTACCAACAGCTTTTTTGAACCAGTGTAATTATCATTACTTGTGGATACAGTAAATTGAATATCCCCTCCCTAATTACATTAAACTCAAGGGTTGGCTGCTTAAACAGCCAAATAAGAAAAGTTCACCCTTTACTATAAATAGCAAAATCGTTCTTTTAGTTCTGCTGACCTTTAAAGCGAAGTGCTTTACATGATGTCGTCAGGTGTACATTATAAAGATAGCTTGTAATTAGATCCGTAATGAGGAGCTCAGTTAGAATGGCTTTCTGAAAAACTTCATTTATTCAGCGTTTTCTAACTACGTGACAGAATTAAAGTTTCAGGGTGCGTCAGGACTTTTAAAGGGGCCGGCCGCCGTTTCGCACTCCACCTGCTCTGCACCGGGTGATTTGTAGCTGCCCGGTGCTACTGCCAGCGCTCGAAGGGAGCTGCTGTAGCTGCAGCGACTTAGCCCTGCCCTTAGAGAACAACACAGGGTCAAGGGAACGATTTATCTAGGGGTCCAAGGGTTTTTGTGATTAATTACTGGTTCTTCTCTCACTTCAGGAGACAGATAATGACTTAATTTGTAGTGAACAGCAGAATAAAGAGAGGGAAGAGGTGGTTGCCTGATTTTTGTTTGGTTTTGGCCGGTTAACAAAAGTAACTGTAGTCGCGCTGAAATGTAAGGCATCTCGGCTGATAGAAGGAGGCAGAGATGTAGTTAGCGAGTTGACGTGCCTGCCTTGGGTTCAGTCTGCTGCCTGTCACAGCTGCACCAGTTCTGTGCATTGCTTTAAGAACACTGAAGGCATTTCTCTGAGCGGTTCGATTGACTTCCACTTACTGGCAGTGACTGAAATTTTTAGTGCATTGCTACCAGCTAATATTTACTTTCCTTTCTTCATTCTACTTTAATTAAAATCATGCCGTATATTCCCTGTAGAAGCTTTTTTGTTAGTCGGGACTACTTATTTTCCCAGAGCACTTCCTGCTGTGTGTCCTTCATGACCTGTCATAAAAACGTGCTTGGACGGGACAAATTGAAAAGTGTGCCTTTGAAAAAGAAAGAAACTTCAATTACAGTTCAGTGGTAGAGAATTACAGCTATAGGAAAAGAATAGGAAAAATTAATCCTTATTGCGTAATGGAATACTGTAAGATTTGAATTGAAATAACTCCTCAGTGATTTTTAATGAAACGTAAGGCTAAAACAAAGGCAAAAAATAATATGCAACTTGGTTTATTTTAGAACATGTGTTACTAGTCTGTCTGCACTCTCCTGTAGCAACTCTTAGCTAACAGCGTAAACGCATGGAATACCCTGCATAGTTTTATTTCTTGTTGAAAAACACTTACGTTCACATTCAATGCATTTATGAGTTTAAAATTAAAGAATAATTACACAATTCTGTTTTGTTTTTTTCCAACGTATTTCCTACCTTTCTGTATGTATTCTATTCCACAACAGGCAAAGCTGCTGAATGGTTTGTTTATAGGTTGTGGTGGTAGTGTATTTCTCTTACACACGTTTGTAATAGGTGAAGTGAATAGACAGTATTTTATGCGTGAAAGTAGAGAGTACACTGCGCGTAGCCAGTATTGATAGACAAATTCTATGCCTGATATTTAACAATCCAAATCAAAACCAGAACAGTCTCATGGCTCGTGCAATTAGACAGATACGAGTAGTATCTGTCCATTAGCAGGCAGGCAAATACTTTCTTATAAAAGCAAGTAGATGATGTTTTAGTAGAGATGTGTAGAGATTAGCTTGAAATCTGAAGGCCTAGACTTAATTTAGTTGTTCTCTGGTACAGACCCTCAATGGCTAAAAACATTTGTGTGTTGTTCAGGCACCAAAGAGTCTGGTTCCAGCAGCAACTTCAACAGGCTAGCTGATAGGAAAGAAAATGAGGAAAAGAGAGCAGTGAGAAAGGCAAGACTTTAAAGATTTTTTGATTCATTTGTTTCTGCTTACCCTTAAGGCTTAAAATCTTTAGTTGCTTCAAAGTGGCACAGCGAAGTAATGTGCCACCAGTAAACTGGCTGTGTACTGCTAGAGTGAAGGCAAATCTTCAAACTTGCCTTTTCCCAGCTATTTCAAATACTAGTAAAGCTTGTCCATTTAGCAATAGCTAAGCTTTTGATACACAGTAATGCTTTTTTATAGAGCTCATTGATTGTATGTGTGTAATTTGTCAAGCTCTTTTTTTTTTTTTTTTTTTGAATGGTTTATCAGCAAGTATCTAGAAGGCGCAGTCTCCTTGAATTTTGGATACAGTCTCAGAGAAAACTCTTATGAAACTGAGGTGCAGACAGTGTTAAAACTGCTGTCTTTGTCCCCCTTATTATAGGTCACTCTTTTGCATTAAGCTTCTTTTTGTTTTGCTCCTACCTTTGTAAAAGTAATCACAAAATACTCATTGCTGAAGCATGTCCTCTGACCTCCTCCCTGCTGGAAGCAGGGACAGTGTATGAACTGGGTGGCATTCCAAAGTGGCATAATTGTGTTCTCTGTTTTGCTTCCTGTTCAGTTCCTAGCGATACCTAATATTTGGGCTGCTTTCTT
This sequence comes from Charadrius vociferus, assembly GCF_000708025.1. Taxonomy (NCBI): domain Eukaryota; kingdom Metazoa; phylum Chordata; class Aves; order Charadriiformes; family Charadriidae; genus Charadrius; species Charadrius vociferus. Next base: position 1,526,154 of record NW_009650063.1, on the reverse strand, counting down.
TTGGCAGCTGAGCACTGAGCTGACATTTTGATGGCACTATTTATTGTAACCCCAAGGTCTCACTCCTGAGTGGTAATGTTCATCTCAGAGCCCATCACTGTACATGTGAAGTTAAGGTTATATTTTCCCATGTGCATCACTCTACACTTATCCACACTGAATTTAATTTGCCATTTCATTGTCTAGTCACTCAATTTCATAAGGTCCTGTGATTCTTCACCGCTTGCCCTCATCCTTACTGCCCTGAATAAGATTGCATGATCTGCAAACTCGGTTTCTTCAGTGCTCAGCTACCATTCCAGGTCAATTACAGGTATGGAAAGAGGAGCAGATCCCTGTGGTACTCCACTGGTAGGCTTTCTCCGCTATGCAGGCTTGAACATTTACCACTAATTTCCAGTTATGTCTTTTAATCAGTTACGTTGCCATGCAGGGATGTCTTATTTTGCCTTGGATGCTTAGAGTCTTTAAAAACCTTTTGGAAATCCGCATAGGCTGCGGTGACTGGATCGCCGGTTTCGGATGTTTAAGCTATTCAAAGAATTGGGTTAATTTTGGAAGAAGGGAACTTCACTTTATGAAAACTGAAATTTGACTCTTCTCAGACATGTGCCCACTTGGTCGATTTGTTATTATAGTCTATATGCTAGTTCAGTTAATAGAAACATCAGGCTTGCAGATTGCTGTTCCCCAGAGCTTTTCTGGAACCTGTATTAGAAGTTGGCAGCACATTAGCCACATCGGAGACCTCGAGTAGCAAGGCACTGGGGAGAGGGATGACACATCGTCATTAGGAATTCAGCTATTCTACCTTTGCATTTTCATTCTCAGATGAATGCTGTCTGGTGCCAGCCATTTGTTACTTCATACAGAGAAAGGACTGGGGTTTTTCTGTTACACACTTCTGTAATGCCGAGCACAATAATAGCAATGTAATAATAGTCCTAAATTAAAATCAGATCAGTTGTTAAAAAATGGGTTAAAAAAAAGTGTCTCTTGCTTCTACTATTATTTGCAAGTTTTAGTAATACACTATGCTGGTTTGTTTTGTTTGATTTTGTATATTTTCATGTCCCTTGCTGGTGTTTGAGAGTAATGCAAACGTCCGAAGAAAGGGCAAGATTTCATTTACAGAGAGTGAGACTTTAAAAACCCTGAAAATATATAGAGTGGTTATTTCAGTTATATAAATCTGATATGTTATTTGAAACCATGGTGCTCTAGAAAAAGTCAGATGGAAGCAGTATTTTTAATGTGACAGTTTCCTTTTAATAAAGACGCATATGGCCTCCATCAGTAATTATCAATCTTAAATTATATTAGTCAGATTTTAGCTTGTGGCTAATAAATGTGCACCAGTGCCATGCCTGGTTTCTGAGTGAAGCTTTTGTGATGTTTCAGTTTTGGGGAATATTCCTTTGGCATTCATCATTACACAGCTCTTGCTCAAAGCTGAGCAAAATTACAAGCTGTATATAAAAAAAAAAAAAAGACTGAAGGAGAAGTTTGGGGTCACAATCTGCCATTTCTTTGGACCAAGCTGTGTCAATGTTTGCATTATATATTCAGATTTCAGGGATTCAGAACTGTTTTTTAGTCACACTGGGCTCAAATTTTGAATCCATTGGGGTTTTGAGCTCTCTTAACTCCCTGAAGTGGGGTTCCCACCCCACCACCCCACAAGACAGAAAAACGTTGCGGATGAAATGCTTGACAGCAGATCCTTTTGCTGCTTGAAAGCAAAAAGCAGCAAGACTCCTCAGGTATCTGCAGAAGCGTAGCCACGATTTTACTGCAAAGCTCAGCTGAAGAAAGCTCCCTCCCACTCAGGGTGGAGGCAGAGCAAAAGATTGTCTGTTCTTGTGGTTTTATCTTAAGGAAATGGGCTTTGTGGTCCTTTCTAGGGTCCCACGTGATGTGAAAACTGGCAGCTCTGATCCTCCAACTTCACTTTGCTCTGTGTTTCACGTCCTGTCAGCCCTCTGTGGGAGAGATGACTGACTCTCTTTTTCTTCTGCCATGGGCATTCAGGGGCACGAGGTATGATTCATCACAGACATGCCACTCAATCTGATACTTCACCGTGCTCGTATCGGAGGCATGAGAAAAGAATACCGTTGTAACTGGAATGATAACATTTATCCAGTTATGCTTAAGGACTTTGCCAATTATCGGATGAAAGAATTTCTGTACCGATAAGTTGTCTGTTTGTCAGGATGAAGATAGGCAAGGTGGAGAGAGAGAAAAACAGGGCCAAAATGGCCAGGTAATGAGGTAAAATGAATTACGAATAGTACATGGAACTAGCATGATGTGCATCTAGCTTGAATGGTTTGGCAGGCAAAGATTAAATGAAAATTTACCTATAGTACTGAACACTGCTTATGTAGTGGTTTTGATAGTGATTTCGTTCCTGTTCTTTCATTTTTTTTCAATTACTGTGGACAGAGCAGGAAATTGAAGTACCCTCATAATTCTTCACCAACACAAGGAAATACTGTGTAAAAGAATTGCCAAGTTCTATTCCAACCCCACTTTTTTAATGATAAATACATGCACTTTACAGAATTGCAGGCTTCCGGAAGGCTCCCCCACATCCCTCCCCACCATATTCATAGTTTGTTCAGAAATATTCTGGGTTTTGCCTTCAGAAGGATCTCTTTGGCAAAGTATCTTGGGAGCGTCAGAAACAGGGCAAGGAACAGGTTGGGTATCAGCGCTCCAGTTTGCTTGGACATGGCAAGATCCAGCTGTCAGATTTGGTATTGAGGAAAAAAAATCCCTCACGGGTCTGAATGGCAAAAAACTTTGAGACCTTTTGCCTTAGGCGGTGCTTTCAATGAGGATCACCTGCTAGGTTTATATAGACACATTACACCCATGGTAAATCCAGTTCATTACAGACACCTTGGGCATTGGTCTCCTGAGGACTGGATTGCTAACATCTACATAATAGTACTTTGAAAACTGTAGGAGAGAAACTGTTTAACAAGAGGATTTTGAAAGTTTGTTTCAGACATAAAATAAATATGGAAGAAGACACACTAACTATTTTTATTAAAGGAGTTAAAAAAAATGCAAAGTGGGAGTTTGAGTAAGGATGATAAGAAGCATTATGTAGAAGATGGTCTGGTCTTCCTGAAGATATGCCAGGGATAGGGCTGAGCTGTGGGCTTGTGCGTACCAGCGGGTTGTAACAGAGGAGTTAGATGTCCACATTCCCTTCTTAGTGCATAGGATCGCCAATATAAGACTGTCCACATCCACACATGTACTTTTTCACATGTGCCTGGAGTGTCTGTAAGACAACTCTGTTGAACCTCAGATTTGGTATCAGGCATGCTATTTTCTGGCCACAAATAGGCTACTGGTGCTTCTTTTTTAAGTATATAATAGCAATGATTATAACAATAATAATGGAGCGTTGTGGGTGGAAGTGCTGTTGCTGTAAGGTATAAGAGACTTAAAGGTAAACAACCGAGCTTGGCCTATTTCCAGACCTTCTTTGGAGAGAGCAGCTAACAGAATGCATAGATAAACTGGGAGTGACCATACAATTATTTCAGTGGGTGACTTTAAATACAGATATTCTGAGTAGGGTATTTGTTGTGACTGTTCTTTCAGCTCCTTTCAGTAGTTCAGGGATGCACAGCTCGTAGCCTACGTGCTACATTTGCAGCCCAGCGGTTAATTCAGTCAGTCGTCTGCTGCCTTTCAAGGCCTGGCTCAAATTTTTTGGTGTTTGGCTGCCTTTTCTCAAGCTCCCACTTCTTCAACACACAGCAGGCCAGCCTAGCTTGCAGCCAGCACGCTTTCTGCTCCAGAAAGGGCTTTGGCGAGGAGGGTAACCAAGGCCATACTGTGGGAATTATTCTTCAGTCACGGTCTGCTGCTGGCCGCCCCCCTCCCTGGCAGCGAGGGAGCAGGCAGGGACTCGGTTGGGCACAAACCCAGGGGTAATGCGCGTGCAGCATAGTCATTGTGTGCGAGTTTAGTAAATCCAGCTTTTCTGGAAAGCGTTGCGCCTTCCGCTCCAGCTGTGCACTTGCAGTCCAGCTGATTCTCACAGGCTCAGCACATTTGGCCGGTTCTTCCCAGCCCGCAGACGGTGCTGCTCCTGCCGCCGCGTGGAGCTGAACCCCGCTGCGGCAGCTGACATGGCTTGATGGGTTTGTTGCCGAATGTACCATCATTTCACCAGTGATACTGAGAATAACTTCCAGACTCTGCTGGTGTAAGCACTGCCTCCTTAAAACATAGACTGGGAGAACAACTAGCAGATTCCTCCTTTTTGTGTGTTTATTTTAGGTCTTAATAGACTTAAGTATTTCAGGACTCTGTAGTAAAATAAATGCCTGAGGGAGCCTAAAATGTTCACACATAACTAGGGCTGGCAGGAGAACAAGAATTCAGTGTCATGAAAAATTTAGCAGGCTTGGCGTTCAGCTTGATGAGGAACTAAACACAGTTCTTCAGAGATTTTAATGAAAAATAGGGAGAACAAGTTTCTCTGCTGTTTCTCTGAGGGCTCATTAGCTGGGCCACTCACCTGGGATGTGCGAGACTGGACTTAATCCTCTGGCCCGAATCACGCATAACAATCAAGTGTCTTTTCTCTGGTTAGCTGCTGTCGCTGCCTATTTGTGTCTCTTACATTGACAAAAAGTTGGGGTAACCATCCGAGATGCCTCTCCAGTAGCAGGTGGGAATAAGGGTAGTTCCGAGTCTCTTCTCGTGTTGAGGAGCCTGCTGTTCCTTTTGGTGAATGGTTGGGGGATACTCCATAAAGAAGTGCCCGACTGTATCCACTTAGCCCATTTTTTTAAACATGTCCAAGTTTGCTTTCATTCTAAGAAACAATGGCGTTACCAATATTTCTTGTGTATTTACGTTATTCCATGTACATGTCACAAAATGCTGTGAATCATTTCTAAGTGCATTTTAGTATGCAAGTGGTTTACATTCAGTGACATAGGTATTTAACTAGTGCTACATTCTACACTCCCACATGTTTTTGTCTTGATCATTTTTTACTGAAAGTTCCCTTCTTTTTCTGCAATAAATCAATTTGTAACAGAAGCAGCATCTGAAACTTTTTAATTGCGGTGTGAGGGAAAGTAAAAAAGGTGTCCATTAATAAAAAGGATGTGTGGAAATAAAAGAGAAGGCAGATGGAAGAAGGTAGAGAAGTAGAGGTTTCCTTGGCCGTAAAAGGGACATCAGGATGCCTTGTCTCTAGGAGGTCATAGATGCCGTGATGTAGGTGGCACTGCCTTGACTTTATATGCGTTGTGCAGTTCTCAGAGGTACGTTGCCTGCCGGCTTTGCAGCGTTCAATTCATAACCTTTGCAGGGGATAGGAGGCGTGCAAGATAAAAATACAGTATTCTGCAAAGCAAAAAAGAGAGGGAACATGCGTTTCTGGGATCCTGGCAGGAGATGCCTGAAGCAAGAAGATAATTTGGTGCACTCTGTCCAGCAGCTTTACATTCAACTAGCATGGGAGCTGCTCCTTCAAAGCCTGATTTATAGAAAACTAGAGGGGGTTTTGTTGCGTTTTTTTTTTATGGATAACATCAATGAAGACTAATCTGAGCTGGGGGTGGGAGGGGAAGAGCTGGATGCGTTTTAATCCAATAGATTCCATGAAAACAGACTGTAACCATAAAAATGTCAAATAAAGCAGTTGTGTTGTATATTATTGTTTATAATGAATTGTTTTCTGCTTTTTCTGCTAATCAGGCATTTTCATAAATGTATTTTCCTTCCAAATGGATATGTTGTTGTTCCCATGGAGCAGCTGCGGTAACATATTGTACTTGCATGTTAGGATTTTTTCTTTCAAATGGAATGATGTATGAGTCATTTATGCCTAAAACATAGTAAAACTTATTATACCATCACTTACACCGCATCTTCTGAAAGAAACAGATCTAAAAAGACACTTGCAGTGAAAGTTGGATTCCTGAGAGTTTGCATGGGCTGATGAATATTATGGGCCGATGCATCATTTTTATTCGAAAGACGTTTGTGTATGGTTCTTAATATGGCTGCCTGCTCACCTCAGCACACGTAATCTGAACAGCAGTGTGACAGAGAGGTTTGTATTAAACTGCACTGATTAACATCCTCCTCTATTTGACAGGATCTGACTTTGAAGTATCCTGTGATTTGTTTTCTACTTGTGGATGTACAAATTCTGACCAAGAATTTACTTTGCAGGCTGTAACTGCTTCAGAAAGCACGTAATGAATGGTAACAGCTCTAGAAAACATGTAATGAATGATTATTTGGACTACTAGGATACCTCAAAGATAAATAACAAATACAAACAGCACAAAGGAAAGAAAGCATCTCAGATAACTGAGCAAGAGAGCGAAGACTATTGCTTTGTCTTTATCTCTTCGTGTAGATACCATGGCATTTCAAGTGTAGGAGGCTAAGTCAAGTACCATGTAGTAAGAGCAACTGCATCAGAAAACTGCATGCATGTTAGGCATAAAATGCCAAAGTACAAAAGGACTGAAATGTAGGTAAACCCGGGTTCAATTCTGTGTTTCTCTTTGCGCTTAGAAATTGCATTTTGTATGGTCTGATCCTTTCAGAATGAATATGTTTAGCTTGTGAGTGTTCCTGTGTAATCTTTTCCTTACATAGTGCTGCATTATCAAGCATCGTATAAAATTAGTTACTTTGTGCTGATATGAATGTGGACAAAGTCAAGCCATTAGTTGGCTTTTTCAGGGGCTGCTCTCATAATTGGTTGCATTACTTCTTTTTATAAAAGGAGCGTTGTGTGAATACAAATGTAATCTTGGCCAAGAACCTGTTAAAAAGTGTCTTTTTCAGAGGGAGAAAAAAAGCAGTCGAATAAGAAATTTGTTCGTGTCTTTTCTTATCAGTAAGTGCTTTGGTAGATGTTTTGGCAGTAGAGATTTATGAAGGTTGATGTGAGGGAGTGGATAATCTTGGAAAGCGTCTGCAACAAAGTATATGGAGAATTTTAGTTTTACAGGGCAGGGCTTCCAGACCGGCACCTTTACATACTTTCTGTGTAGTAATTGGCTTTTATCTGGCAGGTTTTACAGGTTCTGAGAGGTGCATCTTGAAACTATAATACTTCAACATTAGTAATTTTTCAGGAACTCTGAGGCTTATACAGCTTCTGCTGGCGATGCTACCGTTTAGATGAAGAGCAGTTGTTTCAGAGTTTGCAAAGCACTCAGACGAGAATTTCCTTTCATCTCTTTTCAAAGAGATGGATAACCTCTGTCTGTCGGCAGATTTGGATGGCCCAGTTGGCATTTCCCTTGTCCTTGGACAAAGGCCCAAGGATTCTGGAAGCAGCTTGGTAAAGAGGTGTGTTACCCTTGGCTCCAGCCAGGCGTAAACAAGTATTTTCTCTGTTTTGGAATTTTCCTTATATGCATTTTGGCCCAATCTTTTGTGCCTTTACTATTTTCACTGAGATAAAACCTCTTAGAAGTAACCAGTGTGGTTTATTTTACTTTGGTTTTTACTATTCTGAAGTGGTCAAATTGGCAAATAAATAAAGATTATGTTATTACTGCTGGATTTTATAGTTAACTTTTCATGAAACTTTATTAGAACCCCCTCGTGTTCATTAGCTCATAACTTTATGAAAAGCACTTTTAGACCGAGGTTTTCCATGTTTAGTCTGAGGCCAAAGGGATTTTTTTACCTCCATTCAGCATTTTCTGACCTGCCTAAGCTAATGTGACGGGTTTGTATATTTTTTTTTTAAGAAATGTTCCGTCTGTGCTCTTCTGAACTCGAATGGATAACTAACCATATTTGAAACTTACAGTTTTAAATTCTACAACTAGCTAGAGCACAATGCAGTCCTGCCAAGTATAAACACAGATAAAATGTTACAAAATTAAAAGCTATCAAATAGAGGGTTTGTATAACTGGTCAAAATATATTCTATTTTAGATCTCAATAATTTCTTACGGTGGAAGAGATGACTAAAAATGTGCAACTTTGTAGTGCTTTACAAACACTGTATAAATTTTCTCACCAGTTAAAACATTATTGTTTATATATTCAGGCAAAAATAAAGGACTTTGTTGATGTGGGGGTTTTGTTCAATGCTGAATTTCCAGAGACACCTAAATAAAGAGTCTGGCTTTCTCCGAGTTCTCAGTACCCAACAGTTTTTATTGTTCTCAGTTTTCTAAATCATCCCTCAACGAGACTAGGCTTTGTCAAAAATCTGGCCCTAAAATGCCACCTCCAGCCCACTTCAACACTGCTGCCTTAGAGGCTTTGGTAGCGAGCTAACTTTGGTGATCATGCGACGGGTTTTCATTTAAGCTTTCCAGCTTCCTGCCTGTGGTGGTCTATTTGTTTCTAAGGTAGAAACATTTTCTCCACATGGGCAAAGCTGATAAGTTCTGTTCCAGCAGAGAAATAAATTACATGCTAGATGTAATGAGACATCAATGTCCAGTAAATGTCCTGTTGCTTGCGAGAGTGGTACTGCGTGAGACAACAGTCGATAATTTTCTGGTAATTCTCTAATTCCTCCCCTCCCCAAAACTCCTTTGTTAAGGAGTTACATTTAATATAGTTGAAAAAAAAGCCCCAATGAGGAATGGAACTTGAAAGTGCAGTGGGAAGGAAGGGCTTTTGAAAATGCAGCGACGAAGAGCTAACAAAACTACCTACTCAGTTGTGTTACCTTCAGGCGTATGAACCCTCTGAAGTTCAAGACTTCTTCGCTGGTTAGACAAGTTTGATGTTTTGTTAGCAGGA
>NW_009650063.1:1511851-1517347 GCF_000708025.1 Charadrius vociferus | reverse complement strand
TGCTTTCTCCTTTCTCGTCACTAAGCTTAGGCTTTTGTAAGCATCGCGTGGTCCCTTAGTTTTATGGGCAGTTTCATTGCTTTGCTTTATTTTATTGGCAAAACAGAGGGTGCAGTGGCACAATGTTTTCTTTCATATGGAGGGCTCTGGCAGCAGCTCTGCCTGTGGCTGCCGGGCAGCGTGCTGGTCCTCACGGGGCCATGCCAGGAGGCACATGGAACTCATGGCAGGGCATGTGCTGGTCCCTGGGATGGCTTTCCATCAGGAGCTGGTGAAGGTGGCAACAGTCATCTCATCCTTCCTTCTCCTCCCTCTCTGCTATGCCAAAGTCACAGTCTTTTGAAGTAGCTGATGGTCAAAAAAAATGCAGCTAACAGGGTTATATAATCAAACTAAAAGAAGTAATTTGAATATTGCAAACTTAAGATATTGGTTTTATAGATGAGCTTTATGGAACACTTTCAGCACTGTTGCTCTTTGTTAGCTTCTGTTGAAATCTCTTTAAATTGCCATGTTCCCTACTCAGAAAACAAGTCATATTCTGTGGTCTGCACACGTAGTCGATTTGATGTCATTAAGAGCTTCTCTAGATGCTTTGCTTCAAAGATACGGTTCCCTTTATAACAGACTGCAAGACAGTGGCCACACTGGTAGCAAAAATAGGCAAAATTGTCATCCCTACCGTTGCTTTGACTGCTTTTTTCATGTAGGGCCTGGTAGAAATAAGAAACCCAAATTTAGTTAATCAGTATTTATTTTGATTCCTCTTTCGATTACTTCTTACTGGCGTGGGAGGAATGAGGGTGGGAAATTACCTGATTCTGAAAACTGGATGATTTGTGACTCATTCTCAGATTTATTTTCTCTTTAACAAGCCTCTCCCCAGCTCCCTTCCAAAAAAAAAAAAACCACAAAACCAAACCGAAGCCAAGTCCTCTTGTGCTCTTTAAGATGCATTTCCCATCCTGTTACAAAAAGACTTTTTCCGCTCCCCCCCTTAATTTAGCCCAAAGCAACACTGAAAATACAAAGTATGTAGGCTACCACAGAGTCATGCTGGAAGAATGATAAACCAGATGTGACATGGCTCAATCCATTTCACCTCTAATAATAAAAAGTCAAGGATAGGAAGAATAAAGAAACATTTCTTCAAAGGTTACTTTTTTAGGTGATTACTCTTTATGAATTGCCATCCGAAAGAATATCAGCATCCAGAAAAATTAGTCTTTTACAAAGGTCAGCATTAGGAAGGGAAACTTGGTAAACTCTTCAGCCTCATCATTGAGTGAATATAAGACACAGAGAGCCCGAGAGCGGCTATCCTCCGTACACCAGTTATAGTATGTGCCAGCAGCTCCTTTCGTGATGCGTGGTTCTATTTCTGGAAATGCAAAAAAAAAAAAGCCATTGGTGGGTTTTTTTTCCCTGGTTTTTGCTTGTGTCTGTAGTGGGTTTGTAGTTTGGGGGTTTTTAACATGAAAATCCTGGCAGGTTTTTGAGAAGGGCTAGGTTCTGTCTGCAGCACTGTGTGATGCTGACTTACTCTTTTGCTGAATAGGGAGTAGAGAGAACAACTGGCTGCACATCCTCTCCACTCAGGGGACCTCTCCTGCCCTCTCCTGCCACCGTGAAGTGGTCAGTGAAGCACTAAGGCCAGGCAGATGAGCGCAGCAGTGCAGGGCTGTGACCGAGGCAGAAGTCATTAGCCGCAAAGGGGTGCCTTTTGCGGCTGCGTATACATCCCTGCGTGTAGAGACCGTGCACCTCTGTGATTTGGCTGGATTTGAGCAGGGGCCAAGTCTGTGTCCGAGCCACGCAGGGGCAATATGGGGACCCCAGGAGCTCCCTCCCCTGCCTGCACAGCCCGAGCACTGCCCACCCTTGGAGCCGTCCTGGCCACCGTGCTCTAGCTGCAGGGGCTTGCGAGTTGGTTGCAATACGGTTGGTTCCATACGCTGGTTGCTTGGCCAAAAATCTGAGCATGTGACTTGTACAGCTGAGTCGGTGGCTGAGTTGGTGTCTCCTTGTCCTGGCTGCGCTGGATGAGGCTCTCATCACAAGTCAGAGGAGCTTGAATCCCAGCAGATGCTCTAAATGGAGAGGTGACATTTTTGCGTGAGAACTTTTATGTCTCAAGTGGAGATATGAGTTAATCGAAACGTTTTGCAATCTGGTGTTGATTTTATCAGCTTGCATCTGTCCAAATCCCTCCCCTTTTTTTTTCCCCAAAAAAAAAAAATAAAATATATATTTAGTCTAAAAATATGGAGACCTAACACTTAAAATTATTTTCTGGGTGGATTTTCACTCTTCTGGAAATAGCTGTCTGTGTTCCCCTTCCAACATTTTTCATTTCCACTTCTAATTAATATTGGGGGAAATAAAGTGGACAGTTCAGTTGAGCTGAGCAGAATAGAAAACCTGCATGCTAGAGATGCTTGAGTATTTAGTTTTGGCTCATGAACTTTCTGCCTAGCTGAGTGGACCTTTGCTCTGCTCCTGGCTCTCATAAGGTAATTCCTTTTGAAAATAATAAGAATAAAAAATAAAAAAAGGTAGTGAAAGCAATGCACTTCTGTTAGGATAATCTGTCAGTTAAGGCTCAGATTCTGCAATTTCTTAACAGACAAAACGCCCATTTAAAGCGAAGATGAGCACTGCCTGAACTGCGGATTGAAGAAGGAGCCGTTGTGATCATGCAGTCTGACCCCTGTAAGAACAGGGCACTCCTTTTCATTTAGCAATCTGCTGAGCAGCAGCTGTTAAATTTCTGAAACCACCAAAATGCCTCAAAATACAAAGTGTTTGCTTCAGAAACGAGTGTCAGTTCTAATGCATAACCATTTTTCTTAAGAAATCTTTCTTTTACAGAAGACAATTACAAGCTTTATGTTACAGACTGTGATTATTATACTACACTCCCAAGAAGAAGAAAGAAAAAACCAAATTATAATATTTCAGGCCAGCATTTCTCTTGCTTTCTAATGGATTACTTTTGTTTTCAAATCAATGTCCTCTGATTATAGTCTTGTAAAGTTTCAGCTTTCACAATATACAGAACCAGTTGCAACTTTGTGAGCTAAAACACGTGTCAAGATAATGCACCTGTTTTGTTTAGAAGTAAAAAACTTTTCAAGGAAATCTAGGAAAGGTAGATGTCATTTGTATTTAAGATCTGCATCTGAGATGTAGTCATAGTTCATCAACACTCAGAGGGATTTGAAACTTGCAAAATGCGCTTCCCAAGTCAGGGGTAAAAGGATCATTATCTGTTATGTGTACAAACAAAGCAAAACAAAAACGATTAAATGGAAAACCCACCATAGATTGCAAGCATTGTTTTTATGCATTTGAAACCATTTATTTTTAAAAGAATTCTGGGCATGTAGTTCTTATCACTGGAGTGTTTTTCACTATAGATTGGATTTATACGGTCTTATTTATATATGTGTATATGTGCATGTGTATATATTTGAAAGACCGTCTGTGCATGTGTTTCCTTGGGGAGATCTTAACAGTAGCTGCAATGGTTGACTCTGGTATAAGTAGATAAAAAGAACTGTGTTGGTTATAAGTAATCGTTCTTTGTGTGCTATGCCACTACACTTTTCAGTAGTTATTTGCATGTAGAGTTTTAATTAAGAGATAACTGTCACTGCAGGTTGACTGCAGAAGGCTACAGTATCCAGCAGAGAGATAAATGCCAATGCCAAGTCATACAGGTTGGAGAGCGTACAGGGAGTCCATAATAAAAAATAGGTTTACAATTAAAAACTCACTTATGACTGACTTACTGTGTTACACGCAGATACGAAGAGGTCCAAAATCCGGTTGCTTAGGGTTGTACATACCAGGTGTGAGGTTTGGGGTTATCGGGGGGGCTTTTGGGAGTCAATCTACATGTCATACATTGGAAATTGAAACTTGGATGCGATCAGTAAGCTTGTTAGGGAGGGTATAGGGGCCCTATTTAACAAGAGCGTGTTACAGCTTTCAGCTCGCTGGGAAGTCCTAGAACAGATTGCAAAGATTCATCTCAGCTTGATTCAGAAGGGCTCTAAGTGTCCTTCTGCCTGTTTGAAAGTGTTTTGGTTCCTAATTAATTTAGCCAGAAGACACGATATTTCTGACCTTCACAAACCGCTGCCTGTCTGATCCCAGTTTTAAAAGATCCCATTATCCGTTTTATTAAAAAAAAAAAAAAAAGCAACCTGTCTTTTCCTGTTGTGAGGAGCAAAGTACAAAATGGGTATATATAGCTACTGTTAGTGAGCCATTATATGTATAACATATTTTTCCACAGTATGTGGTACGTTTGGGGGTTTATATGACATAATAGTGCCATTTAAAATAATATGAAATCTTCATTTTCTCGAAGTCACCATCAAAAATCCCATTAATTTAAGTAAAGAAAGGAGATACCTACCTTGCAATCTGTACTTTAATAGCAGTTTCTTACTGACATTGAAGTCAGTAAGTACTCTTTACCACTAACTTCAAAATAAGACCCTCCCCCTCTGTCTTTGAGATGCAGATAGAGGAATTTTTTGCTTCAGTCTGGGTGACAAGGGCTGCCAAGCCTGTGAAAGGAAAAATGCAGTGCTCTGCCATAGCTAAACAGCCTAAACAGAGCTGTCTGCTCTTCTGTTGCCTCAAGCAGCCATCAGAAGTTGTATGGATGTAAGAGTTAGGTGGAGGATTTATGCATCCTGATTGAGATGAAAATAACGGCCCTTCAGATTTTTATAGTGAAATTACTTTTGCAAAGAGTGGAGCTCACAGTGCAACTTTCGGAAAGTGACTTGGTACTGCCAGGTGTTGAGAACTAATCTAGATACACGCACAAAAGTTCGGCATTAAAGAAATTAATGAAGCAACAAAGACTTTCCTGAACTTAAACAAGATCTTAAGAATGTGTAGATTTATAATTGCAAAAGAAAATAAACAAGGCGGTTTTTTTCTTTCTTGTTGCTATCATATTACCAGCAAAATGTCTGTTTTAAAAGTTTGAATCTGTTGGGGAGTTTTTGCAAGTGCATGTATTTTATGGCCCTGCAGAGACTTTCTGGGTCATCTGTTCCAGCCCGCCCACCCTGCAACAGCAGGAGATCATTACTACTGCTTCTCTTCCACCCTACTTTTCTCCTAAATGCCATGTTCCAAGTGTCCAATACTATTTTCTCTAAAATACATCTGGTGAAGATGCAGCGTGTAATTCATCTACGCACCCATTGGTGTTGAAGCGAAGTGCTTCTTTAGCATGTGGTGACAGATGAAAGCTGAGTAGTTGTTTTATTTGCTCTTCATAATACGATATAAATAAGCTTAAGTGCTGCTAATGGCTTTTGTTTAAGGGAAAGGGTGTAGGCGAGCGGTACAAGACAGCGAGCTGTGGGTTGTGGCCAGGTGGAAGTGTCCCTGAGGCTGTGGGGCTGGCGGCACAGCTCTGCCCCACGCTGCCCCGGCCCTTCCCGCGCTGTGCCATACCCCGACACT
>NW_009650063.1:1496843-1511689 GCF_000708025.1 Charadrius vociferus | reverse complement strand
GCGCTGTGCCGTACCCCCACGCTGCCCCGGCCCTTCCCGCGCTGTGCCGTACCCCCACGCTGCCCTGCTCTCACACCCACCCTGCGAGGCAGCACAATCCCTAGAGGCTCCACCTCGGACTTACTCAAGCCTCAGTATACTTTGTCTAGAAAGTCCCACGCATCCCTATGCCTCCCGTTAATACCAATCCACTGATGGCAGTCTTCCCCATCTCTTATTTCCGATCTTTTTAAGGGTTACGCTTAGCATATTTGTCCCTTTCAGCTTTTCCATACATCACACCAGCTCTGCTTCCAACTTGTATTTTATACCGTCTTTTAAATCTGCACTGATCTTAGCACAGAACAGTACAATTTTTTTGACATAATTACCGTGTTCATATGTATTTAATGTATCCGTTATTAGCTCAGGTCTATTTCTTTGTTAATGTTCTTCTTACAACCAATTTTCTTTGGGTTTTACTTTCTTTGGGGACTCATATTATATCCTTAGCAAATTTATTCGCGTCTTCACATACTGCTATGTTGAGTCTGTTCCTGCTGGAGTTTGCCTGTATTTGCTGCAAATCTTTTTTGCATTTTTGTGTGATATAATTTTTTCAGAAGTATGTAAAAGGTAATTCAAAGTCATGTATTTTTGATTATGAAAATACCAACAAATCAAAGTGCATTTATCCTCAGGACTAACCTAAAGTATGAGATTTAAGTGCTCTTAAGCCCAGATACTTTCTCTTGAAAAATTATTTACTATCTTATATCAAAGTCGCATAGTAAAACCAAAAACATTTACTCTTTTAAAGTATGGGCAAGAAAGTCAAAGCAGAACAACAGAAATTTTTCCTAGATTTATACCAAAAGAAGCAGAACCGAGGGGGGGAAAAAAATCAATATGTGTATTTTTGTGGTTTTCCTTAGAATGAAATATTCTTTGCATCATCGTGTGCCTCCAAGCTGTATGGAAAAAGTGTTATAATCAATATAATTGGCTTTTGTCATACTTAATGATTTTCGTGATTTATAAATGTGTTTGTTAAGACTTCACTAAGAGATATTACCGAGTATTTTTAAATGACTTTCATTCCATGTAAAAAAAAAAAAAACGGAGAGGAACGTGCACATCCATTTATGATCCCTCTTTCTAGTGTGTTGAGTATTTTTTTTTCTTAACATGTAGCTTATTCTATAAATGGCAGTATAGATAGCTATCTGTCTTTTCACTTGGAATCAAAGAGGAACTCACTGCAGAAATCTGCCAGCACTGGATGAAGTTGTACAGAAATACGCGTCCCAGCTGGCTGGCCTAGGGTTCTTGTGAAGAATTGGCTCGTATTATAACCGGCTCCCTTTTCTCTGCAGACCATGTAACTCTGCGACAAGAAAGACCCGCCTGCCAGAATTAGGTTTATTTCTAAAAATCACATCACCGAAGCCGCGTAGTTTCCTGGTGGTGTTACAGCCCTAATCACCTGATTTTTGCCGTGGCAGAGCGCGGTAGTGGGAGCTTTGCTAATAGCCCCACGCTTCCAGCCCGCACCTGGCACAGGGGCTTTTCTGCACCCCGAGACGCGGTAAGGCGGAGCACCCAAGGGATGCTCTTTCCGGGTGGCCCCTCATCAGTGCAGCGCAGTGCGGTGTCAACTAGCCCCGTAGCGCTGCGACAATTAATAAATTCGGGTAAATGAGGGAATTTACAAAATAATTAGGGGACTTTTGGACATGACACATTTTCAGGCAACAGGATATTTTCTATGATTACGGTTTGCGTAATCAAGGCTTTGTTGTGTATGAAAGGTAATGAGTGTAAATTGAGAAGGAGAGAGGAAGCATACTGAGAACAGTGTTGTGCCTGAGCTCCACAGATATTACGGAGATGGTGATTTGCTTCAGACAGCTTACATCTGGAACATATTACTATAGCTCTCCTCTCTAGTCAGAGAAGTCCAAAGCCAGGAAAGGAGACTTCTTCCAAGCCAAAAAGAAATTAAAATCATAGAGCTAATTTGTATTTGAAAAAAAACACTGTTAATTATTATTGGAATTATTAAAAAAATGAAATATAATGGCTTTCTAAGTCGGTTTGGGTGCATCATAAATCATGCATTAAATACTCTGTCAAGAAATAACCACAAATCCAGGTTACTGAAGCAAGCAGCGTGAAAAACCAAGGTGTAGCAAGAAAATCTGGTGGCACTTTGTCTTGAACTTGAAAGTGTGCCCACTCCCTACTTCCAAATTCCCAAGTTGAGCCCTGTAAAATGTCATTCTCCCATCCTTGTTATTTCCCTGGCTGTAAACCTCGGGTTTCACGCAGGAGTTACTTCAGTAAGTGTTCGCTTTCCTTCCAGAACCAAACCTCAGTCTTAAAATTGGTAATAACATATATAGTGCTTTTCCCTACAAGAAGAGGTAAATGTGACACGTGAAAGAACTAAGCAAAGAGTTTGTGGTGAGGCTGTCATGGGTTTCTTTCCAGGGAAGCCAATTGGTCGGGAGTTGGCAATGTGTTTAAGAGATCTTTAAGATACTGGATGACGGGATAAACTGAATATGAAAGCAAAAAAAAAAAAAATTAAAAATCAGCATGATTCTAGCAGTGTACAAGAGAGATGGTGGGAAGGTAATTCAAGCTATTGGTGCCAATATGATTTATTGTATTAAACTTAAATATAACATTCAGAGGTGCTGCACCTCTCCAGCATAACTGTACTACTGAGTACTATAAAACCAAATCATTACATGATGGAAAAAACCCTTTTTTCCTTTAATTTAAATATAGATTCATAGTTATGAATGGCATCCATGCAGGTTAATCTAATTTTTTTTTTAACATAAAGTAGGTAATAGAGCTACTTCATTTTCTGGTACAATTCCCCACCTACAGGCAACGTAATACTTTATCCAAAAGTAGTCTGGCAGTCTTACTCTCACAGAGAGAGATCTGTGCTGACTAAATACTATGAAGAACCAATATATTGACAGGGTAAATTAGATAAATCTTTCTCTGCTGTTTGCTGGGTTAAATTATTGTTTCACTGAATGACTTAAATGCATTGTTATGATATCCAAACGCGTTATTTAAATCTGTCTTCCTCCATGATGCCTTTATGATACCTCCAAGATGTAGAAATGGGATGTAGTCGTTGCGTATGCATGTTTTAAAACAACTTGTGCAGATGGACGCAAGTTTGACAGGAGAAACATTTTAATAGGTTTTAAATAGTATGTGTATCTGAGAAACACTGCTTAAACCTTAAATTCCTGTCAGAATAACTCATATGGTAGAAATTTAGGGCTGTGAGTTTCTCTGTATGTGTGAGCCTGGAAAACTGTTCCTGTTTCTTTGCTTATCTGAGTTATTTTCTTTCATAAGTAGATTTTAGGCAGGAGTGTCCCACTGAGGGAAGTAGCCCTGTAGTTGGCCGTATTTTTCAGTACTTTTGTTCTGCTTAAAGGCTTGAAAAATAGAAAATACGGTGTTTTCCAGACAGTTGTACAACAGATATTTCAATTCGGTTGGCACCTGTTCCTCTGTCATTCGGTGTTGGGGAGACCTTGGAATTCCCGGTAGTGATAGACACCGCCCATTGAAACAGCAAGTCACAGCACTGGGTTGTGTTTCCTGAAGAACTTAAAACCAGTTTATTGCATGCCGTTGTCATGTTTTCTTTGCCCGTCTCCTTGTACTGTTTGAAGTAGACTACTAGCCTTTTGGTGATGCGAAAAATAAATGATTTGTTGTTCATGTGATATCTTGACCCATATTTTAAATTTTTTTTATTTTTTTTCATAGGTCCTCCCATGCCATCCTCCTCATCTAGTCCATCAGTTACTGAACATTTACACTCCCCTCCTCCATCACCCAATCTCCATGACAACCAGAGGTGGTTATTAAGTAATAATGCCAGCCAGCCAGTTCAGGACTCTGATACAGATGAGGACTATACTGCCAGCTCATATCTAGTACAGACCGGTACTGTTTCAGTGTCTGTCCCAGGTCATGGTAAGAAGAGGACACTTTGTCCGTAGTTTGAATACGCTTTTGTTTTCCATCCTCTTACAAAATTGCCTAATAAAAACTAAAGATATCAAAATGACTTTGTATTTTAAACTGATTTTCCTTTAAATGTCGCAAATGATGTTTCTACTTTACTGTAGGATAAGCAAGAGTAGAAAGTAACTTCTAAAATATAAAAGCTCATTTAAGTTATTTTAAAGTGCCATACTTATATGAAGCAATAGCCATTAATGATGTATTACGTAATGTAATTTGTAGCAAGTGACTAGCCTTTAGTTGTACTTTTTAAAGGGTAGGCTGAAGTTGGTTAAACTGTCATGATGTTTAGCTTCAGAATAACATAAAAGTTATCTTTTACTACATCATAACATAAAAGTTATCTTTTACTACATCATCAAGGTCAGCAGGTTCCAGCCGTTCCTCTAGTTTCCCTGGGGAAACGGGATTTGTACATTACTGGTTAGGTACATGTACTGGTTAGGGCATTGTAGACTGAGGAAAGCGATCTAGAGGAAGAGAGCGGTGTGTGTGGTGAGTGAAGGCAACGGTGGCTCCCGAGATGTATGCTTCCATGTTTCTAGTCCTCCCAAGCAGTATGAGTAAAACAGGAGTGACATGTACTTGAAACACTAGTTCCCACTTACCTCATACTGTAAGAAAACACGCTTTTACGTTGTTAGCTTTTTTTTTTTAACATTAAAAAAATAGCCACAGGGTTTCATTATTGTTGTATGATTGAACAGATTTTCTCAGGGTAGGCAAGCTGGAAATGTGATTTGTTAATTCACAGCCCTTCCCCAGTAGATCAGCAAAGCTTGGAACAAGCCTCTTCATTTTCTAACCATTTCTGTCTTTTGTTAAGAACTCTCCTACAGATGAACCACTAGAGGGTGTTTGGAGGAATATTTTCCTACAGATTCCACATCAGTTGGTTGGGCAGAATTGTTTTGCAAAGCAAAACCCCTAGCTTTGAGCTTCTCTCCCTAGCTTTGAGTGCAACTTTGGTGTGGTGTCTAAAAGGCCAATCTGCTAAGAGCAGTTGTGTGTGTGAATTTGACAACCTTTTTTGGTTTTGGGGTTTTTTTTTTGCCATGTTAGGGGCTTGGATTAAGATCTTTAACAATGATAATTTTGTTTTTGCATGTTCAACTTGTTCAATATTTAATCTGCAATGAACTCAAACCAAATACATTGTCATAATTAGGGTATGTTATGAAGATGTCTCCCTTCCTTTATGTCTAGGAATATGAAATCTGTTAGAAAATCTATGTATTTATCCAAAAGGTACCCTGGTTTAGTTCAATGTCAGTACATTTAGATTGCTGTATCCACAAGCCCTTCCTCTACAAACGAAAAATGCAAAAAGAAGAGAAAGCTGCTAAAAATTTTGTATAGTTGGGATGAACTCCTTATACCTTCTAGCCTCTTAGGAAGCTAAGTGTTCATATTCTTCTAGGTTTTAGCATTTTGCTGCTTCTGAAATTTTCATCAGTTGCTTGCCAGTCTGAGTTTGCCAGTCTTCAGGAGTGTTCCTTAATCCCTTTCACCCTAGACTAGCCAAAATAATTTCAGCTGCTCCCATGGCAAGTCAAGTCTTGGCCTTTTAGCAGGACAACAGAAGGGGGAAGGGGTGTTAACAAGCAGGACAGAAGTTAACACCGCAGTGTATGCTGAGAGTTGTTCTTGGTAAGACTTTTGCTAAGCTGAAGGGAAACCCAGCACACTCTGTAAGTTCATCTTCATTTTCCTTCTTTCTTCCTGCTGTGCTCCCGTCTCCTCTATCTGCAGATGTCTGAGATTCGCCCCTTCACTGTGTATGTGTGATAGAAGTGCTTGCAGTTTCTGCTTCCCGCTGACAAAGAATTAAATCAGTGATATATACGCACTCATAATCTAGTAGTGCTGGCGGTCATAGAACGCAGCTAATGATCTTTCTCTCTCTTCACAAGATTAGACTTGTTTTCAGAAGAGCTTCAACTTGCTAACCACAGATACTATATTTGTGACTGTCATAATTTAAGTGGGGTTTGTAATTCTGCTGGACAAGGAGAAGACCGTAGGTGTTCTGGGAGCAGGCTTCCATCCCTGGAGTCAGCTGCAGGGTCAGAGTCAGCCGTACTTGAAGAGAAGATGCTTTCATCCAGCACGTATATGAATATTGCTTGGAATAGCTATTTGATTTGCTTGTGGTTGGTTTCTTATATCCTGTTGGCATATTGATGGGGAAAAAATATGTTGTTTGTAAAACAGGCAAGAGCAGAATTTAATAATTAAGCTAATAATTTCTAAGTTAGCTACAACTTTCTTGTACTCAATGAATTAGCATTGTTGGGTAGCTTTTTTTACCAGTATATGTGTCTCTCCAAATCTACCCTAGAAAGTAAATATCATTTAATCTTTGGTACAGTCTTATTTGAGTATTGCATTTTCTTTGGTTAAAATGGTAAGTAATACAGCATGTGTAGCGCTTTCACAGGAGGAAGGGGTTTTTTTCACCAGTTGTCTTTTAATTCATCCAGATGCAAAAGAAGCTTTCCATGCTATCTAATGTTAATGGCTGCAAAGTAACTCCAGTGCCATATTCCGGATGACTTTGTCCAATGTTTATTTTGGCAGGGGGTGGGGGACCACTGTTGAAGCATTTAGGATAGAAAGGGTACTGACCGAAAATAATTCTGTTATTGAACTGGTTTCAGTTATATTGACTTTATGTGAATAGCGAGTTAAATTACCCTCTCTTTAGTCTATGCAAACATCTGTTTGTTTTACTTTAGTCTGAGTCCATTTGATCAATGTAGTTTATTCGATGAACTCCCTCAAAATTCAAAGGATCTGATTATGTATTTAGAATGATATTAATCTAAGCCTTTGGGTTTGATTAGTTTGTTTTGTTGACCAACGGGAATTAGCTTTCATTTGAGGAATTAGCAAAAAGAGAAATGAAAATTACTAAAATCAATTATCAAATGCTTACCATATGAGAAGAAAGATCTTCATGGAGGTATTGCTAGTAGCTTTAAAAATTCAGATGAAGTGAGGAATGTGTGGACAGTTTCCTAGGATTCATTTCATTTCTCTAAAAGCAGTGTGTTAATAGGTTGTAAAATTCAGGAGGACATAAATTTTTGGACCATCAGTCGTAACAGCAATCCTTTATATAGCGCCTCCAATTTATTCCACTTGTTCCTCTTCTCCACAGTGCAGCTCGGTATACTGACTCTGTGCCAGGAGTTGGCCTATTTGTCTGCTGAGTTCAGAAAAATTTACTGGGTTTATTGTTTTTAGAAATAAGAGTGGACTTGTTTATAAGAAACAGGGTCATCTGAAGATGTCTGCAGGGAAGAGGAACAGTTTAAGCAAGAGGGAGAGCGAACGAGGAGCTAGGAGGAGAGGACTCTTGGATGTGACTGAGGTGGGGAAGGTTTTTTATGTAATAAAGTCTGCTTGTAAACAATAGAGGTCATATAAAGTCTGTGTTTAAGCATCTTGATAAGCTGCTTAATCTTTTTCCACTAAAATTATAGATTAGTCAGAATTTGGAGGGGAATTTATTGAAATTGGTAGTAGCTTATCTTTCAACACAGACATGTATTATAATGAGAAATACAGTGCTAAATTCTTCAGTTAAGCAGAGACTATGAAGAAAAGATATAGTTAAAAGTTAATGCTTAGTACTGACAATGGAGGTGAAGAGTCTGAATTAGAAATTCAGATTTGAGGATTTTTACCCCCTAAACTGGAAACATTATGGCAGAACCATCAAATGCAAAATAGAGAAAGATGTATTTCACAGCAGCCTTGGTACAGTGTATTTGAACATTTAAGTTGTACAAGGTTCTGAGGTTACTTAATAGCAGCTTGTGATGATAGTTCATCTGACAAGAAGATCTGAAAAAAATTTCAATATAGTATAAAAAGTTTTTCAGTTGTTCTTGATCAAGGATCTGCCAGGTGATGCGCAATAAACAAGGTTTTGTTCCAGCCATATGCGAGTTGCAGATTGATGGGCTTTTCAGTTCAAAATGGCTAAGCGTTCCTGCAGAGAGAAAGAATTAGGAAAACTAGAGTACAACTCTGAATTTTAATTTCTGAAAGAGAAAAGATAATCCAATAAGGCTGGCTGAATGATAACATACAAGAACTCTTCATATTCAGAGGTCTCATTGTAGGACATCTCACTCTACAGACACCAAATGTTCTGTGGCATAACTCGCTTATAAACGTAATCTGAGGACTTTAATTCATGATGACACATTAGAATTTGGTGGGAGAGCTTATACAAAAGTATCTGTCATACGGAAATTATTATTGTTTTATCATGCCACAGTGTCAAGAAGCCAAAGTCAGAACCTTCTGCTTTTGTACAAGCACCTGAGAGAATACAGACCAAATGCTCCAGAGTGGCAGCACTAATGACCAGATGCAGCACACATGCAAAGCATAGGTGTGAATTCTATTAGTGGGGATTTTTGTTAAACCTCAGACTTTCCTTCCAACTATTATGTTTTAGTTTTCTGCCTAGATAGCTCAATTAATGTAAAACCACCGTAACTAAGCGATCTGTTGTTTCCTTTTCTCCCCCCTTCTGCCTTTTCCTTTGCATCAGGAGCATGAAATTGAAGTGTGAATGGAAGTACACACAGGGATTTGTGTTAAAAGTTAGTGGAAGAGGCAAATGACTTCAAAGCATCTTTTCCTCCTTTGCAGCCCTTGCAAGTGCTCCTGTGAGGGCAGGAAGGGAACGATGTGATTTCCCCCTTCATACTCCACTGGCTTGTGAGAAGGTTGGAAATAACCTGTGAATATTGAAAAGAGGCAAAGCCAATTTAGTCAGTCCTAGCCAACATCTCGGAAGGGCCTCATGTAACTTTCTGGCACCCCCTCTTTAGTGCCTACAAAACACTTCCCAGCCCTGATTCCATCCCTGCTTTGCCATAGTTACTCCGCAAGAGAAACTGCATGTGCTACTGAACTAGAACTTAGTAGCCAGGCTATCCCCTGCCATGTAATCAACAGCGGTTTAGTTCTGATTAGTGGGGAGCAGCAAGGGGGGGGAAGTGCTAGGGGAGAAGGAAACGCAAACATGATGGGATGAAATTGAATGCTTAAAAGCTGTTTGGGCTTTTTGGGTGAAGTGTAAATTTGCTTTTTTTCTCCTCATCATCTGAGAACTGGCAATCCATCTGAATTCCCTGGAAACCCTGTGGGTATCCACACACCTTATTTTCATTGTTGTCTTACACATTGTCTAATGAGATTTTTTTACCTCTTATCTCGTAATTCATGATAAATTAAGTTTTGTCATTGTTGTATCGGTATATACAATTTGTCTTCAGGTCTGACATTGGTCCTAAGACGTGTTGCTTGAAAAATGAATCAGACCTGTTTGGTTTGGAATAGTCTGTGATAATAAATTAAGAATAATAGATCAAACTAGGAGGACTTGTGTTGAAGAACATCATGGGGATAGGCTATAATCTTGGTTTTATTTAACATTGTCATTAGTTATATGGATGAAGGAGTAAAAATGGCACTAATAAAATTTCCTAATGATACTAAATAGTGAGAGTTCTGAGTGCCAACTGGGGACAAAAATGTTAATAGAAAAGGACAAGGAAATTGTCCATTAATTGTACGGCCAGAAACTAATAAAGTGAAATTAGAAGTGAAAAATGTAAGCTGGTCTGAGATGCAGAATATTCAGAGAAAATCTGAGGAAAAATAGTGACAGAGAATTTTAGTCAGACATAAAACTGCAACATGGTCTGACTGACGTGCAGTTTGGGTGGAGTATGCAAATACATCTGCAAAGAGGGAATCAGAGACATAACATCAATGGAATATAAGTTTTGAATTTGGACCGCCTGCTTTTTCAAGGTTCCTGTCAAATTCTCTTACTACTTCTAGAATTATTGCGATTCATTCTACTGTTCCAGATATATTTTGATGAAAACCATTAGGAAGTTAGAGGTATTAATATGTGGGAATAGGTGACAGAATAAAATTTTGACTCGGTATGCTAATTAAGTGCTGACAAAGGGAAACCAATAACCCAAGATGGAGTAGGGTATGTTGTGTACCATGTAGAGATACAATTAAAAGCAGTAGGATGAAAATAAGGAAAGGAAAGATTAGGCACATTCTCAGGAGAAACTAGTTAACAGTGAAATATATTAAGGTATCTAAGTCTATCCCAAGGGAAGTGACAAGGTGGTCTGTCACTTTGTAACATGAAATTAAAATAAATAAAAACGTCGGTCATACTGCTGAGAACAAACCTACATTCGCTTTGGAGAAAGTGGACTGAGGTAACCTTCTGGAGCTTTTCTAGTAATACCTGTGTGCATTCTAAATCAGGTATGCACGAGTTGGTAGTTTATATCGTACTAAGCCGCGGTGAGTGTGTTTCATTAGCACCGTGCACGTTGCAATGATTGTTTAAATGTAACAGAAAACTACAGTTTGTCCTGTAGCCCGGACTGCGTTCTGAAATTGTCCACACCTTCCACAATAAATCGTTTGCAAAACAGACACTTTCCCTTCCCGCTTGCTGGACCATTTTACATCCTGCAAAATTACAAAATAAGACTGCCTGTTCTCAGTGAAAAGTGCCGGTGTCTTCACTTCATGTGCGTACTCAGGGAAATATTTTGTAAGCAAAAATGTTTGATACCTACAAGTTCAAAATGCCTGTGATGCTGAGTAGAGGTCTTTGACGAGCTTTCTCTAAATACGGAGTAAGTTCATGCTATAAAAACACATGCTGACTTTTTTCTGAGGCCAGGGACTGTTGTATTTCAAGCACTGGGTAGCAGTGCTTGCAGCCTTCCTCGGTAGCTACAGCAGCACTCCGTCTCTTACACTCAGAAATCAGACAGCGCAGGAAGGCCAATATCCTTTAGGCACAGATCAACAAATTTATCGATTCCACGTGCTTGGGGCAAATATAGTTGCTTTAAAAACTTAAAAATTGTGTCTTGAATGCTAGCCAGTTTATTTTTGATCCCTCTTGATATTTGATTTCAATTTCATGAATCCGTTTTTTATCCCCTTTCTTTGGTTTTTAAGCCAAAATTCTGTCAACATTGTTCCCTTAATGTACAAAAATGTACATTTGTTCAGTTTAATTAAGCATTCAGTCGGTTTGCCAAGAGCAAATTACAGTTCCCCAATCTCACCCTCACCCCTCCAAAATCAAATTTTGCAAAGTGGTGGGCAATTAGTTCTCATATCTGATTGTTGTAAGTCATGTTTTTCTCTTAAAGATTTTTGTAGTTTTCAATCTCTGTTACTTAATAGAAGAGCCAAGACCAATTATTTCTCCTCAGATTGTGGCCTTTGTAGCCTTCAAAGAACAGTCTCCCCCACACCTCCTGTATCATTAGCTGCAAAATATCTTTCCAAAGATGATTTCGGCCTCTTCACAAATCAAAGGATTCAGAGTGACAAATTATCCGTCTTATACTCGAATGCGTGCCAGATGGGACAACCTGCCAACTGTGTATCGTACTGCGGATATGATCTGATGTAGAGACATTTCCTCCCCTCCTCCCTTCGCCAGCAAAAATCGTATTACAAAAAAACAGGCAAGTTAAGAAAATCTGTGAAGATAAATCGATTCTGAAATACAGTGAAACATAAAAGCAGAATATAGTTTTTATTGAAGGAAGAAAGCCGCGTCCAAATTTCGGATTGCTTAAACTGAACAAACACGTACCTGGCGGTATAGAGGAACATGAGACCCTGCTTGCCAGTGCTTGCACACACGTCGCTTCCTTTGACTAGCTTGATTGCAGAACAGACATTCCTAATTGCAAGATAAGGAGCTTGAATTTAAATTCCGTCGCAGTTTGTTCACGGCAGAACCCTGCATTCACGATCAGGAAGGAGGATGTACTGCTCTTGTGGGGAAAAGCAGGCTCTAACAAATTTATGGTAGAAGTTAACTTGTAATACAGAAGGTAAAAGGAGAAGGAAATAGTCACATAGAGAGTTTATTTTCATTGTAAATCACAAAGCTGAGGACTTTACCCGGCTACTGCTTAGGCTGACTTCCAGAGGTACAAACAGCGGGGAAGCGCACAGCAAATAACTTGTGTGAGGTTAGGATCAGACACAAGTGTCTCGCATCATCACATTAAGCTCTGTTATTTTTGATTTTTCGTTATTTTATTTCAGGGAAAGGTCTAATGTTTTTAACTCAATACCACAATACAGAATCTTTTTTTTAAAGCCATATTTAGGAAGCGAGCACTGAAGATCTTACGCATGCTCCCATTTGTTCATCACTAAACTTACAGTTTTACAAGCCCTTCTTATCAGCTGTAATGCTCACAGAGCCTTGATAGCATTGAGACCACAAAAGTTCTTCCAGAAACACAGAATGAACCGAAGGTTGTGAGGTTTGATAAAAGCTTGATTATTTTTTTTATTTATTTTTTTTAATCATGTGGTTTCATAGTCTTTAGGCTGCTCTTGTTTGGGGTTTGTTTTTCTACAGAAAAAAAAGTCATGTGTTTTTCCCAGCTGTGAAAGCCTGGTCAGTCATTGAAATTTTTGTTTGTTTTAGCTGAATTAAAATTAGTTTGTGTAGTCATGGTCATTGTAAGGAGCTGGTGCTTTGGAGAGCACCAAACGTCTACCAGCTTGGTACAAAATGTATAAATTTATTAAGGATACCATGTACTATCCAATCCTGTTGATTGTGGAAAAGTTTCTTCTTTCATCAGGGACTGAGTCTTTAGTTGCTGTTGAAGAAAAAGAGCTGTACAAATACATAAAATACCTAATTTATTCCTTAGTTCTGCTGAATGCTGATGATTGCTAGAGCCTGATTCTGCGCTTCTGAGGAAAGGCAGGTTGCTGTTGGATTAAATGGAAGTTGCCAGTGGGGGTTAATACAGGATTCCAGTCATTGTAATGCAACTGCAACACACGTTTTATTCTATTGTGCTGAAAAAGTCTCTGTAGCAAAAAAAATAGAGCATTTGACAAAAATGAAAAAATCTGGTTTGGCTTCTCGTTGGCTTTTGGCTTCCACTTGAACTCCATTCTGGCTAGCTGTAAGTTGGGGGACGACATTTGAGTGCTTTAAACATGCTGCTCGCTGGAAGTAAACAGGGCTCTCACAAATTCTGCTGGCAGATGCTTGTTGCAGTCTTCCATAGGAGAAATACTGAGGATTTTGCGCTTCAGTCACTAAGCAAAAAATAAATAGATGTGCGTTAGGTGATTGTGGAAACAGCTTATCTCAAAGATGCTTTGAAAAGTAAAAGGTAAACATTTGGCACCTTTACTTTAACATCCTTTATCTTTTTAAATATTATCAATCATTTTAAAAGCTTAAGGGCTATGCTTAAAGCATAATTTCTCTGTTCTTCTACATTATACACAAAAGGCTTCTCCGTTTAGTATCTCTGTGTCTGGACGTAGCATTGACATGAATTTCTTTGTCACTAACCCATTAGGAGTACACAGGAGTAGTAACCCTACTTTTTAAGGATGCAGAGATCTGACTGGAAGGCACATCAGCCTTCCTCTCTCATGCAAGGCCAAGGATTCCTATTGTCAGATGCAGTGGGCATGAAAGCAGCAATTTTACAGCACAAAAACTCCAATAACATTTACTGCGGTTGGCTGAGATTGCAATGCACACAGGCACTGCTCAGTCTTGGTTGCTTAAGCACCAGCTCCCCTTGGCTTTTTGCCAGCCTGCGCGCTCCAAAGAGACAAGTCCTTTAAGGGGAAAGAGTTTTCCTTGTAACTTGCTGTGGGGTAAACAGACCATTCAGGCATAGTTTATTGCATTACATACTCGGCTATGCATGCTGGAATGTAGCAAAGTAATTGGTAGAATTATTTTAATCGTTAGAATTCTTAGGTATGAGATACGTTCTCTGCGCCAGGAGGAAAGAAAGAAAAAAGAAAAAAAAAAAAAAAGTAAGGATGTTTCTGTCTGCTAAGTTGCTGATCATTTATTACAAAAGACTAAAAATATTCTCTCCATGGGAGTTCTGTATGTTTACACTAGTATCCCTGCTACGGTTACAGAAAACTGAATTAATTTGCCTCTTTACTGCTAGTCTTGTCTTGAAGATAAATCCCGTAACAGTTAGCAGCAAGTTACAGTGTAAAGGAAGAGTTCTGTGTATGTAACAGGATACTTTGTTGTCATAAGAAAAACCAAACCTCAGTTTGGAAAGACTGTAAGTGCAGGGTCCTCACAAATTAAAAGGAAGTCACTTACTGTGAATTCCGCCATCAATCCAACTCATCTTCGTGGTGATACGTACTCTGTTTTGCAGCGATCAGCAGTAAACTTAGCCCGTCGTTGCCGTAACCTGGAGACTCCAAATGAAATATTCTCTTAAATGCTATTTTATGTGCATTTCTTAAAGCTTCAATTTAACACTGCAGTATCTATTCAAACAACATACAACGGAATTTATTTGTACAAAAACATGATAGCTGAATGTACAGAAGGCTGACTTGGCTATCACTGAGTACAGAACATCACTTGCTGCTGTTTGAGTCTTTTAGTTCATTCAGAAAGCTTCAAAGAAAGGTAAAGCTTTCCCTTGATTTTGTTGCTAGTACTTGGTGTAAGGGGACTTGTTGTTCTGTTCACTCTTAAATCTCCTCGGTGGTGTCCTACAGTGGGTTCAGGAGAGGTTTGAAATACCATCTGTGGTATTTCTTGAGTCCCTGGGTTACTTTCTGGTAGCTTGTCCTCTGTTGAGCAGCAAACAGGGGAGGATGTGGGTGACCTTGCACCCCTCTCTCTGTGTACAGCAGCATCGAAAATGCTTCAGAAAGCCAGTGAAGCTCTTCCG
>NW_009650063.1:1488441-1496830 GCF_000708025.1 Charadrius vociferus | reverse complement strand
TCTTCCGATGAATTCTGCTTTTGATTCTGTGAATCTGCACAGCCACTCCATCAGGTTTTTACAGCTGGACTCTTGCTGTAATTGCTGCTGGGATGAGATGCGCAACATGGGGCTTCAGAGCTAAGTACTTACATTGTTTTACTGGCCAAAAGTATATGGCATAGTGGGAGCATCAGACTTCATGAAATTCACACTTGTATATCTTCATGTTCTTCACCCCTTTCCGACGTGCTGCTGATTTGCCAGCAGGCACTCTAGATGGGGATGATAAAAATGGAAAAGCTGAAAGGTACGGTTTCTTAAAGCAGCGGTATATTAGTAAAAAAGTTGCTTGTGATTATGACGTGTGATAATTGTCCGAAGGTCTGTTTATCATTAATTAACTTAAAAGTAATTTTTACTGGTACTGAAAAATTAGAAAGAAGCACTTCACTGTTTTATTCTTCTTGACATCAGAATATCAAATAATGCTCAGATGAAAAGTATACACTGATAGAAACAATAATTGGTCCCTTGTAAGCTTCAATTTCCAAGTCCTTTAGATCTTACGTGTCTCCAGGTATGCATCATTTTTGGCATATTTACCTGGCTAATTCAAAGATAATACTTCTTTTTCAAGTCTTTATAATGCATTTTTCAAGAGATAAAATATAAAGTTGTTACTTATGCCCTGTAATGTATAGTTCTCAAAATTCACTGCAGTATTTTTCTTCAGATGCCTTTCCTGATCTATTTCCTCAAGGCCTTTTATCAGGAGCTTGTGATATTGAGTATTTTTCTGTTTGTTTACAGTTTTGTATGAATAACTCAAAATAATTGGCATCAGAATGCTCCGCAGCATCACGTATGGATCTCTTCCTCGCTCAAGTGGGATTATTTCTTATTTTAATCTAGTCTCCCGTTTAAAAGTCTTTGTTGTCTCCCCTAATTGTAGTGAATTCTGGCTACTGTGTGCCTAAGCCAGTAAACCCGAAGGCAGAGAGGGAGGATGGGTTAGATATTTTTAAATCTCCTTCCTAGCTTCCAAAAAGCCCTCTGGAATAAACTGCTTTGCAAGCCTTGTGGGACAGGAGGCCCTGAGGGACATTCCTGGGCAGGGTGGAGGAATCAGCCAGTGTACTTGCATTGTTTTGAGCCTGAAAGGGAAATTCTTCCCTCCCCTATTGCAGTTATTTATACTGTTAGCTCGACATTAAAATGGCTAGCCTTATAGAGAAAGACCAGCAGAATAGTAGTCAAGTGAAACAGTACAGCCTGCCCCAGTTTATCCAGTTGCTTTGTCGTTAGTAATACTCAGATGAAAATTTCTGTTACATAAATTTATCTGGAAGTTCTTTTGATTCAATCTTGAACTGTGGATGCAGCCTTACTTCATTACCATATAATAATTTTTTATGATCATGGCCACAAAAGACCAGATATTTTTTCCTCTTTGTGTGTGGAAAATTCTTTAAGAGCGTTAAAACGCAAGCCGGTAAAGAATAAAATGCTTAAACTTAAGCATTTTAACCACACATCTCGAGAAGTAAGTACCCTGTAGTACTAGTTCCATGCTAGGGAAGTTGGGGAAGCTTCCATACCCTTCATGTGTGCTTTAGCAATGTTCGTGTTCTGATATGGTGTTCTGCTCCAGATTTAATCTGTTCTGTCGCATCTTAAAGCAGCAGACAGTGACGATGAATTTTGCACCTGGAATTTTAAACTAGCAAGTATTTATGTATGTATCTTGGAGTGATGGACAGGAAGCTGCTTCCACTGTAGGTTGAAGAAAATTGAAAGCAGAAAGAAAATCAAGAGAATGATTAAAAGATTTTTAGCTGCTTTTTTTACATATGGTTACAGAATTTTTATCTGACATTGATCCAGAAATAATAAAATGCAGATACTAAATAGTCGATGATCAATGCACTAACCTTTCATCTTAGTGATGATGGTTAGTAACTCTCAGTTTACACAAGTGCAAATAAAGGCTTAAATCCTGGCAGAATTAGGTTGTAGTTACTGTATGCTTATGTTTCCGGTTCCTGTTACTGCGCTCCCATGATTACAACGGAACTTAAAGTGTACTTAAAGAAATGTGAAAAGTGTACTCGCATGGTTACAGAGATTTGAACAATGTAATGGCATCTGCAGAAGGCCTTTGGGAAAGGAGTTATATGAAGTATGGGATCCTCAGGATTCAGTGCTCTTCCACTGCCTCATCAGTGCTGCTCTAGTTCTGTTTGGTTCCTTGGGAGATGTTGAGTAGCAAGGGAAAAAAATACTAGCGCGTCCGGTATTTCCACCACTCAAAACCATGCTCTCTGTGGACATAAGTATCAATCAGCTTCTTTGCTATGATTTCTGCCTCCCAGAGCAAAGCTCTGCTGCTGCTTTGTAGGTTAATAATCCTAAAATGGTGTGCTGTTTCCATTACACTACCTGAATCTCTGGAGGGAAAGAAGTTGCCCCTCGCTGTATCTGTCTGTTAATAGTGACTGTGAGATATGAGCGAAGCCAAGCGGTAATGTATCAAAGCCTCTAATTGTGAATCCACAGAAGGCACTAGAAAATTAGATCCCTTTTTCTTGGTGTATTCATTGTTTAGCGTAGTATGAACGATGGTTTCCATTGCTGCATTACGGCTGTGGAACGTCAGCGGGCATCGGAAGCACGGTTCCCCCATGTGGAAAAGTAAAGGAGTGAATAATGGAGACTGCTCATCCGCCACCCCTTATCAATTTCTGGTGGTGTCAAATGTTCACATCTCTTACGGAGAGGCAGGCAGGAATCCCCTAGTCCGCTAGGAGCATCTGCAACGGGTTAGGGGACAGTTTTTTTCTGATGCCACCCCTCATCTTGGAAAAACAGGCAAGGAGATGTTCTTTCCGGGCTCTTTCTGAGCCTGACTGCTGGCAGCCACCTTGAGGCAAAGCAGGGAAGAGGTAAGTGTAGGCGAGAAAGCAGAGATCGTTCTGGACTCCTCTGCTCTTACCTCCATCCCTGATGACCCATCTTTTTAATGCTCCTTAAGCAGTCAAAAGTGCTGAGGAATGACATATGGTGAAATCTACAATACAGCAGACGCGAACGGGCATGAGCCTTTTGCTCCCTGATGCGATCTGTATGCGTGGACATGGGTTTTTTTGCCTTTTCCTTCCCATTCTTTGGAGAGGTTTTTTTCTCTTGTTCCATCTTCATTTTAATGCTTTTCGTCTTCGAAGTGTGCTCTTTTAATTTCCTCCTTTCCCTCTTTTTGACCCTTCTCCTTTGAAGGCTTCTTTTTCTTATTGATTAAGTCATTTAACCTTTATTAGACCATACCATGCCACTCCATCCCACTTCCTACTTTCTCTTTTATCCTTTTTTCTCTTTTCTAATGGACTCTTTTCATATCATTCTCTCCTTGTTCAGGCTTCTTACCTCCCCTTCCTCATTCCCTTTGTTGTTCTCTCCATGGGACAGGTATATCTCATGAAAAGGTGCTTTGTTCAGAATGTATCTGCCTTGGGGCAGCTATTTAATGAAAAAATCAGCTTTCCATCCCATGCTCCTATCCCTCTGAAGCCCTACGCAATAAATGCCAATTACATTTTTACATAATTAAAATAACCATGTCATATTTCTTTTTTAGTACTAGTGTCTTCACATTAAAGGAATAGAACAACACTACACAGCGTGTATGTTTTTCGAAACAAAAAATAAAACTTACACTTCTAATCCATATTACAGCCCTCATTATCCAGAATTTTCTTTAACCCTCCTTTTCTGTTCTGAGAATATTCCAGCCATCTGTAGAAGGGTCAGCAAAAACACAAACACGAACGCTTATAAGAAGTCTAGTTCCTTTATAATTGGGGATGAAAACTAACATCCTGCCTGCTTCTGATCCCTCTTATGCTCTTGCGGCAGGAAAGCTGTTAGAAGGGATGAAAATTGATCAAAAAAAACCCGGCAGACTTTTCTCTTGATGGCTGCTGTGGTTACTGGGGGAATTTGCGGTTGCAGAGAGGACAATGGGAGATAAAGATACAGAAAAGTATCAATCTCGGGTGGTTTTAACGGTGTAGGATAATCTTAACCTTTTGGGTGCTGGGCTACTTGTCCTGCCCCAGGGAACTGACATATTCCTGGATGCCTTAATATCCTTATAAGAGGATTAAAAGCAGAAATGAAGGAGATGTTGGTACTGGTAATGGCACTCATTTCTGAAATCTGACCACTTTTACTATAGAGAGTAGCTGATTCTAGACTTCTCAGTGCGATGCTTCCACTTAACCTGAAACGCCACAGTCTTTAATGCGCGAGTTTGATATCAAGTGGCTCTTTACGCTCACTGTGCAAAAGTTAACATCTGGATTTGTGCTTTTCCCCAACCATTTTCTCCATTTCTTTTATTTCCACTTTATGCAGTTTCATATTCCTGCTTGTAATGCACAGTACTGTGCCAACGGCTGGGTTTTAGGTAGCTGAAGCTAACTACTGGTATGGAAAGAAATATATCTTAAAAATAACGTTCTTTTTTTCCCCTCAGAATTTTGTTAATGTTATTAGATAATATTTTAAAAGTCGTTTTTTTAACAGACAAAAGTCAACTTTGGAATTGCAGATTTCTCTGAAGAGATTAATGGTATAAAGGAATTATTGAAGGCAGTTTTAGGAACCGTGATCTGTGTAGTGTTTCATGCTCAGGTAGTCCCATTAGAGAAAGTATTTTTGTTGGAGAGGTGACAGGCAGTCAGCAAGTAGGACGTCAACAGCATCGTTGTGTGTAAAAAGACTGCTTTTTGCGTAAGTGGAAGGATCATAATATTAGAGTGGCATCAGGGTGTGATTGCAATGGCAGTGACACGTTTGTGTCTGCATGCAGGATGAATGATTAATTGATGGACAATGGATAAAAAGAGTTTACACGTGCTGCTGGGAAAAACAGTCAGTATTTTATCTAGTGCGTGGAAGCTTTTAGGAAGATTTACCGTATGTAGACACACACCGCTGCCTTGGTGACTCCCATGTTGGATGCAGGTGAGATCACACCTGAGATTCCTTCTGTAGAAGAAGAGCTATGGATCTCCTCAGAGAAAGCTCGGTAGTTAATTTTGCCCAGCAACTAATTCAATAGTTGTGCTCCCAGCACCCTCAGTAGTCATCCAGCAGCATCTGAGTAGGCCTGACGTGCCTTCCCACCGGCTCCGGGGCGCACCGTGCCCTCAGCAGGAGCGCGGCAGCCCAGCAAAGCAGCCCTCCGGTTGTGCTGGGGGTTTCCGAAGGGCTTGAGTGGTCAGAGGGAATTAGTTGGCATCGTAACGCAGAGCAGAGGAACGTCTGTGGCATAGGTAACCGATCCCAGGCTCTCTTCCAGTGGGCTAGTAGTGTGGTTGGGAGCAGTCTACTTTAAAGGAAAGAAAATATGGGCAGTATAGTTTTGAGGCACTCTGGAACGTGGTCAGAAAAAACCCAGAATTGCTCTTTGAAGCAAACTGCAAAAACAGGGAAGCTGCTGCTTTTATGTCTTAGGACAGAAGTTCCTCTTGGGTGCCTTTGTCCTTCCCTTGTCAGCCTTTTTTCTTTTTTTTTTTTTTTTTTTTTAACATCTTTCACCATTCTTTCTTCAGTGTTTTTTAATTCTCTTGTATGCTAGTAGAAACGTCTTTGACATGTCTGAGTGGTTGTCTCTACCCATTTGCCGTTGTGCTTTGTTTTTTCCTTTCCCAGATGTTTGCATTTTTAAGGGATTTCATTGCCTCGAGGCTATTATTTCTCAAAAAAAAAAAAAAAAGGGGATTATTTAAGTTGTTTTTCTTAAAGCACAAGGAAAATAACTTATAATTTTTTTCATCTGCTGTCATATTTTAGAAACTTGTGAGAATTTTGCTTGTGATTATGTTATCTGTGTATCAGTTTAGGAATTTCTCAATCGTATTTCTCAACCGTATGTTCAGTATGTCATTATTACATGTATGGTGCAATAAGATACTGTGTAACATAACAGTGCAAATTACCCAAGGTATGTTAAGATTTACAATCAATCACATAAAGAAATTTTAAAAAGGAGAAAAAACAGAATGGGTTTCACATTTAGTATTACAATCCTTCAAATCTGTATACCGCTTTAATTTTTTTTAATTACTGATATTTTCTTTTGCTGTTTTCTTGCTCACTACGTAGAAAGGAGACGCATTGACTCCATAGAAGAAACTACCTTGTAAAAGAAACACCCTACAAGGAATTAATTTCCATTCATTAATACAACACTGAACTGATTAATGACACCAATATAATTTTGTATTTCAGAAGTAATAGCTTGAATTATTTTTTCCCAAATTGTTCATATTTTATTGGCTGTTTATTTTCTATTACATTACTTTTCAGATTTATGGAAAGTACTTGTAATTATCATATCCTTCATTTGATGCAATGAATATATTTTACTGGACAGCTTTATGCATTCAGTGTTACCTTTTCGTTTTGCAGCTGAAGACCAATTTCCTAATTACACTTAGGCACATAGTTGGTTATTGAAGTTTTGGTTTTGTTCTTAGTGTTTTGAGGTCTTTTTCCAAGCTGCTGTGATATGGCATTTACGTGGTTGGCATGTGCAATGCAGGACCAAGTCTGCGATTTTACAAGTTACAAGTCTAAACCAAGCTCTCATTAGCTGCTCTTGTGGTTCTGCAGATTGCAACTTACCATTGCACCATATATCTGCAATTGACTTTGAAATAATAGCTTCTAGGTCAATACCCAGTAGTTGTTCATATAGAAGCAAAATGTTTGTGAAACTTTTCCAAACTGTTGATTGAAATTTCCACAGTACCTCTGTCCTGCGAAGAGAAAGAGAAAGAAAAGAATACTTTTCTGCCTGGGGCTTTTGTGCTTACATGCCATGGAGACAGGAGCTGTATAGAAGTTTAAGTTTGTCATTTATAGCCAGCACTTTGTTTTTTATCTGAACCCAGTGATTTTAAAAAATCATGGCAGGAGTCATTTTCCTCTTGCAGTAATAAACATGCCACATCCTTAAAAGACAAAGTGTGAGACATAGCTGTAATTGCTCAGTTTTGGTGCCAAGAATAAGTGGTTTGAAGAAAGCTTAGCACCCTTGTCCCTAGGGAGATGTAAATTAGCACAGGCAACATCAGACACAGTAACTTCTCACTTGAGCTCTAATAAACAGCAAGGACATGTCACAAGTCTAATAGATATTCATAAAGTAATATTAATATGTACATCTTCTGAAATATATTTATATTTTTATTAACAGTGTTTTTGTATGCATATGCACAAATACCTGGAGTATAGTGCAAAGTATTCATATTCCAGGAGCTGTAACAGTGCTGCAAGTACCGAAGACAACACTAATTATTCTTTTATTCTGTAAGAGTAGATGCCTTTCCTAGAGCCGCATGCTCCTCGATGTGTTCCTGTGTGAGGGCAAAAGAAATTGTGGGTCAAGAGGGACCTTCTTACTGTTACAGCAGTGAGACCGAACCTAGTAGCTTTCTTGAATATCCTTCCTTGAGGTTTGCTTTTCAAATATGTTTTTATTTGCTCAGTAATGATTTTTGTGTGCGTGTGTTTCCCTGTCCCCGCCAAAAATATGGTTAAGCTCGGTCCTTAATGAAATCACCTTAAGCAACTGATTAATAGACACTAAGGGTACTGTCTAAGTGGGGAGAAACCCGTCTGCATAGAAAGGAGTCTGCCATTCCCTCTTGTTCTGAGTGCACAAGTCAAAAGAAGACCCAAAATACATCTCTCTGCTCAGTGAAAGTTGTTTCTGATCTAGAACTGGGGTTGGCTTGTATGGCACGTGTACCAGCAACTAAAATTCCTTTGGTTTTATCAGGAAGAGGAGACTATTGAAAAGCTCCTTGAGACCACCGGTATTAGCAAAAGCCCTGGCCATTAAACACCTGAGCACTAACTCTCGGGACAGTAAATCTGCCTGCGTTGCCTACGTTCAGCAAAGATCTGTGTCACGTACAAATGCAACTTGGAATATCTGGAGATTCTATCATGTGAGGGGGTTTGCACATCTCATTGGACACAAACCTGATGAGCTGACCAGCTGGGACTACGAGAACTGACACTGAGCTGTACATGTAACTGGTACAGAAAAACACACTGGCCTGAGCAGCAGCACGTCAGTCATCGCGTTTTTTTCTTGGGGTTTGCAAGAGAAGACCTACCATCATCTCTCACTTCAGTATATGAGTCACTTATTTTGATGGCCCAAGCAAACCATTTTTATCTGTATTCTCATAGCATGAGGAATATTCAGCAGTGCCCCCACAGCCTACATTTGGGTGAGGATTGACTATAAACAGTGGTAAAACAGGGATCATGCCTCTGGCAGGTGCAATGTTTTTCTGCAACTTCATGTTTTGGAGACATGATAAACAATAAT
>NW_009650063.1:1405200-1488392 GCF_000708025.1 Charadrius vociferus | reverse complement strand
GGTCTCTGAGCTTGAATGCAGCATGGGGCCCAGGGGCATAATGAGTGCCTGCCTTTTATATACTTCCCTACCAGTCTGACTGATCCCCCAGGTTATTGACAGAGCTGGTCAAAACCAGGACATGCTCATCTGTGTAGTTTTCTGTTGGCCAAGGTAGACTTTTTGCATGCCAGCAACCACAGCCAGCAGCCAGCTGGGTTCCACAGCAGTTACATCCGTTGTCTTTCATGGGGTGAGGGCTTAAGGTTCTTCTTGTGTCTAGACTGCCAGCGTATGGAGGTCTGGCTGGTAGCTGGGTACGTATTTTGAACATAAATTATTCCTTGACTTTTCAAGAATTCCTGTAGAGGTGGAAAAGGTTCTGAATATAAATTGCCAAATGTGAAAATTCTTCAGATTTTCCCTTTGTCTTTGAAGAAGAGCATCTAATACACGTAGTGTGCCACAGAGAAGTCCATACTTGCAAAAATTCATTAGAAGGTCTTCACCCAAACTTTACTGAGAGGTATAAAATATTTTGGAATCTAGACTTGAAGTTTGTGCTGTTATGGAATAATATCGCGATGCAAGCATCTTCTTTTGTAGCTGTTGCAGCGAACTCTAAAATAGCTCTTAGCCTCTGTTAAGTATCTCATTGGTACTTAGAAATTTGAAAAGTCTTTTTGAGGCTGTCTACAAAGTCAAGTTTTTACTTTTAGAGGTTTTAAAAAATTAAAAAAAGAGCAATTTGATTCAATGATTATTATTAAATGCTAACAACTAAGAGAGGAAAACTTGGAACCCGTAACAGTACCTATTTAAAAACAAATATTCACACATACAGGGCTTTACACTGTTTTTATTGCCAGTTTAGGCTACACAATTAATCAGTGCTTCTGTTATCTCGATAATCTGTCTGCTTGCTGTTGTAAATAACTTACGCTTGCTGGTGGAGTTGCTGACAGCTATTTAGACTTTCAGCTTTCAGAAATGCTACTAATTGTCCATGTTTGCGGCTTCTAAAAGCATTTGCTGCTGAGGTAATTTTGGCAGCTAATGTACCTCAAAGTCTTCACTGTTTGTTTGTATTTATTTTCTTCAGATGTATATTTCCAAAGTGTGAATCTCTTTAATAGATTTAATTCACCTGAGACTGTCAAGCGACCCAGCAGCTTTTGCTGAAAATGTTACCTTGTTTGCATCGTTGGTTTATCGTTGCGGAAAACAGAACGTTCTGCTGTAATGCTGCATGTAACCTGGGAACCTCGCACCTTGGGGAAGGATGCACGCGTGGAATTTTCATGCTGACACCTGCACGGAGGCAGGGAAATGGGGCTGCAGGGAGTTCTGCAGGGAGCAGGTGGGATGGGTTGCACGCGCTTCGCCACCCGCAGGCGCTCTCTGTGAAAAAGTGATGGAAACTTGACCCTTATCAGAAAAAATCTGATATTCTGAATATCCTCTCCCATTCCCCACTTGGGCAGTGGTGTGGAGTCACCCCTCAGCAGAACATAAGGCGTACCCTTCCTCCTCCTCAAACTCATTGGTCTGCGTGCTCCTCATCGTAAATTCAGGCTGAGGGCGGAGGACCTTCACTCGCCTCTGCCATATCTATTCAAATCTCACCCGTAGAACATTTTTCATTTCAAGAGCAGCACAGAGCTGGGGGGCACGTAATTGATTCCCGCAGCCCCTGTGCCTTGGCAGGTATCATTAACCAGCTTTGGTGGCGAGACCGCTGGACGTAGAGAGGTTCTCGCTTGTTTGTGATCACACCATAAGCCACTGGCTCTGCCAGGAATTAAAAAAAAAAAAAAGAGTTTTCCTGACTTACTCTGCTGTGGTTTCACCACGAGACTGTTCTCCCTCCCGAAATGTTTGTTTTTAGCCCCCAGTAGTAGTTATAAAAGCATGTTAAATATCAGACTTCTCGGCCTGAGACCATCTGTTTCCCTCGCAATCACATCCCACCCACGCACACGGGTTGCTTCTCGCCAGCGTCGGGGTTACAGCAGAAGGCAAAAAGAAAGGCATTTTCCCATATGATAGTTTAACCAGAAGATGGACCAGGGAAACGTGTTCAGGCGGAGGAGGCGTGATTATGCTAGAAATAGAGGGGTGTTTCCCTGCGAGTAGAAGGCAGCGGGCTTCCAGGGACTCCAGTCATTCAGATCTCCTCTGGCTCTGTGTCTGCGTAAGACCTTGTCCCCCCTTGGCTGGGGCATAGCTTGCTTTAGAAATCAGCAGTGTTACGTGGTGAGCGAGCTGTCTTTGTCAGGGCTCTCCCAGCATACCAAGAAACGCTTTTGCCAAATTTGTTGCTGGTGAAATGACAGCTGTTAGGTATAAAGGGAGTTTACACACTTTCTGCACATTAAATCATTTGAAACTCAAATTGTGTTTATGCAGAAATTAGATTACTATTAGAAGGTTTCAGATCAATCCTTTATTAAGAACTAAATAATATGCAGAATTTGAAATTCTGCCAGGAGGACACAGAATTGTAGTGAATCATTTTATTTTGCCTTTGCTTACCCCAGAAGAAGCAGCGCCGTCTCTTTTGCTGCTGCAATTGCCTGGGAGGCGGGAGCATCGTGGAATTCAACTTGCATTTGCTAACAGTCTGTGGGAGATGTCATCACTTTTCGCTGCACCGTGGCGGTGATTTACTTTGTGCTTATTTGTGTATTTTTGCCATCCTTTCAAAAACATTTATTTTAGCTCTGCTCTTTGGGGTCTTTATGTGTATACCATCTAGTTGGCTACTTAAATCAAAGGGCGTAGTTGTGAGCTGTGATTTCTTCACCTTCTATCTGTTCTGTCAGTGTCTGTCTTAGAACTACAGCAGCATTGTTAAAAGGAAGAGCTTACTACAACGCGAATCGGCCATGGTTTTTTAAGGAGCTTGGTTCAGGCGAGAAGCTGTAAAGCTTAGCTGGGAACCAGTGTGAAAGATCACCTGCTGTAAACAGCCTTGGACCAGCAACACAATTAGGACGTTAGGAAAACATGCACAGGAAAAGGCAAAGTCTACAGTCCTTTGTGAAAATATAGATGGAATTTAGATGTAAGAAAGACCCGATTTTCACGATTTGCTATGTTTTATACATTTAAAAAAATATGTCTGGAATTTCCGCCCTAACTTTTTGTTTATTATAGGACATAAATGTTTATTATCATTAATTATAATACAGTCTGTTTAAGCTGCTCAGCGTACTGCTGTCCTTCACAGCATTTGCAGAATAAATAGCAAACACATACAAATGTCTAATTAGATCACTCTCCGTGTCCACTTGATACCTCTGAAATTATCATAGATTTACCTCAAAGGGTACGCTAGATATGGGAGAGTTTTGTTGATAAGTTACACGAACTGAGACAGACTGAAAGGCAGTTTTTGTTTCAACAATTCAAAGTTTATGTTGGATTTGAGGGTTAATGACTCTGTCTTCCTTCTGAAAAGGGAAGCAGCTGTACTGGGAACCCTGAACGTCTTTTAAGAAATCTTTTGCAATGGATTTGTTCTTTTGATTGATACCTAACTAGACTTGATTGTCATTAGAATAGAATAATATCTTACTAAAATCAAGAGGGTGTTGGGGTTTTTTTTAAACATAAGGAGGAAGAGCAAAATTCTAATTCACATGTAAGCCTAAAAAGCTTATTTAAAGTCATTAAGAGAACAATAGTTCCTCAGTTTGCTCTTGTGGAGGCCTCCCCCTCTTCTGCGTTTCTTCTCCCTGACACAGTTAGAAGGAAAAAGTATTTAAAAGCTATTTTGGAAGCTTGATTCCCTGTTCTTATCCTGTCTTTCATGATCTGCATATTCCTTATACTTGATAAGAGATAGATCAATTAATTGATCTGGAGACAAAAATTCATCTGGTGACCTACTGCCTTATTTCTCTCTTGCTGTAAGGCCCAAGCTGCGGTCCATAAGAATTTTTACCTGTAACTCTAGAGGCCAGAATGAAACTCATTTTTTAAAAGTCAAGGCTGTAGAGTAAGCATCTCACTTCTGTGTTTTCCATAAAAGTTTGGTTATTACGATTTTCTAATAAAATTGTATATGCTTTCTCATTTTTCTTACCATTTTCCTCTTAGCTGTTCGCTTTTGCGTCTCCTCTGTGTATTACTCATTCAGCCTCTTTTCTGTGCAATTCTACCATTTTTCCCCCATGGTTTTCTTTTCATCTCACTGCCCCTTTTCCTTTTTCATTTCCTCCAAAGCAAAACATGAGTCCCTCTTATCTGAGTCCTTTCAAATCTGATGAAACAAACCCACCTATTTGTGCTTAGAAGGTTTATATTGTGTTTTCCCATTCCTAGCTTATCTTTCACAGATTTTATTAGCGTGGCCTTGTGTTCCCAGACAAGACTGAGCGTGCAGAAATTGGTCAAGAATTTCATCGCTTATCATGAACTAATTTGGGGGCCTTTCAAACTACTTTGGGATTTGTAAATTTACAAAATGTTCAAGAGGCACCATTAACCTTAACAAGTCCATGACAAAAATTCAGTTGACTTAATTAGTGAAGCATTTTCCCCCTGGCTCGTGGAATTGAGGAAATCTAGTGGTTTGTTCCTTCTTCATGAATGTCAGCCATATGTCCGTAAGTGTCATGTTTTGGAAGTAGTAAAAGAGCCTTTAAATGCTATTTTATTTATTGGGAAGAAAGGTGGGGTTTTGCAGCGCTGGTTGTGTCAGTTGTGAGTGTTACACAATCATGACTTGTAAGGATATTTTTTTCAGGTTAAAGGTTTTGAAAGTTTGGGGTTTTTTTTTAACCTGTACAGTAGTAACTGTGCTTCCAAACTAAATAACTTTGGCCAATTGTTTTTCTTGGAAGCGGTAAGAAATAAAACCAGAAGACAAAGAAAAACATACAGTTGTAGCTCACTTTGGAATAATGATCTTGGATAGGAACCAAAATTATCTAACACTTGAAAATGCTAGGAAATCTATTAAGAAGTCATACATCAAACTTTGCAATCCATACCGTGCTCCAGTTACACGTGTGGTATGAAATGAGTACATATATTAACACACTGTCATTTTGCCTGAATTGGGATTATAGAATTTACTCAGCTTACAGCTGAAGCATGGTACCTCTTTTGTTATATCATTTATTTATAAATCACAGTTTTTGCAGTCTAAATTAAGTGGTTTTCTGTGTTTGGTATAAACATAAGGTGCCAGATGAGCAAAGCAGGCAATGAGATACTCCGCATCGATTTAACTGTCTTCTACAGGCAGGTTTTGGCAATGTTCTCAAAGATTTTTTCAATTAATTCCAGTCCCCTGTCAGCATTTTGGAAAGCTGAATTTTTTCTCCCCCTACAAAATCTTTCAGCCGGACTTCACCATTTTTGTTTCATGTTTTGTTTTCTTTCAAAGAAACCTTGAATTCGCTGGTTAAAAAGCTAGCCTTCAATTTGGGAACTCAAAATGTGTTTCTCCGCTGATTTCCTTGAGTTATCAGCAAAGAAGATTATCTGAAGCTAGCAGTAATTACATAGCTTTCTCACTTCTGACTCTAAATAAGGAAGAAGTATGATCTGATTTATGAAGATGTGGAAAAGTCTGTTCTGAATAGAACCAAGTGTGACGTTAAGTGAAGCCTATGGGCTTGGTGATCCCCAGCCCCAGGGAGTATTGCTCGGGGAGACTGCTCTCCCCCGGGGGAAAAAAAACCTGAGTCCCCAGTCCTGCAAAACATCTGAATCCCACTCTGGGGAAGCCAGGCCAGAAGCACACCACTAAAGGTTGCATTATTATATTTTGAATCTCTGCATAGTGTAAGCTGAATGTCATTTCCATGTCTCAAGTGAGCGAGCTTTTGTCGTTTCTCACCGTGTGATAGCATCTTTTCCCGGTTTGATCTTCGGGTAAATTGTTGAAAGTAAGTCAATGACTTTTTACCATCGGAGGGTTCTGTTTGGTTTCACAGACCTCAGGTCCAAAAAAGAGAGTAGAAATAATGTCTGCTAGTATCCCTGCTAACTACTGTGTGGGTTAGCCTGGGGTGGAAGGAGATGGTGTTCACATAATATGACAGCGGGACTGTAGTAAGGACACTGTTCCTTCTAGTTCATTCGGTGTGCATAGTTGCCATCATGTGTTTTATGTTATCTTTT
Organism: Charadrius vociferus; assembly: GCF_000708025.1. Taxonomy (NCBI): domain Eukaryota; kingdom Metazoa; phylum Chordata; class Aves; order Charadriiformes; family Charadriidae; genus Charadrius; species Charadrius vociferus. Next base: position 1,482,275 of record NW_009650063.1, on the reverse strand, counting down.
TTTATTTCTTTTTCTTGTAAAGCAAGATCATAAGTATGTTACCCCAGCAGGTTAAATTTCAATTTACTTTAGCAGTGTTTCTGTACTTTTATTTTTTCATCTTTCTTATTAAATCCCTCTGGGGATAGAGGCCACTATTAGGAAGGTTGTTTGCTGAACTAGTTTCACTATAGCTTTTTTTCACTGAAGCTGAAATATTTGTCTCTGTTTCAGCTTTCATAAGGTGATTAAGCCATCCTCAACTCAGTCGAAAACCTGCAAAGTTTCACTTTACTTTGTTACTTAAAATGTCTGCCTTGTGGATGACAGCATCATCATCGGTTTTCCTTGATCCGGGTGAATTTGTTCTCCCAACCGGAGCTCTTTCACCCCATCTGCCTTTGTAACTACCTTCCGTTAGCTGGTCTCTCGTATCATTATATGGTAGTTAAACAGATTTTGCCTGCCATAATATTGACCGTGTGTTACATATGTATTGAAGGGGTTAATGGAGAGGTTGCAGGCTGGAGGTGGATATGTTGGAATGCTTCGAGAATCGATTCCAGCTAATGGAAAAAATGTTTTAGAAGTGAGCTGGTTCAGTTCCCACAGTGAACGACAGAGAGTGGAAACAACATTTAATAAACCTTTCAGAAGTAAATCCTCCGATTTTTCCTTTCACCGCCATCTGTGGAAGAAACGCCTGCTTTCTTCTCAATGGGCAGTGTTTCTTCCCGCTGCGTGTTTGCCTTGCTCTGCTAGGTATCAAGAGAAAGCTCTTTATGTCTTTGGACAAAAAAATATTTGAAAAATATGTTCTCTTTGTATGTCCTCTAAGACTTCAGTTTTATTGACTTTTGTTTAAATGGCAGGTTGACCAAAAATAACCAACCCTAAGATTCCTTCTCAGCTGCCCCTAACTGTCTGGTTTCCAGTAAATTGAAGAAGTTCTAACTATACACATCTTGCTTTACAAAGAAAGATGGATGCTGCAAATGAAAAACTCTGTTATACTTGGATTATGGGAGAATGCTGCATCTTCTAATTTATCTGTGTGTCACCGGCATTTTAAAAATTAAGGCACTTACAAGATTTGGCAAACATATCCTGCTACTTGTGAAAATAATACATTTGTTGTTGTTGTTGTTTGGGTTTTCTTTACTATATGGTTCTCATGCAGAGTTGAGGGGCTTACAGTAATATTTTTGTATTGCTAATTAAGATGATTATATACAAATTTAAATTAAGGAAGAGGTTTTGTTCTATCGATAAACCTCACTGAAATATCCAAGTTTTATTTTGCATTTGAGAATTAGCATGATTTTAAATGCAGGGTATATTTGTTGTGAGCCATGAACAGTCTTTATGAAACCTGAAGAAGATTTGTGAAAACAGCCTGTAATAAAAATCACACATGCTTCATAAAACACTACTTGATAGATATCACTTGCACCATTAAGAACTAAACGACAAAGGATGTAATTTCAGTTCTGGCATGCAATATTAATCGAAAGCCTTTAAAGCATCTTGCTGATGGGAACTATGACAACATGACATTGAAGAATTACGAACTAGAGACATCTATCTTAATCAGATTTTCAAAGTAAATGCCATAAAATAGAAAGTTATTTTATCTATCTTCACAGGGTCACATATCATATAGGGTATATAGCTTTTTAGCTTGTTTATGCTAAAAATCCCAGGGACGAAAAAATCTGCCTTTCAAGTAAGTTTAAAGTTCAGTTCATATACTTGAGAAAGTTTTTTGTGAAAAGATCGTTAGTAACCGATGGTTTCTGTTTGCTGCAGTAAGACTTCTGAAACATTATGGAGAGCTGAATTCTAAAACATAGCTAAGCGTGCACAGATGTTATCAGTATGAAGTTGTTGAGGGGAAATACTTTGCTAAATGGATGTGAAATGGAAAAGCAAAGGTGCAGGTGTACCTTTAACCTGAAGTAACACTCCTGTAGAGAGCACAGCTGAAAGACTTTGGTAAAATTATTTTTTTCTTCAGTTCCTAAAGATGGCATTTTTTTGTGCATGACTCATTTCTTTGTCTTCCAGCATATATTTGACTGGTAAAGAACAGCTTCCATATATTACAGGATATAAGAAATTATTGACATGTGCTTTGTGGTTTAAAATACCAATGTTACGTTTTGGGGACTATCCTGCTGCCCTCCAGGGAGCTTCTGCTGCTTCTCTCCTCTTGTCCTCTGGTGGATCTTGGACAGACACTTACCATGTGTGCACCATGAGACCGTTTGGAGTTCCTCCACAATCAAAGGCGTCTTTCTTCCCTTTCACTGGAGAAGTTTCTATTTCTCTTTAAAAAGTAAAATAACGTTGAGATTTAAAGAAAAGTGTGTAACGTGAATAACAAAATTCAGGTGTTCTTTATCATTTCTTCCAAACTTCAGATGTGTAAGGACAGCAATGCAATCTTTCAGAGCATATCCTGCAGTTAAATTCACCGGTAGTCTCTCACTCCCAGGTAGCTTGACAGGTTGTCAGACCCTACAGGCAGCGTACTGATGAGGAGACAAACATTGGCCCACTTTGATCAAGGTACTTGTATGACTTTTTCCCATTTTATATTATAATAGTATACACACACGCACACAAGATGCATATCTTGATCAAAGTGTCCTTGTCACTTCTCCACATTCTTGTCACCGCGTAGCTGGCACAGAAGCACAGAGTGCTTCAAGAGGAAGTCAGCAGCAGCGGCTGCGGGTTCATTCCTTTTCTGTCGGTACGTCCATTAATTGTAAGGCAAGCAGAAGGGGATAGTGCAGGCAGACAGCAAATCCGAGTGTAAGGGCTCTCCTGTGGCGGTACGCACTGTGTCACCTCATTCCTTGAGTGTACGGGTTGGATCCTTCAAGCAGTTGGCAGGGCAGAGCCAATTTGGCCGAGGATAAGATTAAACAAATAGTTGGGATTAACTACAAAATGAGCAAATACAGAAACTTATCTTGGATTGCCACTACAGCTTGTAGTAAATGATCGGAGAAGAAACTTTGAGTCTTGCACACCTTGGCAGTGTACTCTCTGAAGCAGTGGTTCATTCAAAAGGCAGATCTGCCTGATTACAAATGAACACTTAAATACGTAGTTTTTCTCTAAACCTGTAACCTTCTTTTTGTTTTCATTGATTAAATACGGCTTCTCATGAAAGGTGTTCCTAGACCAGAGACTTCTGGAGTGAATGGTTTTACTTGCCTGCAGAGTGACTGAAGCCCTGGTCACAGTGGTGCAGGTAGCTTGTCTTACCCCCTGGAATAAGCAGGGACTTTAAAAAAAAAAAAAAAAAAAAAAAAAGAGCTCTTTTGGGAGTTCTAGGAATATTAAAGCTATAATACCCACCCTCTTCAATTTGCAGGGATTTCCAAGGTAAATCCCACTTCTGCTTACAGTACTTTTGGAGCTATGTCCATGTGTCAATTAGGTAAAATTTCAAGTCCATCAAAGTGTTGTGTTGAGGAAATCAAGCCAGTTTTTATGGAAATGACTTTTGACTGCTAGCAATCAGGGGCTAGCAGACCAGGGACCAGTGACCTGGAAAGGAAAGGTTATCTTTTTTGGTACGGGTTTTCTAAAACATTCAGCCTACTCCAGCTGCTTAATTCTGGTATATATTGTGGGTATTTGCTTTATCATGGCGGAGACTTCTCTAAAGAGAGAGGAAAAAAGGAGCAACCTGAGTAGAAAGAGTTAAGGCTCTGGCAGACATAGATATTGAATTACATTATGTTCACATTTGAAATGTTTATATCATAATGGAAGTCTTCGCTTTTGTGTTTGTCATGGAAACTCAAAGTTAACGTTAATTATACACTATTAAAAAGCCTAATCCTTATCAAATGGAAATCACCTCTTTCTCCTAGATGAGTAGCTAGCTGACAGGTCTCAGTGATCTGTCTGTTATGGAAAGGCTATCACACAAAATGTGCAACAAATTACTTTTTTTCACGGATACTCAGTCTGCTTTTCTCCTTCTGAATTAACCCCTTTCCCCCAAATGGCAGTAGTTATCGTAAATGTCTCTCTCCTTACTTTTTACTTTCACATATGCGGTTTTCTGTATTCTTTCATACGCTGTTCAAATTCTGTAACAATTAAATGATAAAATTAATTAAATGTAAATTACTTTTTGAAAAAAGAATAGAGAAAAAGGTTTCGTGAAAGGCTACAGAGTGCATATAATTTACCTCTACGATTGAAACGGCTGCTTTGCTTCCCTGTGGTTCCCTAGGGTAAATAACAATTTGAATATGTTTTGAAAAATTCATATAACTGTAGTAAGACAGCTTCCTACCCGATTTCTTGTGACTTTTCCGAGTTCTGTACATATGTTCACACGCATAATTATCTGATGCTGACTTATGCAGCAAATGCCTCAAAAAATGTGGGGCTTTTTCTGTTGCACCTGAACAACTTGAACGCGCAGGCTGGGTGCTGGGCCAATTTACATTTGGTTCTTGCTGCTGAAATCTTCTCTTCGAGATGAATGGGATTGCTCTATAGTCATTAAGGTCTAGGCCGAAGAAGAACGTTTTAATTAAAAATTACCATTTTTAGACATAAACCCACCTGTACCCATACCCGCTTGTTTTTAGTGTAAACCAGACATTCCCATTTAGATTAAATCAATTAGGATAGCATTTAAAATCCAATTTAAAGCAAAGCGACTGTAGCTTTCCGCAATAGTTTTTAAGTACTTCAACACAATTGCGCTTTGTCAGATTTGAATGCTCTTTCGTCTTTCTGATGGTCTATAAGAAGGGAATTTCTATTAAGTGGTTTGTTTTGAGGGCCCTAGCCGAGTCCCAGGACCGCTGATCTTTTCACTCACCAAGGGAGGAACTGTTTTCCAGACCATTTTCCAGCGAGTTGATTGATGGAGGGGAAGGAGGAATTAGAGGGTCTCGGTGCTGGCTGTTGTGGCACATGCAGGAGTATTCTCACCAGGAGTAGTCTGCAGTGTTGCAGAGCTCGTGAAGTATGTATCCATGTCATGAAACTCCCGCCGTCCATCAATTCCTTTATTATGAAAAGGAAAAACCCAGTACTCTTCTGGCCGCCATGCTGATTTCTGGGGAGACCGGTGTGAATCCCTTAACATATATTTATATGAGAATATTTTTGTAGTGTCACAGGGATGTCGAGAGGCTTAGCTACTGCCTAAGACTGCTGGCTTTGTGTGAAAGTCGCAGCAGTACTGAAAGCTGTTCTTTGGCTATTGACTCCTTAAAAGAGGAGTAAGAAAAGAGAATCTGGCTCTGGCGTAAGAGCGGCATTCAAAACATGACGTTGTGATGATTACATCTTCCTCACAAATCAGTGGTGCGAGATTGACATTTCTGTTAGAAGCTGCGTGGCAATCGGCAGAGCTGTGGATTGGGGAAATCTGGCAGGTTGAAGAAAAGATCGAAAGAGCAGTCCTCAGTGATCTCTCATTCAGAACGACAACGCAGGACTGAGGAAATTTAGAGGAATATAGATTTTAGCTCTATTGATTTATGGAAAATCTAATCTTGTTAGGCTCAGTTCTACCTGTAGTTCTTGTGCAATTAGAAGAGGAATAAATCATTCCAGATTTTTCAGGCATTTCTGATTCTGTGGAGGCTGTAGATTCCCTGCCAAGTGAAGTTGCCCTCGGACACTAGAAAATGTCACCTGGCAGCATCCTCTGGAGAGAGACAGTGGGCTTCCAGGACGTGTGATCGTTGCGGAGTTGGCACTTGCTGTGCTCTTCTAGCTCCCTTCTAGGCTGCGCCTTATGGTTACAAGCTCATCCTGCAACTCTTAATTTATTTTAGATGTTACTCTGTAGTTTCACTGTCAGTAGTGTTTATATGTTATATAGCAGAAGGGCTTTGTAGGTTCACGGTAAATTTCTGGGGGAATAATCTAAATCCTGAATAGTGGCCTGAGTAGCTGGCCTGTGGGCTGAGGAATAGTTTCACTCCTCCAGCATATTATTGGTGTGCTTACTAGATCTATGCATCCATTCAGGGAGTGCATAAATATCCTTTACAGAGCCTTTACTATCCCTCTCCCTCGCTGGTAGAGTCTGTGGGAAGGTCTGATGTCTTCTGAGAGCAGCCTGCAGCTCCCCTTACTCACACCCTCCTTTGTGGAAGAAAATAACATTATTTTGTCCTCTGCTTTGTCTCGAGCAGAGGATGGTGCAAGATCTTTAGTACTAAAATTGACAGATTAAAAGATTGTTTTCCAGCTAAGATTTTTAAATGAGAAGAGAAATTAATGGAGAAGAGGGATGTCAGCGTAACATTTCAGCCAATAAGAGCTGCAGAGGAGGACGGTGTTGCAGCAACTGTTCAACAAGGCTGGGCGGGTAGGAGAGTCAAAAAAGGGAATAACAAAGGCAAAAAGTCGTGTCCTCGGGACAATTTTCATTAAGTAATTTATCTGATTAAAAATAAAGTAATAAAAATTATTTCATTTCACTTGTAATTTTTTTCTGTGGTCTGATTAATCATTTATACATGTAGATTTACACATGCACACATGTAAATATTTACAGACACGTGGTGCACATAGATGTGTATTTATATATGCACACACGTATGTATTATAAAATATAGTTGATTCTGCGCCAACTGGTAAATAGCTTGTAACCTAAATCAGATCACATTTTAAGCAGACATGGGAAAAAAGCCTTTGCTGGTGTTAGTGTATTACCTTTCCTTTAGGTGGCTTGTTGAAATGTGGCTCGAAGCCCCTGACAGGGATTGTAATCACACGCAGTGACACCCTTTGTGTCAGTGTTAGTAAAGACAAAGCTGATAAGTTTTGTCCTTCCTGAAAGGCAATTTTTCAATGATGTATTAGGGATTTCTGTGTTGAAAACCTTATTGGCAATGTAAATGCTGCCATTATTTTAATGACACATTCAGCGTTGCTGTTGTTTTTGAGAAAAGTCGTATTGACCACACAAGATAACTGGAAAGGAGAATGGGGTTCTCGGAAAGGAAGTTATTCCAAAGGCTGGATTTTCTGTTTAAGCTTAACGCATCTGTTCCTTAACATTCTCCAATTTTCTTATGTTCACAACATGAGAAATTACTCACTGTTCAGTTATTTTTATAGTAGTCACCTGTAAGTTATTGGAAACATCTGTTTCCAACGTAAATACTTTTTCTGTGTTCTCTGTACCGAGGTATTATTATTGGGTTTGTAACAGTCTGCAGTTATAACCAGTTCCAAACAGGGAATTGATTTATGAAAATCAAACAACTAATTTAAAAACTTAGTGAAAGCATTTACACTGTGAGCAAAGTGCAGGCCCTGTATCTTCTGCTCTGCTTAAAACTTGCATTTATATTATTAAGTATGTTCTACTACATTAGTTTAGGAAATAGATTATGATTTGAATTACATATTGTGAAGTGTTACGTTTTTAAGTGTCATCAGTCATTGCTAAATCATGACAAATGAAGTATCTTGAGATTTTTTTAATTTTGTGTTCATTGTGTTGTATGGCAAGGTTTGTCTTCTATCTATGACTTATTTACTACTGATTTTACCGAACAGATTGTTAAAACCTAACATTGATGGAGGTATTTGATTGTGGGTTTGGCTGTTTTGAGGTTTTGGTTTAAAACTTTATGGGTGTTATGTGCTTTGGTTAAGTCAAAAAATATTTCCTTTTGTTTTGATGGGCTGACTCTCTGATCACCTGTGCCTGACTCCAAACTGTAGTTATATTGCATAGTGTGAAATTGGAAAATCTGTTCTCTGTGTGTTCTAATGGATGTGACGGTCATTAAGTATATGAGTCTTCTGACGTTGTAATCAGATGTGATTCAGTCTGTTAAATATCCATGAAGCAACATCTGCTTCACAGAGTGACCTTCTGCTAAAGAATACTTAGCATCTATTAGCAGATCATAGTGCAGATCTGCCTTATTTGAAACGCACTAAACTAGTCTACTGCTGTTTAGCAACTAGCTTGTAATAATTTATTGCAGTTAAATAAAGCTTAAAAAACTCCATTAAATAATTATAGGGATTATATGCATTTCGAAAACCTTTGTGTTCTCATGAAATTACCCATTTAATTTCAGGGTTGGTTTGTTAAAAAAAGCTGAAATCTAAAGGCACATTAGGGGATCTGTCAGATGCTATTTTCTGTAGGTGTTAATAAAACCAGATTAAAAAAAAAAATGAAACAAATTAAAACCAAAAGCAATTTTACCATCTGTTGTGTATTAATTAGAACTTTGTGTATCAAGGGTAAACTTGCTCTTAGAGAATGTCACTGAATGTCTGCTAATAGAATAATATGCAAATATATTAGATGATAGGATTATATTGAATTTCTCATTCTGCTTTGGTTGTAGCAAATGCTAACGTGGTGTATAACGAACTTTAATTTTCTTTCTTCTTAGAACAACCTCCAAATAACCAAGGCCAGTCGACCCTGCAGCCTTTGCCACCTTCTCACAAGCAACATTCAGCACAGCATCACCCATCCATCACCTCACTTAACAGAAACTCACTGACAAATAGGAGGAATCAGAGTCCGGCCCCGCCGGCTGCTTTGCCCGCCGAGCTGCAAACCACACCTGAGTCAGTCCAGCTGCAGGACAGCTGGGTCCTTGGCAGTAATGCGCCACTGGAAAGCAGGTAATTACTTAGGTACTACTACAGACTGTGGCACTTCTAAAGAAAACATTTAACTTGATGAAAGATGACCAGTAGCTAATACTTCCCCTCATTCAGCAAACAAAACTGAAAACTTTTCAGTAGTAAAAAAATATCTATCCTCTCTCTAAAGTCCACAGTGACGCTCTTTTCCGTTACGATGCCTATTGCAGAGTAATTGGACTCAGAGAGTATATTCATTTTTCCAGGCAAGCATTTTCCTTCCTGGTCAGAATCTGTGATTTTCGACTGTTTGAAGAAATTTCTTGCCTTGCTTCCCAGATGTGTTATGCGTCAAATGTATCCTGCCGTACAGATGGAATGGCAAGGAACTTTTAGTAATGCTTCTTAACTCTTGCCCTTGGTGCCTTCAAAGAAATACCCATGTGAGGCTAAGTGTTTATTAAACTTGTCTAGGATTTGGAGAGACGAAAGAACTCACTTGGTTCTGGTATAATGAAAAATTTGTCCTTGTTCTTTTTTGTCTTTTAGAATTGGTAACAGGCTCTAGGAAAGAAGCAGCTAATATAAAGGGTGACACTAGCTTCTTTAGATGCAGATGATGTATGATGCAGAATGATCTATAAAAAAAATTTATAGGACTTCCTGGCACAGAGCTGGATTTACCTGCAGTGATTAATTAATACTCATGTAACACTCAATCAGCACTAATTTTTTATTAACGAAAGCCATAATATTCCAATTTAGTCATCAAACTGAGCATTTATAAGTATATTGAAGCTGACAGTAATTCTTGAAAGTGTTTATGAAATCCCTTCAGTTCATTCTTTGAATCCCTTTAAATTATGTTTTGTAGCGAATTAAAGATTTTGAGTAATTTAAAATGTACATGACCTTAAGATTCTCTGTTAGGTAGTTTTGTCCCCCTAGCTGTTTCAGGTGACTTTTCTGTCAGGCCGCTGGGAATGGCAATTCTTTTTCTTAGTTTTCTTGGACCCTCCTGTGTTGCTTATGAGACACAGACACTGTGGAATAGGATTCCACTGAAGGGATTTCGTCTTCATACTCAGACAATTTAGTACATTAAGAAAGAGTTTTCCTATAGAACAAGTAAGTTTGTAGTGGGAATAAGCTGTTTGACGCTTTCCAGACGCTGGTTAATCTTCAGTAGATGGGTAAGGTCTTTGATGTTTGCTTCTATTGCCATATATGTTTTTATTGTGTTTATAAAGCAAAAGACGTAGGACTTGAATGAGAATACCACTTCCAACCTGGAGTAAATAGTTTTTGCTGAGTAAATAGTTTTTGCTGAGCTTTTCATCAGGAATATTTTAAACATTCCTGATGAAAAGCTAACAGTAGTTGAGTGTTCAAGTTTTGAACACTTGTGGGTGAGCTGAAACGTGAAAATTTCACATAAAAACTGACAGAGCCCTACTGTAGTTTCTCTAATAGTCTCACTTGGTTGGAACTCTGGAGGTGAAGAACCCATCTTATTTGTCATTGATTTTTCCCTTTTTGGTTGAGGTTCCCTACTGAGTCTGATTCTTAGGCTCAGTTTCAACTATATTAACAACTTCGTGATAGGTCTCTTCCTTCATCCTTTTCTCAGGCTAAAAGAAAGTTCATTTCATCTTTGGCAATATTTTAGCTTATGCCCATAGTCAGCTATTTTTTTCCCTCTTTTTTTTTTTAATCTGACTTAGATGACGGCCATTTAGAGGTACAGAATGTGAATGTCAGCATATACACATAGCTATCTTTCTATCTCTATAGGCTCATATCAGGGATGGGTGGCATAAAAATGACATACAACTTGCTCTCACGTATAGCTGTATAGCGAATAGGCTGTTTTTGTGTATGTGCATGTAGGTGAGCGGGATGTATTTGCAAAGCCTGAGGGACGTTTTAGTCCCTATCGTTTTGCAGTAGTAATTGAGGTGACTTTGAAATATATATTTTGTAATATTGGATTCAGTTGTATATTTAATAGAATATTCTGCAATCTGGCTCTGTGTACAGTTAATACTTTTGTGTAAAGCATTGCTGTTACAGGTTAAATGGGTGAACTGAGGTGACACGTCAATAACGTCCAACAGAAATTCCCATTTGTGGTTTTTTAACTATAAAAAGACTCTTTGCTTAAGATTTTATGAGAGCCTAAAACTGGAACTTGGATTATATGAGTGCTTCTTTCATCTTTGATGGCAACTTTAAATGACAGTGAGGTTACTGAACAGTGGCAGAAATTGTCTTCACTCTATTGGGGCTAAGTAACGTTCTCGTTTAAAAAAAAAAAAAGGCAAGACAGTAAGAAAATATTTCCTGCAGATTTCCTCTGATTTCCTGCAGACTGCGGGACCTTTTCAATGGACATTTAATGATCTTTACTATTTGACTCTTTTCCAACCTGCTGCGAGTTGGGTTCAGCTGTAGAAGCAATAGATCTGCTGGAAAAGTCAGCACCATAGTACAGTTTTAACTTTTGAAGAAATAAAAGCGCAGGACTATATTGAACAATTTTCCATTTTATTCTTTGAAGTACTGTTTGGACAGCCGAAATCACACAAATGTATGACTACATGTCAGGTGTCTGGATACTATAAACGATGATTAAGTAATCATCAAGTTTTTCATTACCATTGGTCTTTAAGTTCTTATTCACCTACTAGTTTTGGTAATGAGTTCTTGAACACCAGGATCATTAGTTACATTCTCACGGCTTTGCGTTCAAGTAGGATCTAAAGTACTGATATTTAAAAAATAGTAAGTAAATCACTTTTTTAAATGCGTTCTCTGTTACATATTTGAATGTGCAGAATTTTTCTAATGCACAATCAATTACGTACGTTAGAGATGTGCAGAGGAAGTATGTTAGAATTTGTAAATTTGTTTATAAAAGTAAGCTGGTAGCATCTCAGTGCATTTCTCAGGGAATATTTCATTAATTTTAGGCATTGAATGTCTGAGATAAATTTGTCAGCAAGGGGAAATTTACATATTCCAGTCAAGGAATAAATCTCTGAGAATATTGTATAACTTTATCCAGAATCTGTGCTAACGTGTCAGTGAATCAAAGAAGAGCTTTGCTTTTTCTTACTTGATTTGCTGTATAAAATACCTCATTTTTGGAAAGATGGCTGTATTTTGTATGATGAACTGTGAATTTTTTTATAGAAACTAACCAGGAAACTAACATGTTTTTCATAGTCTATACTGATACTGTTTAGTCTTCTCTTACCCCTAACTTACACTTAAAAATAGTGTAGGAACATTACTGTATTCAGTTACTTATATACTAATTTTACGGAGAAGAAAAATGGAACTGGTTAAAGAAGTACTTGATGGCTGGAAAACATTTCAGCATTTTGAAGGATTTAATTAAATTACTAGAATACCTCAGAAGTGGTACAGACAAAACAATTCCTAGAATGTGTTGCTTCAAAACCATTCTGCACGCTTGATCCAAACTTCATTTTAGAATGCACAGGTTTTAGAAACTCCTAAAGTGTGATGAACATACCCATATGTCTTTATTGGGGTGGACTGCCAATGAAGCTAGCGCCTTCAGTATTGATTAAGGTGTGGAAAGGGTGTTGATAGTTTCCAGGGAAGTCTTAAATCAATTTGTGTAGAGGCTGATTGATTGTCTGCAAAAGCACAGTGTTGCTGGAGGTTAAAGTCTGCTCAAAGCAGCTATTTTATGCATTCCACCCACTAAAACAGTGCCTGGTTTAATCAAATTCAAAATTGTTCCATTCTGTAAGTCTTCCAGGTTTTCACACATGGACGTGATTAGACATGTTACTTATATTGAGAAGGCATGGTACAAAAGAAAGGCAGAAACCAAGGATAGAGTTCAAGTCCTGCTCTTCTGAAGACCCCGTGTGTCACTGTGGGCATGCCGCATTGCTGGCCTGCAAGTGGAGGAAACAGAGCTCTGCTTTACTTAGATTGCTGAAAGCATGAATGCATTTTTAAAGATTGCCATGCTGTAATTATGGGGTCAGTATATACACACATTAGACATGTTCGTGAAGTCAAACAAGCGGTAGTCTTTCCAAAGATTAAAGTTCAATAAAAAAGTTCCGTTTTCTTATGACATTCTCCTGCAGTCGGGTGCTCACCAAGCATCTGTGTTTGAATCCCAGCACACCGGGCCCCTACGCTTATGAGCTTCCCTCGGTGTGAATAGTCTTCCTTTAGATTTTTGCTTGATCTCTCTGGCAGCCTTCCCGCTCAGAAATCCCTCGCTGTCACCGTGAACACTTGGAATTTGACCACACTGTGTATTTCGTCCCCTGTCTCTTAGGCAAGCGCTGATAGTCCAGAATTCAGCAGTATTTGCACAGTGTTCCATGAGTTATCATTCCCCTCTTCAAAGATATGCAGTCATTGAAGCAAGCATAGGCCCCAATTTTTTTTTCCGTAAACTAATCTTTTCCTGGTTTAGATAGGACAAAAGAAATATGCAGCTGGAAACAAAATAATAGCGCCTAGCTTTGTTCTTCCCCCTTCATTTTCTCGCCATTCCCTGAGAGAGCCAGTCTGTGGTCCTTCCTTTCCCTCTGCTGCCGCTGTGCAGCGTCATTTGCAGAACGTGAGATCTCCGCTGCCTCTGGTAGCCAGCCCTCTGCGTGTTTTCTGGCTGACTGGCTGTGCCGGATAGCCAGCAAGAGACTGTCTTTTAATAGTCTCGGTTCACTTTTATTAGTTCATCTCTGGTCCAGCCTCATCAAGTAAACAACATCCCCCGCTATGCGCTGTTCGGTCCTTACGCCTGTCTCGCCACGGGCAGCGGCCAGGAATTTTATTCAAGGACTTGCGCGTAATTGAGGGATCGCCGAGGGGTAGTGCCCACCTGACGGTAGCCTTGCGACACCCTGTCTTCACGTTACAACCCAGCCTGTAGTTCAGAGGACCGCATGGAAGGCAGATGAATCCCACTCTCAAAACGCAGTTTTGCACATCTGTGGAAAAAAAGAAAGTTACGCGACAGAATTAGTATATTCTTTTTGGGGGATCATCCCATTCCTTAATTTGAAATTGCCACTCTAATTTCATCTTTTTGTATCTTTGTGTATAGAGAATTAGGAAATCAAGCAGTCCTTGCAAATGGTCATGACAACCTTATAGAGATGGATGTGTTTTCTCCAACATATCACGATAGCAGTTATGGGTATGTGACTCTAAGTGTTTGCATGATGCTAACTGTTGACACAGAAGAAAAAATGTGATTTAAAAAAAACCTTTGGTTACTATAGTCAAAAACATCTGGGACAGACTTTTTCATCTTTATATCTGATTTTTTAAAAATTATACTTTAGATAATCTGTCATACTGACTGATGGTAAATACAAAATGGTAAACTTTGCCAAATCTTGTTTGCTTTTAACTTAAGAAAATAAGAGTGCAATTGAGGTTGTTTTAATTCTCTGTGGCCTGATTCTGCAAGCTGTTGCAAACTATTTGCATGCTTACACATTTGCCAGATCTGATCCTTAGTTTGTAATATATTTACTACTTAGCAAATGTTTGTCTTAGAAATATTATGACATATTAATGTAGCATAAGGAATGACCAATCAAAGAAGTTAAAATTTATCTGTAATATTTTTTACCCACTAGTTTGAAATTGGAGCTGCTGATCAATACGTAACTGGGAATAGAGAATTCCATATAAATGGATTTCAATTCATTTAAATAATATTTCTATTATAGAACGGTTCTGTATCTGCTTAACTTTGTCATTAATATCTGTCTTATATTTGAACTGTATTTTGGCATTCTTATGCCAAATCAGTATACTTGGTTTCTGATCCACACACACAAAAAAAACCCTGACAAAGCAATACCATTCCTAATGAGGTCTAGCCTGTTAATCAGCACAGTATGCTAAATTTTAGAAAAGAATTATTAATTGTAAATTTACATTTTCTTTTTTTATTTTACTATGGTAAAAATCAGAGCTTTTTGTCCAAATTCTGTTTCACTAATTGTAAGTCTTAACACTGTAAAAGGGATAAGGTGCTATTTGATTCAATGAGGAGATCTGCATCTCCCCGTTAATAACTAATTCATCTGTAAAATATATTGACACCGTATATTGATCTACTTCATATTCCAAAAACTCTTAAACTTTCACTTAGCCACAAATTAAAATCAACAGCAGGAAGAGAATGGTATGTTAAATTCAATTAGTTAATCATCATTGGCAAACTCAAAGGTACTGCAGATAATTTACCAGAAGACCCTAATATATTTTCTTTAAACTGAAAATGTAGCATATTGTATTAAAAAAGAACAAACCCAAATATTATTGTTCCCTGTAGACCAATTACTGTACGATACTGATTCACATGCATAATTGCTGAAGTAGAGTTAATAGAACCATGCCTGGTTTATGCTTTATATGTTTGTAATGGGACCACCAAATGCAAGTATTTTGGCAAATGGGCTATGTTATATGAAATTCCTGTTAGTTGATACTAATTCAGGTAACAATACAAGGAAATTTATCTTGTTTGTAATTCCTTCATTTTTAAAATTACGCTAGCAGGGATCGTCTCCTGGTGTGAAAGTTGTCCAGAGATAATAACCCATCAGTTCCAAAGCGTAATAGATTTGAGACTACAACATGCTATCAGCATGAAGATTCAGTTTATCAACCTCACTAACATACTGTGTCACAGCTAGAATCATTATATATTTGTTTCTTTGTTTTCATGTCATGCGTCTGTTGCTTTATGATATACTAGTTCTTAGTTTGTATGGCTTACAGAGAGAATATTAATCTAACGAATTTGACAATTTTAGTGTTAAAAATTATAATAGAAGTAGACATTTTGCATAGAACTTCTAATGATTCATACGGCTAGACTTTAAGAATAATTGTTTATAGCTTTGAGAGATTTGTGCAGTGCATGAATTATCATAAGGCAGCTGGAAATCTCAAAGTATTTTAATGGTATGTATTGTTGGCTTCACTTGGTACCACTGTTCTTTTCTCTAATATGTAAACATCTGTTGGTTTACCTGCTGACAAATCAGCTTAGCTTGAAGTAAAAAGTCTGGTTTGCTTTCACCTAACCTGATAGTCCTCTCTCCAAG
Organism: Charadrius vociferus; assembly: GCF_000708025.1. Classification (NCBI taxonomy): domain Eukaryota; kingdom Metazoa; phylum Chordata; class Aves; order Charadriiformes; family Charadriidae; genus Charadrius; species Charadrius vociferus. The sequence continues at coordinate 1,466,547 of NW_009650063.1, read as the reverse complement.
TTACCTAGATGTCAAAATCTGAAAAAAGAGTAAGATTCACTATCACCGAATGACCGTATTTATATTTCTTATAGATAAAACTTCCTAGCATTTTCTTTTTCTATAGAATCTCCTCATTTTCTGAAAACTCCATGTTTTTGCAGGGCTGGGGTTTTGAAAACTTCCTGTTCTATTTAAGTAAGAATTCTTTGCAAAGGAGGTTGGCTGGAGATTTTTGTCATCTGTTGGGGAAAAATTTCAGGAGAGCGGAATTTAAAAGAGGTCAGGTTGTTATAAGGGCATAGTGAATTAAATTCAAGAGTGGAAGAAGCCAGGAGTGCAGAGTGGAGAGGAGAAAACTGGAAATGACTGGGCCTAAAAGGAGTAGGACTGGGTGTGCAAATGGGTAGATGGAGTAATCCAGAAGGAGGAACTGAGAGTGGTTGGTTAGGTAAGGTAGGACTTAGATAAAATGCTAGAGAATTAGAAAGACTGAATATCTAGGATGAAAACCAAGATTATTCCTTGTCCTTTACTCCTTGTGATTATTTGTGAAATCCCTTTGAATAGCATGCACCTCATCACCTATCGGACTGACTCAAGATGATGAGAAACCTTGGCTGCGGGCATACGCTCCACTAGTGACAGAAGCCAGAAGTAATCAAAGCAAAGGTTTTGTATCTGTGATGGCCTATGCTGATAAGAAGCCTTTCAGTGTAATCTCTGAAGTTCTTCAAACTTGCTTAAAAAAATCACAAGTTAAACCAAAAAACACATTAGTAAAAAAATGTCATCAACACCATAAAATGAAGCACACAAAATTTACAAGGTTAAAAGCTAACCTCTTTCTAGGGTTGCATGGCTGCCGTCGAGCCTGCCATCGCAATACGTGCAGCCTGAGTTGAACCAGAAAAGAATTTTAACAGATTCTGGAGATTCTGTCACATTCAAACAAGTGAGAAGACAATCCCAAACATCATGGCAAAGCAAAGAGCTGGATGACTGTGTAGTGCCAGCGTCCAGAATCTCTGATAATGTCGGTTGCACTAAGAAAAGTCCAGCTCCAAAAAGGCATCTGTGGAAATAAGTGCCATTAAAGAGAAAGTGTCACCCTCTTCTGGGCACAAGGTGTAACCCTCTGTCTTGGTGAATCCCTGAATGGTGGTCTCTCGAGTCTACACGTCTTGGCACGACGCGTATGAGAGAGTATGCAAGTGTAGTATACAAGCTTCCACCAAGGAACAAGAAGGACTGGAGAACAGGAATGCCGGCTGCATCACATGGACGTGCACAGTTGCCAGGTTGGTGGTGATGGCTGTAACTCTGAGGTTATGACAGTGCTGTCCCTGCAGTGACATAAATCTGGCTGTTTGAGTGACTGCTGGTAGCGTAGTAGTGGCAGCACAGAGTTCATCACGGGTTATCACAGACTCCGAATTGCAAGAGAACCACAGCTGTGGACATCAATAAGTGAGCTAAGGTTCACAGATCCATTATGATGGGAACTTCAGCCTGCTTGCAGCTTGAGGCAGAATCAGATCCTATCAGTCACAGGCAGAATAGCGCTTCACTTCTTCAACTTCCCTCTGGTTTTATCTCCTTTTAAAATGTCCAGTAGCTCAGTCAGGTCTTTCAGCTGCAGACAAAATTTCAAACTTTGTTCCAACTTCTGAATTAATCTTTGGGTAAATAATGCAGCTCTGAGTCTCTCTTAAACCACATTGGCTTTTTGAAATTGTCTCCGTGGGCCTTTTAAGACATGTAGAGCAATTGTTCTCTTTCAGCCTTATGAAGACAGCAAGGGTAGTAAAAGGTATTGGAGGAGTACTTGTGCCCTACCTTTCTTCTTTCATTTTTTCCCTGCAAAGCTTAACTTACTCAATATTCAAGACAGCAACTGGCCAAGATTAGAATACTTCATCTCAGAGACAAGTTTTTCTCTTTCTTTCTCTTGGTAGGGATATGATTCCAGAAGAGCAGAGAACAAGATAAAGAATTGTAATACAAATTCTTACTGCTCACATGAGCATTTCCAGTCCTCGCTGCAAAATTCGGACACTTTCCTCCACTCTCTTCCTTTGGAGGGAGGAGAGCTGGAATAGCATGAATACTGTCAGTATCAGAAAGCGCACGAAGGGGCTGTCAGGTTCGCTCTAACTCCTGCCTCCTTCAGAAGTATCACCAACAATATCCAGAGCCGAGTCACTTACTGTAACCTAGATGGAAGTCTGTGTAAGTACTAGCCCTCTGAGAGACCCAGGAGAAGCCTGTAAGGAGAACAGAGCCACTTGATAGTTTTTTCAGCAATACATAAGTCTAGTTTCACTCTTCTCTGGAAGGTGGGTAATGGGACAATCCTGCAATGAAGAGTATGAGTAACTAAAATCGGGGCAGGCTTCCTTGCTTGCCCTCCCAGCTCCATGAATCATTCTTTGCATCCAGCTCTCCTGCTCACTTCTGCAAAGTGTGGCTTAGAGTTGTTTGTTTCCCTTGCTCATCTTCACAGGGTGCAGCACAGCAGAGAGGAGCACCAAAGAGCAGGTTTGGCAGAGCCAGCTGACGATGCTGGTTCTTTTGATCCTACACATGCATATACGTATCACAGAAGTGAACTCCTCCGGGGGAGAGAGCTAGCAGCCCAAATCTGAATTTGGAGGAGCAAATAAAACAATGTTTACAGGTGCCCTCTGCATGCTGTAGCACTGTATTCTTTCTTACACCACCAAGAAGGTAGATGCATTGCAGAGGAAGAGATTTACTCTTGCGCACCTAAAGAGAAGTAGTTTGGGGGGTTTGTCAGTATCCAGTCCTTCAAGTCACCACGTCCTGGTGGCTTTCACAGCAGATGGAGATATTGTCGTGTCTGAATTGCTGTTTGAAGCTTCAGCTGCAGGTTGCCGTGCCTGACTTCTCCGGTCTTTCTCCAGCAGCAACCAGCAGTGGAGGGGTAACCTGCCAGGGGCCAGATGGGAAAGAACACAAAGCCGTAAGGAAGGCACTTGCAGCCCAAATAGTATTTTTTTTTTTTCTTTCTTGGCTTTCAGTCTTCAATTTGTAAAGAAAGCGGGTCCTTGGTGTAAACCCACCCAAATTCAAGCATTACCATATGTAAAGTGTTTTTCTGAAACATTTGTATAAGCTGTCAGAAGAGGCTTATCTCCAGTTCCCACAGATGTTTCCTCTGTTTTTGCATATGGATAATAGCTCTCTTCTTTTTCTTTCTTTCCCCCAAACTTTGATCATCATTTGATCTGATGTGATCTTGGAGCTTTTTCCCGGGATTATGGTAGTATTAATACTGGCTCTGAGGAAGCGGAAATTCACTTTTACCTCTTCCTAAGCAATTTTTTTGATTGCGATTCTGCACAGAAAATAAACAGAGACAAATTCGCAGCATAATGTAGTTTCTGGGCTGGCTTGGATTTATGTTAAATGCAGCCATATGGTTCTGTGGAAGTCAGGCATAAGCCTGTGCTAAGGGCAAACACCACCAGCTACAAGGTTTCATCTCAGAAGAATGTTAACAGAGGATGAAGACAGGCATAAAGTGCTCACGGAGAAACAAAAATCCAATTCCTTTTGGAGCCTACTGGGAAAGCTGATCTCATGCATCAGTGAACCAGAGTTCATATGAGACCTAGCCAGTAATTTCTGTTATCTTTTACATCTTCCCTATAATGTCAGTCGGCAGAGATTAATCTTCTCTTTCCATCTGCTTCCTCAACCCAGTGCAAAGAATCAGATTTATTGATGTGATCTATCCATTAGTGAACCAGGCGGAGCTCTCTCGTGTCAAGTGGCAGGTGAGGGTCATGGTCTTACTCAGAGAGCCCAGTTCAATCCAGCATGAATAGGGTCTCTCAGCAGAGAGAGAGTGCACCAGTCGGTAGGTGCAGTGCAATGATTGATTGCCATCTCGGACCACTGTTTTTTCCACAGTTAATGGTTTTCTTCTGATTCTGACAGTTAATGTATCTGGTAGGTTTTTTGTAAACAAACAGAAAGCATGATAACTCATTCCCAGGAGGGAAAAATTCAGCTGGTTTGCATTAAGGAAAGTCAGGGAGAGATAAATACAAAAAAGTAAATGAGAGAAGTTGGAGCAAATTAAATAGCTGCAGCTGGATATATCCATCATCTCTTGAAGGTACTTTCTTAAGATCAATTGATTTCTTTGTATGGAAATGGCAAATAAAATGCTAGGTCTTCACACAGGGATAGGCACACACTATGTGTCAGTAATGACAGATTTGAGGTAGAGAATGAGAGCTCCCAAACCTCCCAAGTCTTTTCTGTCTGACTTTCCTGTGCCCCTTTGGACCATCAGAGAAACAAGAAGATAAAGCTGCAGCTGCCCTTATGTCTTGCTTGCTTACATTAGCCTCATGGTGCTGCCAAACTGTTGTAGAAGGTGCCATTACACTTTTGAAAAGCAGAATTACTGATGGCTGCTGTCTCCAGATAGGTGCATTTTTGCACAAAATCTGGAATTTCACTTTTAGTTCAGGTGAGCAATCGTCACAGCAGTCTTCATTACAAACCAGAATCATTACGGTTTTAATTCCCAGAAATTCAATAATACCATTATATCAAACATCAAAACCAAGTCATTGGGAGTAGTGTCGAATTTCGACCAGAGAAGTCATGTCTCCTCAAGTGTTGTCCTGAGAGGTAAATATGTCACCAAAACATAAATTCATTAAAATGTACTTTTCTCTCAACCTGCATTCACTCAAAGTGGATTTGATAGAAGGTTTTTCCAGCTCCTGAGGCTTAGGTGACTACAATTGATGTGTTCCTAATTCTAGATGTCCAAGGTATAGATATTACCGCTTTGTGCCTTGGAGTGAATCCAGGGTAACAGATTGAGGACCTTAGCAGAATGGATAAGAACATTTACCTGGGCTTGCTTACAAATGTATATTCATACAATAATGTCCACTGATTCAACACTCCTTAGAGGCAAGCAGATAATTTTTAATAGAGTTAGATACTGGCAGATTTGAATTGGTTTTGGGGGGAAGATTAACCTATGTTCCACAATGTAAAAATCAGTGCGCGCATTTCATAAAGTACTTAAGCTGTGATTATAGAAGGCATGATGGTATTGCTTTGGCTGGAAGAGTCAAGTAAAGTACAATCATCTTTTGAGCCAACAGTGGTCCCCTGTACTGATAATTGCTAATATATCCAGGGTTTCTCTCAAATTGCAAGGCGAGCAAATGAGTCAAAGATAACAGATTAGTGGACTTCTTACTTACATGAATGAAATTTTTAGATGCTGGTGGTTATACTTAAATATTTGGAGGTCTTTTGGTACCTAAGAGTAAAAGAAAGAAATGCAAAAAATGTTAGGGGTAGTGTTCCTTTCCCCTGCCACCTCTCCTCAAGTCACTTTCTATTCTGTTGTCTTCCAAATGTCAGTTTTGTTCTATTCTGCACTGAAACAACAGGTATCTGAAAACAGCTTTCTTCAACTCCATGGTTGCCTTTGCCTGACCCATAAAGAGCCTCCATTTTGCTTTTTTGCTTTAGGCAAATACTTTTTAATGCTTTTGTGTTTTGCCCTAAAAATAAAGTGAATTAAACAGTAATATTATAAAAATTTTGTCTGTCGGTACTGCGAGGCAAACAGGACATACTCATTATACAAGAACAAGGGAACAATCAGTTGAATTTAAATAGAAATTGATAGAAGAAAATACATTTTGACACGATACGTGTTTAGCCTACAGAAGAAAATGCCACAAGACATCAGGGAGAGCGTGAGTTTTGGACTGTTTAGAGAAAGAGCGAGCTGTTAGTGAACAAGAAGTCTGGAAGGCGTTCATCCCCTCCCCTTGCACTGGCCGCTTTCAGACAGGGTGTTGTTCCTGGTGGTCTGCCCTTCTGCCGTAATTCCTGTTTCGGCTTATTTGGCTGCAGTGACACGCAGATTTTGCACACGTAACTCTTCTCTAGCAAATAAGATTATCCTTCTTCTCCACAATTTTTGGAATGGACTAACTTGTTCATTGTACCGCATGTGCTTGCGGGAATCCTACCCCTTACACTGTTTTTTAGGCAGAGACCTCCTTCAAAAGCCCAGGTCAAAGATAACTGCTACCATTGAACGCCTTTTGTAGTGCGGTCTTCTCAGTGTTACAGGTGTTCTGCCTCAGTGGTCTTTCAGTAGCGGTCTGTAATGATCTGAAGAACCTCATATCATTAACACCATCATGGAACTGACCAAACGGACTGCAGGCAGGACAGCAGAGGAGACTGTGCTGCAGGAAACCCAGTGCTGCAACGGCACTACGACGTTTGCTCCTGATCACGGGGGAGTCTCTCTATTCAGAAACGCGACCAAACTAATAGATTTATTCTGCTCCAGATTCTTCAGGTGCTGGTCATATACAAAAATACACAAGATTCAAAGACTTGGAAGTGAGGAATTTAGGTTTCTTAAGCACATATATTCTAAATACGTTTTTATTCTGGATCAATGGTATTGTAGCTCTTAAGGTGAGAAGCGTTTTGTTGTCGTATATGCATAGGGCCTAGCGATACTGACCTTTACTGTGTGACAGCAGTCATCATCTAACTAACAACATTGTACAAAATAACAATAGCTGTCTTTAAATCTCACTGGTGAGGTGATAAAATACGATGTATATTCTGATGTACTTAGAGAAGTACAGTAGAATTTTGCTGGGCCTTAGTCACAATCTTATTTAGTACTAATTTTGAAAAAGTCCCATGTGACTTTTAATACATTGTGACATATTTGCCATCAGGTTCAGCGCTCTATTAGTGTGGTTATGCTGTATGAAATACTTTAAAACAGAACTAAGATGTTGCCAAGAAAGTTGTTAGAAGTGATAAGGTAGGCTGTTTCACATGCCTTCCAAGTAGATGCAAAACATTCCATATATGGTGCCCAAAACCAGAGAAATCATAGCTGCAGGTCACAGTGAATGTTTTGCAAGGTGAAGCAATTTCAACATAAGCTAAAAAAAAAAAAAAAAAAAAAGTCATGTGTCTAATGTAAAAATTATATTAGGAATGTTAAAGTTATGCAATAAGTCCATACAAATTGAGACCAATCTATTTAAGTAATGTGGAATATTCCTTTTTTCTCAGTGGAAGTTTATTTGTATAATATCTATGCTTCTGGCAGTCTGGAGGGTAGGGCCTTCCAGATGTGTTTACGGAATATTGAATTCATTGGTGCATAGTAGCCACTGTCTTCTAAACTGGGGTCAAAAGTTTTTGTCACAGATCCTTTCGTAAAGAAAGTTAGCCTAAGTCACATTTCTGTTGCTGGACACCTGGCTATCTTCCATCAGAAGTATTTGGGCTTACAGTCGGAGCCTTACTGTCCTTGAAGGTGTTGATAATCTATCTTTCTGCCCAACTCACGGTGGGTTTTTATCACTTTTTTTCCCCTCCTGCTTTCCAATTTACTGAGTTTAGTAGAGGGTGCTTCGATTGTCTTTTCTCCAGAGGAAGTGGCAGGACAGAGAAAATCTTACTTGGTGTGAATCCTCCCCTCCCACCCCCCCGATTTTGGGAGGAAGAAAATAGTCTGCGTGTCAGCAGGTGCACACCAGCATTGGTGCTCAGAGAGTAGGGTTACATTAAAAGCGTGATTATTTCATTTCTGTTCATGTGCTTTCGTTTTCTGAGCTGACATCTTTGAGGTTTTTGATGCTGCATTTCTGTCTTCTCTTTTAAGGGCAGAAGCTTAAGTAAAATGTTTGCCATCCGTAAAATAAGGGGACTTCCCAGCTGTCTTTGCATCCAAGGATTAGTTTATGACATAACTTTGCATTTTATTACCAGTCTGTAGTTTAGGTTTGTTAGGTACTGAGTTCTTCCCCCCTAAAATGTTAAGATTATCTGCTGCACTTTTTGATAGAAACATATATTGAATAAGCAGACAGAAAAATATATATTGAATAAATGTAAAAATAGAAAATCATTTGCTTGGAAAAGTGAATTGAATTATTTAATAAAAACAGAGTTAGCTTGTCTTGTAAAATATTAGCATGATTCGCTGGATTTTTGTACTCTAAAGCTTAATAAAATATTTAAAGTGCTGCTTACATGAAGATCTAGCAAGTGCTTGTTAGATGATCAATTTTGAATGAAAGATACACTATTGCAGATGCTATAAGCTCCCTGTGAGATGAAACATAGTGTAATTGCCAGGAAGTCAGTGCTTGGTCGAGTTGTGCAAACGGTTTAGGCTTTAGAAATTAGCTAGTCGGGTTCCATGGTTTGAAAAGACAAGGTGGGTGGATACATAGCTAATTAAAATCATTTGTGGATAGATTATATTTCAAGAGCATAAGAATTCCGGCATTATCTGGAAGCAGCCCGGATTTGTTGTCAGATACCATATCCTTCCGAGCGTCTCTTGGGAACACTGTTTGGCACGGCTCAGCGAGGCAGACAAGATGTGCGAGTCTGATAGCGTTACACTTTAAATACTTATCACTCGGAGTTAATGTAGCAGGAGAGTCTCTGACAACTTTGTTAGTAACTCCGCTCATTAGGAATAGAGAGATCCAAACAAATTTTCTTAACCCAGAGGAAGATGCCAGGCTGGGGTTTCTGTCATTATTTTCCCCTCAGCATTCTCCCGCCAGCCGGTGCGACCGCTCTGGCATTGTATTCGTGGGACTGAAAGGAAAGGAGGAACAGCTTCAAGCGAGGAGCCGTGCTGCGTGCTGCCTGGGACTGCGCACTGCTGAATTCACGGAGAAAAGTTACAATTTTCTTTCATTGCCTTGACGCCTGAGGTGGACTGTCAGAGCTATGACAGCTCACACCACCGCAGATATGCGGCCATCTCCCGAGTTTATCCATGGGATTAACTCCTCAAAGGCTTTGAGGATATGGATTACAGTCTCTAGTAAGATGTGCTGTAGCAAAGCCAGCGTCTCAGCTCTCACCTTCTCGGAGGGAAAAAAAAAGAAAAAAAAAGGAAAAGATCGGAGACTGACTGTTTTGTTGCATTGTTTTGTTAAAGCTTAGAGTATGCGGAGTTCCATTCAAGTGCTCGTATAATGCCAGTTTCCATTTTCAGTCTGTTGAGCCTAACAGCGAGAGCAGGAGGATGTGAAAATTGCAGGTTGGTCAGGCAGCTTCTTATTTTTAACACGGAAGCTGATGTTTAGGAGGCGTATTATTATATCTACTGTATGGCGTTCCTTCAGTCCCTCAAAACAGTACACATTGCACATAGAGAGGGAAACAGCCACTTTCCTGTTTGGCATTTTCTTGAGATCTTGGTAGATATTGTTTGTGGAGTATACCTGGACACAGCATTTACCATATGTAGCCAGAAATGAAAGAGCAGTAAAGGTCAAGTGGATAAGACACCTTATCAGGACTTAATGAACCTACATGCTTCTGTGAGTCTGTAAAATCAAAGTAATGGTGTTGTAAGGTGTAAAACATTTTTTACCTCAGGCTAGTTATTGTGGTGTTTGCTGCATAGAAAATGTCACAACTTTTAATGAAGTGCCTTCTTAGAGAGGATTTAAACCACAAGGTCTTTGTCTTTTGAAATTGTCGGTAATCCTCTGAGCTCAGAAGCCACGAAAAATTGGGATGTGCTGTTGTGCATTGGTAGATCTAGTGGGTATCCTTCTGTTGTTAGTGCCAACAAGTTTAATACTGTTCAAAATGAAGTAACCTATGTAGCGTATTTCATGGGATCATGTTTGTAATGCAGATATTTTCAAGGAGAGGGCTTATGCCAGTGTGTTCCAGTACGTCTGTTAACATCCTGTAGCAAAATCACCTGCAAATAACAAACCTTGTTTATCAACTGCTGATATTTTTCTCAGGCTGCAGTGGGGCAAATTAAGTTCTAGTGTCTCTAGAGCGCATTTCTGAGGAAGCCGCTATACCTGTATAGGTTGGTCCATTACTATGCAGGGATCCAAGCATGGGTCCTGGAGGATGGAGGTCCCATCAGCTGAGAAGGAGTCCACGGTGCCAGGTGGTGTCACTGGAGGGCTTTCCCCTCCGCGGCTAGCTGGTTTGGTGCTGGACCCCCTGGCCCGTCGTGTATAGGTGGCATGCAGTAGGCTAACACAGGGCAGGCATGCCCTCGGCTTCAGGAGGACCTGGGTATCAGCAATTCATGAGTGTCTCTTACCTATTAAAAAATGCAAACACCTCTCTAGTTCTGTTCAGCTGTTCCTGCGCTTGGTAAGTTCAAAATTCTCCACCCTGTGCTTTCTTACCATTTTTAGCTAGAATGTATTCATTTTGCAAAGGCTAATTAGGTAGAGCCAAGCCTTACCCTGCAAAGCTGCCAACCTAAAAAATTGGTGGAAAACCCCCTGGTGCGAAGATCTTTGTTTTGGCTGAGGCTTTGTTGTTCGTAGAGTCTATACGTGCGTCAAGAGAAAAACTCCAGGTAGCGTATGCCATGCTTAGAGGCTCTTCCAAAATAATTATGCTTGCATGAACTAAAATTAAAGGATTCTACTGTAGATAGGCTCAGGGGGTAGTATTTCTTTTAGAAATTTGAATTGAACAAAATTAAGTTTACTGGTAACTCACAGAGTATATCTTAACTTTGGCTTTGCTTTTCATTTCTGTTGCTGGCTGTGGTTCTTTTTGAGCACTTACTAAATATATTTCTTCAGAGTACTTCCCGGGCTGTAACTAGCTGCTGTATCCATAATCAGGTCTTGTTATGGTAGGATTATGTGCGAGGAGATATAAATTAGGGAACTGAGTATTTAGGATGAAAAAAAAAAAAAAATAATCTTTTAACTGACTAATTTTGGCAAAGTTGCCAAAAGTTTGTATCTGAAAGATTGCTGTTTTCTTTGTACTTCACCCAGGAAAGCTGTGATAAGTAGTGTGGGCTATAGTTGGATAACTCATTATTGACTTTTTAATGGAGTTCCCTGTAGTCTGTAGCGGAAGCCAACAAAAATAAACAGCAGCAGAAAGCCTGTCCCTACTTGTCAGATAAACTCTGAGAGACCTCCTCCCTGCCATAACGTATTTTGGGTAGTTCTGTTTCCTGTCTGGATACCAGTGTATTACTAATGTTTGGGGGGGTTTTGGTCTTTTCTTAAAGGGAAATTGTTGCGACAAGTATTGCTTCTGTGACCCTTTGTAGATTGGGTGTTGTTAGCTATTTGAAAAACAGGCAACATTAAACAAAAGAGGTATGACTGCCTCTGCTCCAGCTTTATTTACTTTTATACTTTCCACTGGCATTTCCTATTCAAAACAGGAACAGGGACCACACCGCTGTTCAGTACTGCAACGCCAGGGTACACAATGGCATCCGGCTCTGTTTATTCCCCTCCTACTCGGCCACTACCTAGGAACACTCTATCCAGAAGTGCTTTTAAATTCAAGAAGTCTTCGAAGTACTGTAGCTGGAAATGCACTGCACTCTGTGCTGTAGGGGTCTCAGTGCTGCTGGCAATACTGCTGTCCTACTTTATAGGTGAGTCCCACTTTTTATAATTTTCTCCGTGAATAGTGACGTCTGGTGGATGGTATATGGACCGTGACATGCTAACCTTTATCTAGCAAAGTTTTTGGTAACAGGAAAAACCACAACAATGATTTAATGAAAAGTCCCAATTGTTTAGAGGAAATAGAACATTTGAATATTTTGTAAGCATTCTGCGGCATGATAGTGGGTGAATTAACTTCAAAGAAGTATTTGAACTGCAATTAAGCTATGTGGTGTCTAGTTCTTACAAAAGTATGTGTAAAATACAGACTGTAAAGATTCCGTCATGTGAATATAGCCTGCAGCATATCCATGGAACTCTTTTCCTCTCATTTTGCATGAAATACAACTAACACGGCATTTAGGAATGCTAACTATCACTTGTTTCATCATTACATACACGTATGTTTGTGTGTAGAGCTAGAGCAGGAGTCTAACACAGACTTTTGATTGCAAGATAGGGAAAATAATTGTCCAAAAGGACAACATGCAGAGAAGATGGAGACTTCTTCCTCTCTTGTGTGTTGTTTATTTTTAATTATTCTCTCTCTTCTCTATTTGTTTGTTAAATTCCATTTCCCAATTTTTATTTTGGAGGATTTCCTTTACTTCTCCATCTCTTTAATTATTTAATTTCATAAATGTTTGCTATAAATATTGTACAATTCGAGGTTTAGGCAGTTAATGGGGGCAGTGCTTGTCTGTGAGAAAAATGTTGTTGACTTTAATAAGGAAACAGAGCGGGCTCTTTTTATGCTTGTAACTCCTTCTGTGGCTTTGTCCAGATTACAGATGTTTTCGCCTCTGCATCCACAAATGGTCTTCAAAGACTTTCTTTTAACTGATTTGTTAATTAGGAGTTTAAGTCACCACAGTTCTGGGAATATATGTGTAAGGGTCTGGGGTTTGGTATTGGTTGCACTCAGATTCAGAGTCTTAAGAAGTCAAGGAAAGAAAATAGAGGCGAGTCAATCTCTCCTTCCCTCCCTCTTTTTACAATCAGTATAAATTAATAATAAAACCTAGAAGGCCTTATGATCCTTAAGTCTTCATTGCCTTTGTTGAAACAGGCTTGTTACATTTCAGTCCGAGGCACAGCCTAAGCTCTATAAAGCCTTTGAAGTAGTTCTTACTGCGCTGAAGCTCCTGCGAACAATGCGAGACACTGGGTTGCTGAGGAGCTGGAGAAATTCCTCTCTGCCCCGAAAAAGCAGAGGCCCCTGAGGACCCTCTCCACCTCAGCTGCCAGCCCCAACGAGCAGAAGGCAGGGATACAAATGTGGGGCTGGCCACTGCTGTCCGGCCCCTTTCTGTCACTGGAGTTGTGGTTATTTTGTGTGAATGCGCGCAGGAGTATAAAGGTGGGGTTTAGGCTTAAGCTTTGATACTACATCTTTTTTAAAGTGGGATTGAAATAATCCTATTTATAAAAAGCGTTAATTGTACTCGGTCTCCATAATACTGCCTCGTAAGTCATCAGACACAAACATCTGCTACTCAGTAAATACATGAATACGAAAGATGGAATTCAGTATGAAGTATCACCGTCAAGAACTGGGAAAAACAGCCATACAGATAGTAAAATATTGAAGACCTGATTCGGAGCTGAGCTCTGCACTTTGCTAGCCCCAAAGAGCCAGATTACTTATGAATCTGAGGGGCACAAGTAGATAGCTGTACGGGATTATTCCTCCCACAGGCACATTAAGAAATATAAGCATGTCTAATGCGCCTCTATTCCTGTATTCGGGAAAAAGAGCCAAGCTTTCCAGTGAGTGAGAGCTTTCAGCTCCACACATCATTTATTCAGATACCCTGTAAAAAAACCAAATATAGCTGTACGACATTTCATGGGCGCACGCCAGCTCACAGCCTTGCTGAAATAAACAGTGCACAAGGGCCTTCCTCTGCCCGTAGTCAATAGGGAGCTCTTTGCCTACTGGTGATATTACACATATTTCAGCTAACTCAGCAATCTAAATGTAAAATCCAGCACTCAGGGACGCTCTCTAGAGAACTTTGGGTCCATAAAACCATGAATGGATTACACTCATTCATGTATGTGGTTTTCCCATCTCTACAGATGCAATATCAGAAATACTCTCCGTTTAATAGTCCATCCAAGTATAAATCGGTGGAAATCATTAATGTAAGATGGAAGCGATCCTTCGTCTTGGTTAACCCTTTCGTAGCATAGGTGTGAAAGCGAAATGACTCAGTAGGAAATTGGTCTTAACATAAAAAGATGGGAAGGACTGCGGTATTGTGTGACCTCTAGCATCCCAAGATATGCCTCTAACACAGTGGTCTGGCTTGTCTGCTGCGGTTTACAGCGGCTGAGGTGGCATGTCACGTTTGTAAAACCAGTTTGAGACATGTTTTGAACTTCACAGAGAGACATTGCCACAAGCGTGAAAACGCTACAGCCCTTGCTGCAAAATATGCCGGTACACGTTGATAGGGAACATCATGTGGCTGATGTCCGCTGTGTGACTGTGGCAGCTGCAGACTGAAGAGCTGATAGGACCGCTCTCCCACTGAACGGTGGTGTAACCAGACCCTTCTCAGAAAGGCAGAGATGAACATGTCATGCCCAGGCTTATTGTAGTTGCAGTGGATATGGTGGTGTTGGGTGTGCATGGCTAGGTTTTGGTAGCAGGGGAGCTACAGTGTTCTGTGAGGAGCTGCTAGAATCGCCCCCCATGTCTGATAGAGCCAATGCCAGCCGGACCCACCACTGGCCAAGGCTGAGCCCATCAGCGACAGTGGGAGCACCTCTGAGATAACATAGTTAAGAGGGGAAGAAAAAATTGCTGCACAAGAGCAATTGCAGCTGGAGAGAGGAGTGAGAATATGCGAGAGCAACAACTCTGCAGACCCCAAGGTCAACGAAGAAGGCGGGGGGAGGGGGGAGGTGCTCCAGGCACCAGAGCAGAGATTCCCCTGCAACCCATGGTGAAGACCATGATTGAGGCAGGCTGTCCCCCTGCAGCCCATGGAGGTCCGTGGTGGAGCAGATATCCACCTGCAGCCTGTGGAGGACCCCACACCAGAGCAGGTAGATGCCCGAAGGAGGCTGTGACCCCATGGGAAGCCTGCGCTGGAACAGGCTCCTGGCAGGACCTGTGACCCCATGGAGAGAGGAGCCCACGCTGGTGCAGATTTGCTGGCAGAACTTGTGACCCTGTGGGGGAACCATGCTGGAGCAGTCTGTTCCTGAAGGACTGCACCCTGTGGAAGGGTCACACGCTGGAGCAGTTCATGAAGAAGTACAGCCCGTGGGAAGGACTCACATTGGGGAATTTAATGGAGGACTGTCTCCTGTGGGAGGACCCCACGCTGGAGTGTGAGGAGTCCTCCCCTGAGGAGGAGGGAGCAGCAGAGACAACATGTGATGGACTGACTGACCACAACCCCCATTCCGTGTCCCCCTGCGCTGCTCGAGGGAGGAGGTAGAGAAATGGGGAGTGAAGCTGAGCCCGGAAAGAAGAGAAGGGTGGGGGGAAGGTGGCTTTAAGATTTGGTTTCATTTCTCGTTATCCTATTCTGATTTGATTGGTAATAAGTTAAACTAGTTTCCCCAAGTTGAGCCTGTTTTGCTCATGACAGTAATGGGTGAGTGATCTCCATGTCCTTATCTCAACCCATGAGCCTTTCGTTATCTTTTCTCTCCCCTGTCCAGCTGTGGATGGGAGTGATAGAGCGGTTTTGGTGGGCACCTGGCATCCAGCTACGGTCAACCCACCGCAATGGGGTAGAGAAAGTGACTTCAGATCCCGCTGCCTCTGCTCAGGCAACATAAGGCAGAAAAGACAGTTCGCTAGACTTCGTGTCTGCCTTTGCAGAACTGCTCAGTCAATTACTGCTCCGCCAATTAGCCCAGCCAGAGGAAGGAGCTGCATCAAGAGTCTGTCTCGCACTTCTTCCATCACTCTGACAGGAAAGAATCCTACATTTACAAAGTCTGCAAAGAGGAGGTGAGAGCAGAGGATGTCAGCGTGGGGACAGACCAGAGCAAACGCTGCATTTTAAGGCCACTTAATGCAGTCTTGGGGGTCACAAGGAATTGAAAATGTGATTTCAGTCTAAAGGAAAGAAAGTCTCACGTGCAGCCTCCCTGCATATTCTTGCTTTCCAGCCCTCATGGTCTCTCTTTACCATTTTGCAATGTACAAAATGTTTACATTTACCAATCTTGTCAATGAGACCTGCTAATTTTTAGAGAAAACAGGAGTGAGTGGTGGAAAATATTGGTCCTGTGTTTAGAGTCTTCATCTGTTAAATGGTTGAGAAACAAGGAATTAAGCAACAGAACTGTGCAAGTGCTGAACAAAAGATAGTGCAACAACACATAGAAGAGTGGAATTAAAAAATAGCTCCAGTTTAGAATAAAGGATTCAAAGAAAAGCTCCATGAAAGAATGGGTTAAAAAGATGGGGAATAAAGAATATAAACTGCCTCATTTGGGGATCAAGATTACACTGAAATTTCTTCAAGCTGCTCATTTGCTTAACTGCTATCCGTAATCAGATTTGCAACCAAGGAAGAAAACGACCTATTTTTTTCCAACAAGAACATTTTAGTATCTTTTTCCCTGTTTGGAAGGCTAGGAAGAGCAGTATTAAATCTAAACCACGAAAAAGTAGGAAATAATGAAGTTGCGTTAGCTTGACCTCTTTCTATATACACGTTAATAGTGTTACCCAAAAGTTTTAGAGGGAGTACGTGTGAGAGCCAAAAATAGAGTCCAACTTTACAATGTGCAAGACAAAACAGAACTTTGTCCGTCTCCCCATGGCTTACTGCCTCATTCAGCGTCCATCGTTTGCAGTAAATGAATGAAGGGAAAGTTTTGTAGTTGCAACTCTTAGGTCAAACATGGACATCAAATCAAAGTTTTGTAGGTAACTTCCATCCTTCAGTTCTACCTTTTGGGATCTTCTCTGTCCGCTCTTGGTTCTACTGAGGGGAGGAGTTTGTTGTTCTTGGGAGGGTTTTTTTTCTAACAGAAAAATCCACTGTGCAATTATAGAGAACTACATCAGTGAGGAGGCGTTGTTTGCAATAAGTTGTTGCATAGCACAGACTCTGACTAGCTACATTAACAGATTGATTGGTACTGTACTAATTATAGGGCTGGAGCATCTCACAGAATCACAGAATGGTGAGGGTTGGAAGGGACCTCTGGAGATTATCTAGTCCAACCCCCCCACCAGAGCAGGGTCACCTACAACAGGTTACACAGGACAGCGTCCAGGCGGGTTTTGAATGTCTCCAGAGTGGGAAACTCCACAACCTCTCTGGGCAGCCTGTGCCAGTGCTCCACTACTCTCAAAGTAAAGGAAGTTCCTCCTCATGTTAAGATGGAACTTCCTATGTTCAAGCTTGTGCCCGTTACCCCTCGTCCTATCACTGGGCACCACTGAAAAAAGACTGCTCCCATCCCCCTGGCATCCTCCCGTTAAGGATTTGTAAGCGTTAATAAGATCCCCCCCCAATCTTCTTTTCTCTAGACTAAAGAGACCCAAGTCCCTCAGCCTTTCCTCATCATCTTTGTAGCCCTTTTCTGGACCCTCTCCAGCAGATCTCTGTCTTTCTTGAACTCAGGAGCCCAGAACTAGACGCAGTACTCCAGATGCGGCCTCACCAGGGCAGAGTAGAGGTGGAGGATGACCTCCCTCGACCTGCTGGCCACACTCTTCTTGATGCACCCCAGGATGCCATTCGCCTTCTTGGCCGCCAGGGCACATTGCTGGCTCATGGTCATCCTGTTGTCCACCAGGACTCCCAGGTCCCTCTCCACAGAGCTGCTCTCCAGCAGGTCAGCCCCCAACCTGTACTGCTGCAGGGGGTTATTCCTCCCCAGATGCAGTACCCTACACTTGCCCCTGTTGAACTTAATAAGATTTCTGCCTGCCCAACTCTCCAGCCTGTCCAGGTCACTCTGTACGGCGGCACAGCCTTCTGGCGTGTCAGCCACTCCTCCCAGTTTTGTGTCATCAGCAAACTTGCTGATGGTACACTCTATCCCTTCATCCAGATCATCAATGAATATATTGAACAGGACTGGAATCTCTCCTATGCGGACAGGCTGAAAGAGTTGGGGTTGTTCAGCCTGGAAAAGAGGAGGCTCCAGGGAGACCTTAGAGCCCCTTCCAGTGCCTAAAGGGGCTCCAGGAAAGCTGGGGAGGGACTCTTGATCAGGGAATGCAGCAATAGGACAAGGTATAACACTTTTGAACTGAAAGAGAGTAGATATTAGGAAGAAATGTTTTACGTTGAGGGTGGTGAGCTCCTGGCGCAGGTTGCCCAGAGAGGTTGTTGAGGCCCCATCCCTGGAGGTGTTCAAGTCCAGGTTGGACGGGGCTTGGAGCAACCTGGGCTGGTGGGAGGTGTCCCTGCCCATGGCAGGGGGGGGGGACTCCATGATCTTTAAGGTCCCTTCCAACTCTAACCATTGTATGATTCCATTATGTCTTCTTTAGTGTGGATTCAACAACTGGATGAAATTAATGGGAATTTGGGCAGTTCAGGGCCCCTCTTTCTTCTCCAGGAATTGCTTTGGCAATTGACTCTCCATTGCCAATGGCACTATCTTGACATTGTCTAAGTCAATACAAGCGGTTAGTGCCATTTTCACTGTGCATGGAACCGAAGAGGCGAGCAGTTTTCTGTCATGAATGTTGTCTTATATCTACTACATAGGTTTCAATTAATAAAAAAAAACATTCTTTGAATACACAGTGAGACCTGACCTATTTAGTCAGGCGTCTGCTGTCCCGACTTCTTCTCAGCAATCTGTCATACTTCCAAGTCTGTTGAGCATTTTTATCCTCTGTGTACCTCAGGCTGATGGTTTTGTTAGCCTTAGCTCTGCAGCCAATGGTCAGGACAAGAATATACACCAGCCAGCTATTCTTTGTGATAAAGCAAATATTTAAATATCAGTGATAACAGAAGGACATCTCTTCTGTAGGGGGGGGAGGAAAAAGGAATTTTATTTAATTAAAAAGGCCACAGGACTATTTTTATCACTACTGCTTGCTGTGAATAGTTAAGCAAATCCATTTTGGACGGAGAAGAAAGCTAACATTTAGACTTAACAACTGAAACATCTTCTGGGAAAGCATATATTGTAGTTTATATTTTTTTCTGTGAGAAACAGTGGAAGAACTGCTGTTCTGCAATGACAGAGATGACCATACAGTCATAACACAAATTGCAAATGAAATGTGAATAGAAAAGAGACACCAGACTTGAAAGCTGTGTTTGATAATTACAGATAATTCATATTTTCCACATTTGTATAAAAATAGATACATTGTGCTTATTCTGTGGTTATCATATTGTGCACTCATGCTTTTTGGCCATCTGAAAATGTTGCTGTTTTATCATCATCTCAAGATATTTAAAGCAAGCTGAAAATTTATATGCTAATAGATTTCTAATAATGGGCAGCTGTCTTCAGAGTTGTCTCAAAAATGTATTGAGAATGGTAACAGAGGAACATAAGGTAAGAGGTTTTAAGGTAGAAAGAGAAGGAGGAGGTGGCCAGGTAAAATAGCAAACAAGTTTAATCATTAGAGGAGACTGACACAGAAGGATGCAGGGTGTGAAAATTACAGCTGAGGGTCAATTAACTATCCTGCAGGTGAGTTTTAAATAATCGTTAAAAATTAGAAAATTGCCTGGTTCTGCAGGCTGAGGTTAACTTTCCATGTCTCCAGTGCTGTTTCCGAGCTGTTGTCTGTGGTTCTCCCGTATTACTCAGGATTTAGTGTGACAGCTGCTGGCATTCACATCTATTCCCAGATTGCGGAGGACCAGATGCCTTTCCTGCTAGGCTCAGTGGCAGAAGTCATAGTGGAGCAGAACCACACTCCCCAAAACTAACAGATTTACAAGCGTAACAATTATAGAACTGATTTTTTGTGACTAAAGCAATGACTAAATATACCTGTAATCAAAAGGAATCGATTTTACTTCATCAATAAAGAACAATATAATATTTCTTTTTGATTGCAATGCCAAGTTAACATTATTCTGCTGTTTGTAAAGCTCAATTACTGCCAGGAATGAGGAAAACAACTTAATTAATAATGCCATTTAAATGGAATTTTTATTACAATACCCAGCATAGGTACCGTAATTAACAGGCATGAGGGAGAATATAGTTTAGTTGCCATTAATCACCTTTACTTTCATTATGTGTTTATAGAAACTGTTTTTCTCTTTGACCTGCATTTAATTTTAGGTATTGTAATGCTGTTGTCACTGAGAGGTTCATCAAGAACTTTTGGTTTTCCTCATTATCTCCCCATTTCTGCTTCCCTAGGTTGTGCTGGGTCCTTAGCTCTGACTGAAGCTTCACTGAGGTGTGTGGGTTGGAAATATGTTCCCTGTCTGCAGATATGTGGCAGATTTTTACAATTTGCCAGATTTATGCTCTCACCCCATTTCTCTTTCCATCAAATTAGAGGCATTGAGGTAGACTAATACATTTATATATCTGATTCTTTAAAAAATACCAGAAATATTTTGCCTTTCCTCTCGGTCTGTTGTCATCATTGGAAGAAAGTGCTCTGAGATTTTACAGTTTACCAAATCCACGTATTGCAATGTATTCAAACTACCATCCAAAAATCAACAGCAGGGAAACTTCTATCAACCTTTCTGAGGAAGCATATCGGCTATCTAAGCCTGACTTCTTGGTGAGGTCTGATTGCACCAAGCCCTTAGGAGAACCACGTCAACGTCTTGTGTTCTTCCTCAATATGTGCCTGTATCTGGAGCTGTGAAGGCAGCCGGTGTCTCCAGCACTAGAGAAAGTACATCACTCCCTGCGAAGTCATAGGCAACTTCTCATTTTAACAATCCATGGGGCTTTTCCGGGGGAAGAGTCTGAGTGTCTCTAGTACATTTGGAGGCAGCAGCAGTGTTCCCTGTCATCCTTTCTTTTCCTAAAATAAAGGTTTCTGGTATCAGTTCAGGCTTGGTGGGAACTGGAAGTGGCAGCTTCTCAAAGGACTAAGCTGTGGATTAGATACATAGTGATGTCTTGCTTCTGTCCAGAATGGACGTTTCCAGGTCTCACTCAGCTCCAAATGTCATGGGCAGCCAGAAGCTGGGTGCCTCTGATGGCACTGCCTTCCCCACGTGCGTGGCTGTGCTCTGCACTTGAAAAAAATCTGCTTGCCTCTTGTTTTAGACATCAGTGCCACCACATGTCGCTTTTCTCTGTCAGGAGAGCACGTATGTGGTCTAACTCCAAGGCAGGACCAAAGGGTTTGTAGTCTCCTCAGTTGGGCCTTCAGTGTGCGGTCATACACCTGGTGAATGCAGTACAGCACAATTATAGCCCCTTCCAGTGCCTAAAGGGGCTCCAGGAAAGCTGGGGAGGGACTCTTGATCAGGGAGTGCAGCAACAGGACAAGGTTTATCACTTTTAAAGTGGAAGAGGGGAGATTTAGACTAGATATTAGGAAGAAATTCTTGACTGTGAGGGTGGTGAGGCACTGGCCCAGGTTGCCCAGAGAAGCCGTGATTGCCCCATCCCTGGAGGTGTTCAAGGCCAGGTCGGACGGGGCTTGGAGCAACCTGGGTTGGTGGGAGGTGTCCCAGCACATGGGACACCTAGATGATCTTGAAGATCCCTTCCAACTCTCACTGTTCTAGGATTCTATTATTATTTATCAGGTAGAAACCACCTCCTGAAATTTCTAAAGAGTTTTAGCATCCTGAATGGACCTTAGGAAAGTCCTTGAAGTCTGAAGTACCAATGTCCTGGTTCCATTTCACTATTTCATAATCTTTAAAAACAGAACTATAAAAGCCGGGTAATTTCTATTTGTAGGCTGTGCCTTACTAACACCGGGTCAGGCAACTCCTTTCGGTCATTTCTGACATGTGCTTTTGTCAGCATTCAGGTACACATGTGACTGTCCACAGCGGTTTTATGCTTTAACATGAAGCTCAATGTTACCACTAGAACTTCCATGACTTTCTGCATTGCAGAGATTTTCAGCTGTGTCTAACATGAGATAAATTTATTGCCCTTGCTATCCCATAGCTATGACTAATTTTAGATATCTGTATGAGTTTCATATAATGTTTACAGAATTCCTGATGAGATCATTGTACCCCCTTAGCATGGAAATATTTTGTGAACAATGATGTAATTTCTTGTGTTTACCACATCCTTTCTTTCAAAACTGGAAGACAGAGAGAGGATGAGTAGTCAGAAAATGAAGTTGTTGTGCTTCACCACCTTATTGGGCTGAATTGGGCTCAAAATCTTTTTGACATCTTTCACTGAAATAATACAAAATCTAAACATGTTGAACATCTATGTCTTGAAGCATGAACATTCAAATATTCTTTCTTGTCTCTCTCAAGAATACCATTATGGATAATGCCTTTGGTTGATGTTTTTTAAGCAAAGATCTTGTTACCGTGTTTCAGACTAAGCGCAAAGCATAATATAATATTTACTATTTCAGGAGTGCACGGCGTTAATATTTGATTGGTGTTGTGAACGTCACATGCTATTATTGTTAGTGGCACTGAGAGTAAAATGTTCATTGAGAAAGATAATCCTCACACAGAAGCATGTAGGAACATCTAATTGGCAGTCAGGAGGTTAAAAGAGACTTGACAAGATTTCAAGGGATTAAAAAAGTTAATCCGTCAAGGAGCATACCCACCTCTGCTCCGAAAAAAGGCTTGTATTCTAATTAAGATTTATCACAAGGTTTTTGGCAATAGTCCTGTCACCCCTCCGCTTTTGCCCAGTGGAGCAAATTGAAACTCAGTAATCCTGGCAGTATAACAGGCGTAGGAATAAACTGCAAGATGACATGATGTCATTGTCCCACACCGTGGGCTTCTGCCATCAGACCGTGATGCAATATGATGGCTTTTCAAAATCTGGATGGTGTTTTCAGGAATGCTGAAATCTCTTGCAAGCGTGTTATGCAGAGGTGTGGGCCCTTCTGCACTCCTCCTGGCAGACCCCCAAATAGTAGCAATTTTTCAGTCTAATGAGAAATTAAGTTAAATTACATGAGCTACTTTTTTTTTTGATAAATAGCAAGCTTAAAATAATTTAGAGATGTAGTTCCTATTTTGTCAATGGACATAAACGTGAGTGTATTTTAGTAGTATGTAAGCATACGTAATACTACAAATGTTATGTTTAAGAGATTTTGTAAAGCAGAGATTAAATTGCTCAGGTGGTTACTCAAGTTGTTGTGGTCATGGGATTACAGTCTTCTCTTCTTTGCTAGTAGTTTCCATGAATTTCTAACTCGTGTCTGTGAAGAAAGAAGCCAGGCCTTAGAGATGTGCTGTCTGCTGTCATACATGAATTATAATACATGTATTAAAACTGGTGGTTCCATGTATAAATTTAATCTTTTATGAATTGCATCTTTTCTGTACATTGCAGTCTTTTCTTGAATCTTTTCTATGAAGAGAACTGCTTGGTCTCCTCTTGAACGCTTTAAAAAATTCATGCTGTTAAAACTCTCTGATTTAGATGAGATTTTGGTACACCTCTCCATACACGAGCACTTTAGAATGAAAAGGTCAAGTACATGTGTCCACACTTCTGTGAGCAATATGATTTGATGTTACATTTATGATTGAGATTGCAAGAACACATGGGTTGTATAGGTGTAATTACACCACTGTAATGATTTATTATGGATGAAAGTTAGGTGCCCTCTGAAGGAGACAGGTAGATATGAGATCCTTCATTTTCACATTGATGGCATTTCAGACAACTTCATTCACAAAAATAAACAAACAAATATGCCGTCTCTTAGGAATCATCACCTTTAACAGCATTTGTAGTTTTATAATTCAGGAAAAAAATAATGCGCTACAACTGTTTACATGATGTGGACATTTGCATTTGAAATTCTTGATTTCCCTCAATAATAAACCAAATCAAACAAAACCAAAGTGTTTTTGCCAACATTTAATGAAATAGGATCGCACAAAAGCATCTAACTTTATAGGAGTAATACGGGGGGGAGGGGGGTAGGTATTGTAAACGGGTATCAGTCATTTGGAAAATTAGCTGGCTCCACAAACCTTTAAGTAAAAAATAGATATGTTTCTTGTGTTATTTATTGAAAAACACTTCCAAGTTACCATTACTATGGTACAGGAAGAGTAGTATTTTTATTTCAATAATACTCATTGAAAACTCTAAACCAGCAGCCAGCTGCATAGAGTTAACACCCTTTGCTAACCACTGATTTATATGAGTTTCACGAAGTATAACACAATAACTGGGTACAATAAATTTATCTTCACTTGTGGAAGCTCCAGACTCATCTGTTGTTTCATCTTCTCTTTCATCTTTGAAACGCTAAGTTTCACACCAGTTTTTATTGAGGTATTTTTGCTGGACAGTGGGTCCTCATTTTACTCACTCCAAATCTTTTCACACTGCCAAGGAATAGTTCTTCATGTTTTCAACTTATTTGCCAGGCTTTTGGTCCCCAGCAGCTTCTTTTCCATCTCTCTCCTGTTAGTAATCTCAAGTAGAGGTAATGATATGCAGGTATCCACATGGTTGAAAAGGATAGATAAAATCCTTCTTGTTATTTCAATTTGGCTGGAGACAAAAATCAAGGGTAATTTTAAAACACATCCTTATTACTGATCCCATCTCTTTTCACACAGTAAAAGGAGTAGTTGGTTTTCTCCATCAATTTTATAAGTGACTGCTACTTTAGAGCGAAGACTGCCCATTCTTAATATCACCTGTGAGATTTTATAGTTCAGTGTCGTGGCTGATTTTATTTGGGGGCGGAGGGGGGTGCAAATCAGTGTGAAACTTTAATCTTAACTTGTTTTTCCCAAGGCTAACATAACTCTTAAAAAAACACAGAGTGGCTAACAAGCTGGCTTGCAAGCAACAGTCACTGGCCTTACAAACAATTAACAGAAAGGTTGCCTTTATGTTGTAGGTTCCTTTCGTAAATCACATGTGATGAATTAATTTTTTTGTTTATTTTTTATTAGTAGTCTTTTTCATGTACCTACAGTATATCTTTGCTTACAGGAATAGTTTCATAAAAGCCATGTCTCGTTATAGCGAGGCCTCTCTAGAGGAACACGGCGTGTTATTCCCGTGCACATAAACCACATTAATGACTGTATAACAACGGACGTTGTGTCTGGTAGCCCGTCCCTCCTGTGTGTCTCTGGCCCAGACACACAGCGGCTTAGGCAGTCGTGATTCCTGGTGATGTAGTGAGGAGCTTATGTCCCTGGGAGGAACTGAGCTAAAACCGAGGGTGGTGGAGAGGTTTCAGTAGGGGGATGGCCGCAGTCACTGAGCTTACTTAAACCTTTGGATTTTGAATCAAGGATTTGCACAAGATTAGTTGCTTATGCCGATAGCTGATGGCTTATGAGTTTATATTGGAGGTGTTGAGGTACGGTAGAGTTGTGTAAAAAGGCCTCTGACGGTGAACTCAGCATGTCCATTCTGGTTTTAAATATGGATCTAAGTGGAAATTCCGTGGTTTTGCAAGTTGATCTGCGTGTAGTGGTTGGTTTATGCATCTACATAATCGCACAGTTCGGGTAGGTGAGTGGTAATTATAATGGATAGATCTAAATCACCTTGTAAAGAGGTTATAGGTTATTTTGGTTTGGCCTCAATCGCATACCTTTGATCTACAAGTGGACCGCTGTAGTCGTGGTATCATGAAGCCTAATAAACAGCAAAGGATCAGAAAACCTATATATTGACTTGCACGTTCGATCAACTTGCATGTGATCTCAGCGGGAAATTCAAAACAAAAGCTAATTTATGGAAAAATATGTAGTTCTAATCACAGTTTAGCTCCGTGGGGTTCCAAATAACACACTACAATCTCTACATGCAGATGCTTTCATCTTACATTCCAGATTTGGTGACATTCCAAAAGTTCTTATCAAACCTTATTATCATCTTTTATTAAAGCTTATTACATTTCTCCTTATTGCATGTTTGCTGTAATATTCTGTCATTCTTAATATGGAATAAAAAAGCTTTGATCTTTCTTAGCCAGTCATGAGATGGAAATATGCAACACAAGTATTTCACTATATACTATAAAATCCCAGCTCGGTGTGTCCTTTGAACATCCCATTAATTGGCCCCTGTTTCTTTTTCCTTTGGTTCTTAAATCTTTTCATCAGACTGCACTTCTCTATGCCATCAACATGCAAATAGGTTATGCATGATCCTATAGTGCAGTTTCATTATTTTATATCCCTCAAGAGTATTGTGGGGGTTTGTTGGGTTTGGGATTTGGGGGGGTTGTTTGTAATAAGTAAGACTTTTAAACTATAAAAATGGTTGGACCCGTTCATTGACGCTTTTGCCTAAGAAACATGTTTCCAATGAATTTTGAGACATTACATTGGCGTTGCTTTTCTTAACACTTCTGCTTTAGGAGGGCTGCGATTTAAAGGATGTCGCCCTGAGCAAGATTTCTGTTGGAGTTGTGGAAAAAAACGAAAATAGATAAGCACAAACCTGAGCCTCAGCTGTTTTCCTGAAAGCGAGTTTAAGGGAGGCAAGGGAAGGAGTTAAAGCTTGAGAAGGAAGCGAATAAAGAGATGCCTGAAGGAATAGAGAGAAGTAATTATCCTGCAGTCTTAACCCAGTCTTGAAAAGTGTAAATCAGGGGAATTTTTTTTTCTCCCCCACTATACTTGACAACAAAATCATTGATTATGACTTTATTAGATAGAAACCCAAAATTTATGGAATGTTTTTCATGCCTTTGTATGAACTAAAAGAGACAAAACAACCCTCATCTCAAAGGAGTCAGCAATCTAATATGCACTTCCCCATCATTTCTGTACCTGTAATGATTTTTCACCATCTTGTTAACTGTGAACAACATTATCTGAAAAAAAAATAAGCTAGGTTCAGAAGAAAGCCCAGGACAATACTAAAGACTATTTGGGTAATACTGAAGACTGTTACATCATGGAGAATGTTGGATGATCATCAGAATAAACGGACAAATCTGAAACAAAACATAACCAATGCATCCCCGTTAAATAAGGGGCTACTGAATAATGATCTTTGTTTTGTTTTAAGAAATCTGGATTCTCCCTTAAGCTTTGAACGTGTCTCACATAATGCTGTTGACAGAATTAGACCGTTGTTATATAAAAGTCCCTGGTTTGACAACTAAAAGGAGACATCTAGCCATACAAGTTCGCAGAGGAATAAATGTTTCATTTTTTGGTTGAATGTAGTAAAAATAGTTACTCCGAGACTACCACACATCTTTCTTAACAATTCAAATGCAACTATACTTTAAAATGGCATATAATTATCTTTGATTAGTGGTCAAAGAAAGTAACTTTATCCATGGTAGATGGCTGATATATCTTTGTTGCTATATTTTTTCCTAGGCAATTTTTTGTGATGTGTTTTGCAATGTCTTTGTTAAAAGGTTCCAGGAGAAAATGAGGAATAGAGTATAAAGGTTGGAAGTTTTTGCAGATTGAAACAGTAAAATCAATGGACCCGTTCAGCAATTCAGGATAAAAGGAAAACGACCACACTTTTTCAGTTACTCTATTGATCTTGATAGGTATCGCTAAGTTTTTCATATAATGCTATACTGAAATCTTTTACGTTCAGAATATAGGGTCAGAAACTTTTATATGATGCTCCTGGTAGCTAACCTTTTGAAGATGCACAAAAGCATGTTCTTTTAAGTTATTTTCTATTTAGAAATAACAGTTTTTTTGTTGATTTGAGAAAAATAGTAATAAATAAAGAACTTGTCTTTGTAACTTTTAATTCACATTATTTAAAATTTTAATTAACTATTTTTAATTCGCTGTTTGATCTGCAGCAACATCCAAGGCATCCTATTATCTTAGAAAAAAAGCAAATGAATGCAAATCACTGACAGTTGATTTGCACATCTTCTGGTCCACTCCAGGTCCTTCAGAATAAAATAGGTTTAGATTCTAATTATAGCTGCAAGAAAAATATATGGGAGATAATTTTAAAAACCACTTCAATGTTCAAATATTTCATTTGAAAATGTATTGCCAACAGGGAGATGAACTAGAAGATAATCCTTCAACAAGATTGAGCAATAATTGCAATTTGCTTAGTTTAAATTATAATCTTTTTGCATTGCTTTAAATATAAATTATATTCACTTTTCCTTATGTGCAAGTGTGCATACATATTATTCTATTAATTCTAAGGAAGCAATTTTGTAAATCATGGTTTGAAAGCACCAGCACCCAGAAATATGTAGCAGCAGCAGTGCTGGAAGATGAGTTCAGTATCTTAGCGAGAAGCTCATCTTCAAGCACAGCTTCATGAATAATAAGACTTGATTACTGTACCTTGTAAAACACATGGGAGAAACGAAGGAGGGTCGCCAGCATCATTCAGCTCCTCTTGCCAAGTTTCCCCACAGCGTGGAGTTCTTTATGTTTATAGAACATACACCATCGGCCTTATCTCCAGAGGTCTTGGGGAGATGCTTGCTACTTAGAGATAGCCGGTGGTTTTTCTTTCTGCTGTCTAGTGTTAATTTTTCATCTGTCGTTATTCTAAGAAGAGCTGGGGGAACGCTGGAACTCCAGTTCCCAATTCAGGCAACTCTGTTTCTGCTTCTTGCTACTTGAAAGAATCCTCCTATCTGTGAATTGTTGTTCCCCTGAAATGCACCGTGTCACCTTTGTAATTCTTTCACTGCAAAAAACAACTTTATCAAATTCAGAACGGAAGCTGTTGAATTAGTGGCACTTCTCACCAGTACTTCAGAGACTTCAGACTCAAACTTTGGTTACTGTAGCTCTCCAGTTACTGTAGGGCTACTTCTGTGAATAAAGCCTCTGCTTGTATGCATATGGTTTTGCTTGTTCGTCCTTCTCGCCTGCGTCTTCAACGCTTGCACTTGCACGGCTCAGAGGGTGTTTGCTACGCCCTTTGTTTTTCATATGAGCGTGTTTGTCGCTTACAGTACTTTAAAAAAAGATGTAGTTGATCTTGGTGAGTTACAATAGAGGTGCCCGTGAATTTTTACCAGAACGATAAATAAGCTTCTCTGGTTTTCACCGCATATTGCTACTCTTTTCTACAAAGAAAGAAATATTCTTTCTTTCTGATAACAATCATAAACCCCAGCATTGTATGTGTACTCATATCTGAGTCCAAACTTTGTTTTCTCTTCGGAGCTACATCCTGGACACTGGAGGATGCTAACGCCTGACTAATTTCTTTATCAACTAGCTGTCCCTGTCCTCTTACATTCCAGAGTATGAAGAGAAAAAAAAAAATCCAGCCAAGCCCAGTTTTTGCTAAGTGGGAAAACAGCTACGTAAATTGGTTTTCTGTTACAATTCTTTTTTTTGCCTCTCGTATCTTTGGCGGGAGAGAGCTTTGAGGCAGTGAGCAAGGCAGCGAAGGGAAAGCACTCCCCAGTCGATTGCAGCAGGTAGTTGTCAGCTCTCGCAGTTCTAGTTCTGCCACGTAGTTACATAAATTACCCGTCTGTCTTACCACCGTGTAATAAAGGGACTGACTTCTTTTTGCCTTGCTGAAGAAAGTCTCAAAGAGGGTTTTGAAGTGATAATACAGTGTGTTTGCTCGAGAACAAGTTGCTTGTAGAGAGGAATGCGTAAAGCATCGCAATAGTGGCTTGAGGAAGGAGCATGCCAGACAAACGGGCTGGCAACGCTACGGGAATGAAAGGGCTTGAGAGCAGCAACTTCCTCCTGAAGCAGATTATTGTAAAATGTTTTACACCGTGTAAACTAGTCATAATGCGGGGTTTTTTTTCAAGTGTTTGCTGTGAAGTGTGTTCTTAGTTGCTGTTTTAATTATTGAGTGGAAGCGAAGGCCTTGTAGCCTGATTACGAACCAAAATAACTAGACCTCAATTACAGAGCGAAAGGTAAGATCAGCCAAGCTTGAAAAAGCAGTTTACGGTGGTTCAGAAACCCTTCAGTGAACTGTGTGGTGACAGATGGTAAGATTACCTGATAGCCTGTAACAAATGCTGGCGGTTTTGTGTTAACATCAATGCTACTGTAGGTATAAATGCACTCCTAGGGGATTGGAATATCTCTCTTATGAGGAAAGGCTGAGGGACTTGGGACTTTTTAGTCTGGAGAAGACTGAGGGGGGATCTTATCAATGCTGATAAATACTTAAAGGGAGGGTGCCAGGTGGATGGGAACAGTCTTTTTTCAGTGGTGCCCAGTGATAGGACCAGAGGTAACGGGCACAAAGTTGAACATAGGAAGTTCCATCTAAACATGAGGAGGAACTTCTTTACTTTGAGGGTGACAGAGCACTGGGACAGGCTGCCCAGAGAGGTTGTGGAGTCTCTGACTCTGGAGACATTCAAAACCCACCTGGTCGCCGTCCTGTGCAACCTGCTGTAGGTGACCCTGCTCAGGCAGGGGGGGTGGACTTGATGATCTCCAGAGGTCCCTTCCAACCCCTAACATCTGTGATTCTGTGATTCCTTTCATCTGAGCTCGGAATCTTTTGAATATCCCAGTCCGTTGGCATGTGCTGCTTCGCAAAAATAGAAAGGGAGGGGGCAAAAGCCCAACTGTAAGTTTGGTAACTGCTTGGGCGTTTGAGATTTGTCCTGGAGAATTCAGCCCTGTCCACCAGCACCACCCGGCCGCTGGTGCTGTGTTCATGCCAAGAGCAGCACAGGTCCCAGAGGACTTTCTCCTCTCTGATGCCTCTCCTTCCCGCTCTGTTAGAGGGAACGGAGTCCTCACCATTTAAACTATCGCTGCACTCTAAAGGCTGGCCATAACGCTGATAATTTCACCAGTGGCTGTACAAATACCACCTTAAACAAGGTGTCAGTTCCAAGGTAAAATGCTGTTGTAAGTCCAGAAGCGAAGATCTGTTGGTAGCCAGAGATTACTGCACAGAGCAGAGATGGGGACTGAAGCAGCAGAAAAGGCAGAGCATATCATCATCTGTTTCTCTGCTTTAAAAGTCATCCTGTTCCCTGATGGGAGCAATCATCCCAGTCTCCATGCAAGTAAAAGGAGGCTTTTGTTAGGGTTTGTGGGCACATTTGGAATTGTGACAACCCGTCTTTTCTCCCGGCCCCTGAGGGTTCAGCCATGCTTGCAGCTGTGGGTTATTTGGCTTGAGTTGTTGTTGTCGGTGACCACAACCATCAAGAGCTGCGGTGCCTTCTGGCTAGAGGCATCTGGCATTCTCAGACAAGGCCTTGATGCCATCAAAGATCTGCCAGTATTGAAAGTTGTTCCAGTGTTAGTATCCTCACAGATTTGGCAGCATAATTATGGGCTCAGAACTAGTTACTCTAGGAGGGGTCTCTTGTCTTCATTGTCATTGTCTAACACCAAATAAATGCCAAATTGAATGGGAATAAAGCAGACCTGATAGGCAATATCCAATCCAAAAATCAAGAAACTGCTTTACATGAGATTTGGGACTAAAATAGCAGCTGAGAAATGAGAAATATGTTTTGCTTTATACATTTTTGCTTTAGTTTTGCTTCATATATCAAATTCTTTATAGAAAGAAGTAAACCTACCATTTCTATAAAACGTAATGGAAACAATTCTTCAGAAACAGAAGGGGATTGAACTCTTACATCCCCATCCCAAAGGTGGAAGAAGGTCTTCATCCTTTCCTAGACCTGAGGAAATCAAACATATATATACACCACTGCATCATTCCCCCTCTGGAAATTCAGCACTAGTTCTTAACATTTGACTTGAAGGTCTCAGACCCCGTGCTGAGGTGCCATCTCAGGGTGCGGGTACCAGTACCAGGTGCTGCTTGACAGACTCACGGGGGCATTAACAATTTTTGACCTGTGCCTCACTGCCCTTATAACACTGAGAAGGGCTTAAAGTTTGCCTTTACGTAGATGGCTGTCCGAGAAGAGTCAAATCTTAATAGACAAAATAATGCCTGAATTTGTCTTAGTCAGTTTACCCGTGTTCTTTGAAGTTCCCCATCTCTGAAGCAATTGCGCTTTGTATTTTAGTCTTGTATCAACAAGTCTAATTCTTTCATGTTGTTCTCATACGTTTGTAGTGAAAGGAGAATTCTCTAAATTCCATAGTACTGTCTTTGAGAGATTACACAGTTGAATTATTTAGTGTATTAGTACATACTATAAGTTTGGGGTTGTCATTAGAGCTGTCAAGCAACATTTTTGGTTTGCTTCAAAAATATTCCTGTATTCACGATCTGTGTAACAGCTGCATGTATCCGTCTCTTCATTTTTATTAAACATTGTTTATTGAACTTGGTGCTAGTTCAGTGTCAAAGTTGAGAGAGCAGTAGTATTTTTGAGGTATACAACTATTACTCACCATCTTTGATGGCGAACTACAGTGGGACTCACATCAATACAAACACAAAGAAAAGGTAATTGTCACTTTCCTTGTAGTAACTATGGTTCTTTGAGATGTAATCAATACAAATCCCACAGTCCTTGCCTTTGAAGGCTTCAAATTCCAGCTGTTTTGAATTACGAGGGAATGGCTAGAAGGTCATGTCGGAGCTTCCCCTTCTAACCTCCCAGTGGAGCCTGAAGAGGCACAGGGCATGTACGGAGTACCAGCAGACAGAGTTGCTAATGGTGTTCTAAGCTCCTGTGTTTGGAAGGGATGCACTTCTAGACTTACAAAATGAATGTCACTTTCTTCTTTTCTCCTGAAAAGTATTAAAAGTGATAAGAAGCCAGCAAAGTTAGGAGAGGTGATGTAGACCTCCAGACTGAAGACAAGAAATGTACTGGGTTTGAATCATGAAATATTTAGCTGTTTGCAGTCTTTCATTGCCATCAGTGAAATGAACTAGTATAACAGATAATAGAGTTTGACCCTTGGGTTTTTGATGAAATACATTAAAACAGATACAATCATTAGGTGATTAATAGACAAATAAGAATTTCAGCTGAGGCAGGGCCAAAATAGTAATGGCTAATTCCAGTGATGTGCCAAAAATGGTGGTGGTAGGATTTACGGTTTATAAGAGATGGGAGGGGAAAAAAGAAAAAAGGTTTTAGGGTCAAGGAACGTTCTACCTTATCAGGCTTTGACAGACAATTTAAGGTCTGAGAAAGAAGAGTAATAGTAGTGTCAGAGACTTGGAACAAAGAGAACGTGTCATCTGTAGTGAGGATTTCAGTCTTTGAAGCATTCAGTAATAGGTCTTTGGTTGCACTCTGGTTTTCTGTTTTGCTAGGGCTAAGGAGCGGGGTTTAAAGCAAAGGTCTGGCAGAGAAGGTCTAAATTCTGCAGTGCTCGCTGTCTCCCTGACTGAACTCCCACTGGTGGCTGTTCGTCTTAAGTAAGGGTTGCCATGGTCAACGCAGAGAGGTTGAAAGATCAGAGATGAAACCAAAAGGGACGAAGAATTATTTCTCATTAGGATAGAAGGAATGAACAAATTAATAATGGTGACTACAGCACTGATCTGTTTCAGAGACAGAAGGAGCAAAAGCAACAAGATACAGTGAATTATCTTCCTTGTATTTTGCACTAATAGTTAAAATGCATTATTACAGAATTTTTTCCCAGTGTATTTTTGTTCCATAGTAGTACTGAAAGACTATTTCAGCTTCGGAGATAACTGCTGTCATAGAATCAGCAAACCCATGTTATACCAAATGCAAATTAGAATAATTACAATAAAATTAATTTTGGTGCTATCACGGAGTCATTAGAAGAGAAGGAGACGCCACAGATAGCAAGAAATTGCATACACTGTGTGTATCACAGTATAGCATTAAGGTGAATTTTTTCCCATGTTTTTGCTCTAAAAGTGTAGACGGAGGGTTCATTCATTAATCTCTGGTGATACCGAGGTTCCTTAAGTAGTTCCCTCTAACACCATGGAAGGTTGACTCTGTCTTTCATAATTAGCTTAGCTAAACGTTTTAACACGGTATCACCTTTCTAATACACATGGCTGTGGGGAATTAAGGAGTTCAGAAACTTGGCTTATGCGTGATCATTACCAGAGCAAAGCGCCCTAGCGTCTCCAGCTCTGCTGATGGTCTTGGCCTCGTTCCATACACCAGCGTGGGGAATGGGCAGGTAACTGGTGGGAGCGGGGGCTGCTGGTGACAGCGTGAAAAGCAGCGCTGGTGTCTTAGGTTAGCCCTGCGACGCCCACGGCACCCACCTTCCTCTCCTCTTGCCCTCTTTCTTTTCCCTTTCTGGCTAACCAGAACGGATCCATCTGCTGGCGAAATCATTTATTTTATAGGTCATTTAGGAGCTCACTTAAATGATTTGTCTCTTCAGAAGGATCAAAAATGAAAAAAAGAGGAAAGGACATAATTACTGCCTGTGCTTTTGAACATTGATTTGGGACCGGTAAAAGACTCAAAATGAGACTGGTGAGCTTTCTGTCAACTGCGTTCACTGAAAGCACTGTATCATTAAAGGACAGTGGTAGTAATTGCTTAGTGCCATTGTAAGTTGAACTATTAGTCTGTGAATGCTTGTTCCTGTAATTTAATTTTTTAATGTATGAGTTGCTATTCCGCTGCAAAGCGTGGAAAGCCATTATTTGTGCAATTTGTCATTGTGGTTAAGAGCATCAAATAACCTGTATCCTTTACCACCAGCAATGCATCTGTTTGGCCTCAACTGGCAGTTGCAGCAAACTGAAAATGATACATTTGAGAACGGAAAAGTGAATTCTGATACTGTGCCAACACATCCTGTAACAGTACCTGCTGGAGAAAATGGTAAGTGAAACAGGCACCAATTTCTCTCCTTTTGGACCATTTCCTTTCTACATTGCCAGACTTTAACACTTTTTCTCCAAAACTTTGGGTATTTAATGGAAGTACAGGGCATTTGTAAGTAATAGTAATTTTCAATAGACATGTAGATGTCTAATCTTTTATTGCAATAATTAATCTTTAATTGCAACCTGCTGTAGGTGACCCTGCTCTGGCAGGGGGGTTGGACTCGATGATCTCCAGAGGTCCCTTCCAACCCTGACCATTCTGTGATTCTGTGATTCTGTAATCGGGAGCTGTATTTCACTTGAAAAAAGCGCACTGTTCCTCCTACCTAGCATGTGAAGGGAATGATGAATCCTGGGAATAATGTTCATCTTACTAGGAAAGCTGGCTGTAAACTGAAATTCTTCATGGGAATTTACGTATAATATTTATGAGGATAGAAAAGCTCTCATCACATCCAGAGAAGCAGAACCTTCGCTTACCGTAGAATCTTTGATAACGTAGTGATTGTTGTGGGGTCCTCAGAGGTTGCAGGACGGTGCTGAGGCTGGCTTGCTCCATCCTGCCTGAGGTGCTGGGGTGGCTGAGGTCCCACGCTGCAGAAACGGTCACGACAAAGCCGGGGAGCCCGAGGTGACAGGACACACCATTTCATAAGGGGGACCTGATACCAAGATTCAATCTTTGGGAGTCCCAACGAGCTCTAGATAGTTTTCAGCCAAAAGCCTATTCTGTGAGAGAGGGGACATAATCTTTTTTTTTCTGAAGATTGGCACTGGAAAAGGCACTTCAGGGAGGTTTTGCCTATTTTCAAAGCTTCTTTCTTAGCTGTGTGTAGAAGGCACCTCGTGCTCGAGGAGCTTCCAACAGCATGATGACCTCACTATGCAATGGCTTATGTTTTTCTCTACGGATGGTGATGTTTTCTTCTTTTTCTTCTTAATGTCTCTCTGAAATTTAATAGGTCTTGTATAATATGTCCATTTGTTTTCTCAAAGTCTCTAGCATATAATATCGAGTCTGAATCATCCAACCAACACATAAAGTAAAAAAAAAAAAAAAACCAAAACTTTATTAATTTTGTTGTAGGAGCTTTTAAAATACAAACCACATAAAGGGATTATTTTTTATCGACCTTTTTCCATGTTGCCCTTTAAGATTCTCAAAACATTTAAGAGCCTGTGCACTTTTGGCTAACAGAGGCTTTAAAATCAATAGTTTTTGAATGGAAAACTTGATTTAAATGGTTGATGAATGCGGTGTTTGCTTCATTACACAAAAATCCATTTTCCCTCTCACAAGGTAGAGCTGACCTCCTTACCACTGAGGAGGAGG
This sequence comes from Charadrius vociferus, assembly GCF_000708025.1. Classification (NCBI taxonomy): domain Eukaryota; kingdom Metazoa; phylum Chordata; class Aves; order Charadriiformes; family Charadriidae; genus Charadrius; species Charadrius vociferus. Next base: position 1,430,979 of record NW_009650063.1, on the reverse strand, counting down.
AAGCTTCTGCCAGCAGTTGACATCTTGAAAATTTTTCAAGTTATCACAGCTCCAAGTTATAGAAAAGATACAGCTCCGCTCCTTTTTGTCATCTTTGTAAGCATATGAAAGTTCTCCAGTAGGACTTTTTCTTTTTGCATTTCCTTTACCCTACTGCCTTTTTCTTGCACTTAGGTATTCATTATCTCTTTCTGTATTCTTACTTGTTTTGAATGAATAGCAAAAACTACTGTATAGTTAATGAATATTGATGCTGCAGTGACAGCTCGTCATCCCACTGTCTTCTGCCCTCAGTAGCCAATATACTTTCTTGTATAAAATATATACATGTTTTTGTAAATATTTTATAAATGTAAATTGTTCTTTTTCCCTTGACCATTTTTTTTTTTTTACAAATCAAAACCTGTTATACATTGCCTGAAAAACAAAAGGAAACAACACATATCTCAAATCCCGTTTTTCCTTCCTCACGTCGCTAAATACTGTAAAAGAGAACAGGGTTAATTCCCTGGTCTGTTAAAATGCTGTCCTCTGCAGAATATGGTAAGTGGTCATTTATCTGCATACATCAGTACTAAACAACAGACAGACCAGAGAATACACAGTTTAAACCACAAAAGGAAAGTTAAGCAGAAGGGAAAGTGTGATGACTAGATGTGAAATTTAAGGAGGGGGACCCTGTGCTATCTTATTAATTACTGAAAACTGTAAAGAAGAATCAATAAAGCCTTGGTTTGGATACTTCCACAGCTGAATAACTTCCAGTACTGCCCCGCTTTCTCCCCCTGGTCATATCCTGATCCTCTGATTTAGGTGGGAGGAATTCCCAGTGATGTATGAGCCGGGCGTTTTCCTTGACTCTCTCGTCTAAACTCTGGATAATCCTGGGCCTGCTTTGGTCAGAAAATCAGAGCCCACTGTGTCCGAGGTATTCATTTGCCACTCAGAAGTACAGGTACTTCGTGTGATGAATTAGTAAAGCTTAAACTTGAAAAATGCATCCTTATGACCTCTGAAGAAAACTCAGCTGTAGTTTACCTAGAAATAGCTAGTCATAAATTGACAGTAAAAGCATGTTAAATCATCCTGAAATGCAAATCGTTTGTTAAGTGAAGCTTGAATCTCTGAACAAGCCTTTTCCAAAGGTTTTTTTGTTTGTTTCTTTTGTGGTGGTTTTTTTTCCCTCCTCTCCCAGTGCTTCTTTCTATATGAACAGTAAAGTGCCGGCAACATATCCCCTGCTTACCTAGCCAGGCGTCATTCAGGGCTGCGTAAGGCGGCGTCAGAAAGTGTGTTTTCTGTGGATGTGATGAATTTTATAGGGCATTTCAGCTGAGGTTCTCCAAAGTAATTTGTAAGCCATGCTTAATCAAATGCAAACATTTACTGGAGGTGCGTCAGTGCTTTATCTGTGTTTATAACTAGGCGATAGAAAAGAAGGGTTAAAAACCAGAGCTTGTTTGACCATTGTGTTCTAGCAGTTCGTCACATCTCACATGTTGCTGGCTTTATTTTAGGTCATATAAAATACGTGGCATTCAGAAATACCTTATGATAATTTATGCTTCGTTGCTGATTTTTTAAAAATGCAAGAGAGGAAAAAAGTGAATGGGAAAAGGGGCATTTCTTTTGGCTTACGTCAATGCACTTTTTGAGATTACAGTAACTTCTTAATTAGATGTTATGTTGGGTTTTTCTTCTAAAAAGGTGTGTTTCTAAGGAAGGTTTTGATTTCCTTTCTTGAAATGGTTGTTGCAGAAGGATATATAGCAGATGTCTCACAGAAATAGATCTGCATACAAGGTTATTCAGTGGAATGGGAGAACGTGCTACTGACTGTAAATCCAGCCTTGCAGCCTAATATTCTAATTAGTACTACTTTTGAAGGATGGAAAATGATATTTTGTATGACACTATACAGCAATTATTGTTGAGCATTTTTGTGTTTTGGTTGTGCATTCATTTTTATTCTGTGTTCTAGATACTCAGTTACAGTGTATCTTATGTTTTAATCTAGACAATGTCTGCAAATAAGGAGAGGGAGTTTGGCTTCATGTCATTTTAGTGATATTTGTGAATTATTTTTCTTGTAGGATAATTAAGTATTGTTTATTGCTTTAAATGTTTGTTTGAGCTTGTTAGCTCAAGATTTTGTCCACCCTAACCTCAGACAGTCGAAATGCAATTTACAAATGATAAATATAACAAATATTTTACCTATTAATTAGCCAGAATGCATTAGATTGTCGATACCATAAAGGCATCCTATAATGATTGTATCTAGTAGTGATACGGCAAATTATTTTGTAAATTAAATAATAGTATATCTAGCAATATAAGTGCAAATCGTAGTATAAATGTTATTTAACTATAAATATGTCTATTTGTATTATTGTCTTTTGGGGAGGGTCTGTGAAAGAAGGAATTTTGGGGATAGAGAAGAAGTATAGTGAAAGAGAATACATTCAGGAGGCTATGTATTTTAAATTTTGGTTTCTTATTTGGACTGTTATGTCATTATGGAATTGAGGGAATGAACATGACATTTCATATTTCGATTTAAAGCTGTGTATAAGAACTGTTACTGTTTAGAATGTGCAAAGGAAATGATGACGCTGTGGAGATTTTGCTTATGCCCGTTGAGATACAACAGGGAACAAAGAATGATCAACACCCTATTCTTAGGAGGGGAAACAACTAGTGACGATCTTGAGAGAAGTAGTGTGACGTTAAAGGGACATGTCGCTACAGGGTCTACCTCTTTTTTGGTGAAGAAAATTGGAATCAGTAGGACCATTATCTGCTAAGGATAAGTGTTAAAGCCCAGTGATAGCCATTCCTGGCAAGTTGGTCAAAACGTTTGAGAAAGTGCATCTGCTCAAACTATCTAGTTCGTCTTTTCAGTAGTAAGAGATCATTGTTTTTAATTTCACATGTAGAAATAGGGGAGGCTGCAGATCAATACTGCAAACAAGTGTTTATTGTTTAGTGATTACCAGTCTTAAGTGTGTGAATTTATACAACACAACACACATAAATTTGAAGGAAGTGGTAAGAAACAAATGCTTAAATGAACCGAAATAGTGAAAAAAGATCCATCTTCTAGAATAACATATGAATATTGCGAAAGGTTAAATCCAAAGTTAGAAAAGCATCAGACTCATCTTGAAAAGTATAAAGATCTTCAAGATCAGATACTTCACTGTCTTTTCTCAGCAGAACACTGATCAATACGATGATCCTGTAAGTGAGACATCTGCGGTGACTGCAGCACCGTCGTGGCACAGCTCTGATGATGAGACAAGCCCCCACTCAAGGCTGCTCAGTACTGCTTCTGTACCTGTTTAATTCAGCAGCAGTCGCTGTTCATCTTGGATGCACAAAAAGTGGCGAGGATCAATCCGTGACCTCACCTGGCATTTCAGATTTTAATCTATTTTTTTTTTTTAAGTCTAAATGTTTGCAAAAAGGTTGTGTCACTTTGTTCCATCAAATGATGAATAATGTAGAATTTGAACATAAAAGACAGGGCAGCGACGGAGCGGTGTCAGTTCTTCAGAACACTTGTACGCAAACAAGTCAGCATCACTTGAACATGCTTATCATATTCTGATGGGTTTAGTTCAAGCTTTCTAATAGACTGGCTGCTGGAAAAAAGAGTATGAATTGGTAAAAACAGCGCAGATTGCAACTACAGCTCCATTTTTCTTTGTATTGCTTCACTCAAGACTCACCTTGATGTGCCAGCTGCTTAAATGCGGCATTACTTGCTTACTCCAGAGTTGACAAGTGTTGGTAAGCAAGTTTGTACACACATCTTTGCATTTATTTCAATTTCAGATGTAGAAATAGAGGAAGCTGCAGATCAATACTGCAAACAAGTGTTTATTGTTTAGTGATTACCAGTCATCAGCGTGTGAATTTGGCAGCGTCTAGATTGGGCAGCGCTGATTCCATCAGATCTAAGTAGGCTTTTACCCTGGCACCAGCTTCCAAGACTGCCTGTGTCTGGCCTCCCAGTGTGGAAATCATGCCTGAACATCAGATCTGAGTCTTTGGCCTCAGAAAGACTTGCTGCAAACTCAACTGTCCCAGCTTTTAAAGCTGGGTGGTGGCAGTTTGTGCAAACCACTTCTTCAGTGCATCGGTCTTAGCAGTTCTGCTTCCTACGAAACAGGCAGGTAGAAGACACACAACTAAACCACAGTTTGTTTGCTGATGAGCTTTTGAGAAAGGTTTGTGATCTTTGCCAGGTTTAGCCAGGTTTATCCCAGACCTGTGCTGTCCATGGCGTCCAGCCCAGTGCCTCACCGCATCATCCAGCTTGGGCTGGAAAAGTTTTACCCCTTCCGTTCATTTGATGGTGCGTCACCGGGATGGCGCAGAGCCTTGCGGATTGGATGACTCTGTTCTGTAGTCAAGCAGCAGGGTAGATTCAGGCTCTGTTGCCTGAAGAAAAAAAGTTTGTTGGGTGTATCTAAAGTTGATGACTTCATTTTCTTCTTTTTTAATGCCACAACCAGTAGCCTGTTTTTTCAGAGTTAGTGTTTAATGTCATGTCTCTTGCACGTTAGCATCATCTTTGCTTCTTCTGGGTGTTTCCAAGCTGTCGTCACTGGCCTCCCAAGGCTAACTGATAGCTGCACAAATGCTTTAGAGACAAAAATCGGTAATGCCCTTCAGTTCTTATCCCTAATAATTGGCCTGCAGGACAAATACATATTCATGATATAGAAAATAGTGAAAGTCCCAGACTTTGACATGCTATTGTACGTTTTATTCAGGAGACAGCGTGGCCGAGGAGGTGGTAGCAGGCTTGGGGCTGAGGCTAGCGAGTGCAGAGGGTGTAGGCACTATGGGGAGCGAAGGCTCAAGGACATAGGCACAGCAGAGCAAGAAACATTGCCTTTCCTTTTGGGGGAATGCAAGAATGAAAAAATACGAAACTAGAGATGTAGACATTGTTGGTGTTGTATAAATGCTCGGATATTTAATGTACAAAAGACTGTATATTAGTTCTCTTGACTGCTTATGTTTATGTATCTATTATTCTTAAAATTCTGCTGCCTTTCCCTTTACCTTAATTTTTTTTTAATGTGAGACTTTATGCTGGAAACCCCTGGTAAAATACTTGGGGGAAAAAAGTGAATAGTTTAATGTAGATCCTAAAACAGTTTCCATAATGCTAATGCTTAGGGAAGTTACAGTATTTTTACTCGGGAGGTATTTGTGGTATCTTTGCCTTTTTATTTCCAAATCAGTGAATTCCCTGGGATCTTATGTTCGGTAAGATTGTCAGGTAACATTTTATCTGAGGTGATTCTAAATATTTGATGGTTTATTTTGAAGCATGATTGAAAACAAGAAAGGAATACTAATCTTTGATCTCTTATTATTCTAATCTGTCAGGAAAATTAGGGGGATTTGCACAAGAAAACAACACTATAGATTCTGGAGAACTTGATATAGGCCGAAGAGCGATACAAGAAGTTCCCCCTGGGATTTTTTGGAGATCACAACTCTTCATTGATCAGCCACAATTTCTAAAGTTCAATATATCCCTTCAGAAAGATGCATTGATTGGAGTATACGGCCGAAAAGGCTTACCACCTTCACACACTCAGGTGAGAACTGCTTGCATTAAAAGTAGGACACGTTATTGAAAACTGTGAGCTTGTATCTTTTGTATCTTTTTTCTTTCTCAGGATTACATCCTTTTCCATTTTGCTGATTTTTTTTTTTTATTGTTTATACTTTATTGATCTCATGTGGTGTCCAAAACATTTATAATACTGTAAGTGATAGGATCTAAAATCAGGGGGAGGGGAATTCTGCATGCCATGAGCAATGATGATGCTTTAGATATGGAGTTGTTTCATGTAGAATTTATAGGTACCTTTTTTGTTCTGTGGTGTATAGACGTATCTTTAAAAACCTAAGCAAACTAATACAGCATCTTGTGGCCACACATGTGGTCGAGAGTGCTTGGCAAAGACTACGCGAGCCAAATTTCCAAGCAAAAAGACAGAAGTTTTCTAAGGAAGTTTCAGTTTGTTCTACACGCAAATGCTGCAGTATTTACAGCTTGGCATCTCACTAAATAAATACATCAAAGAAAAAATATGTAATATGTGAACGGGGGTTGTAAAAGGGTCAGTCTTCACTAGACATCTAGTGTCTTGCGGCTTTGTTCTGAAGTGTCCCAGAGGATTTATTCTGCTCCACCCCTCAGAAGGTTTCTAAGGACACTTTTTATCGCATATGGTCATGCCTTTGCCTGGTAACAATGAAACATCCATAGTTTTTATCCATAGTTATAGGAAAGTTAAAGTATAAAAGAATGAATAGTCTTCTGGATTGGCAGGAGAAATGGAGAATCATTGTCTGAGGTGGTATTTTAAAGGCAATTGTATTCAGATTTTATTTGTAAGATTTAAGACCCTCCAAGTTTTGATTTCTTTGAGCTCAATATTTGTCCAAGTGCTGGCTCGGAACCATTGTTCCACCTGAAAAGGGAGTTGAGCTCATGCTCTTCTACCCCATTTAGAGAGTTCATCTTACTGATTTTTAGTTTTTTTAAGTGTATGGATTTGCCTTGGACACAAATTCAATTATAGCAACCTAATGGTATAATTGGAATGAAGCTTGACTGATTATGCCTGGTATGCAGTTGCAACATCAAATCCATAAGGGCAAAATTCAAATATTTTATTTTAATTCCACAATTCTTTTTATTTTCATTTGCATGCTACGGCACTACGTAAATTTATTTTGTTTTTTTTTTTCTTCAGGCATAACTTTTAAAACCTTGTCCTTTTAACCTAGGACAGAGAAATATCACTAATTATATCACCTCTTTAGCAGTCACAAACCACAGAGGAAGAATTAGGGTCAGTAAAGGAGTTTCATGCAGCTAAGTCACAGCATGTATGTTAGCTTTTTTTTTTTTAGTTTAGTTTCCATTAAACTATAAACAATTTACTGAATGCAGAAAATGCACTTAAGTTTATTTAAAAATTTGATCCTCATAAAAATGATTAAACGGATTTTCTTCAGACCTTCACGTATGAGCACCCACCCTCAGGCTGACAACAAGCATGAGAAATTCTAGCTCAAAGAAAATTGATTCAGAAAGTTATCAGCCATTGGAAATAGGGCTTTGGAATACAAATGCCATCTCGATGATAACAATAATAACAGGAGCTGGGGGAATATGTGTGTGGCAAGAATGAATAAAACTGAAGAAGCTCATCCGGACTGTGCATTTATATGAGAAGTTATGCAAGTAGATAGTTCTATGAAAAATGATCCTTCCTTGGTTCCTTATCCTGGCAAAAGCTTGAAATAGGGGTCCCCTTTATCCAAAAACTCGGGAAAAGGAGATAACTAAATCTGCTTCCAATCATTTGTGTTACACAGACTCCTTTCCCTTTGGATTCCTATTGCCCAGCTGCTTATTCATGTTTAAGTATGATACAACAGAAGGAATCACATGCAACTCCTGCTAATACATATATCTTCTGTAGTTTCTCTGACATTTTGGATATATTGTTCCCAGGATATAGGTCAAGCTCTCTTGTCCTATTTTTGCCTGGTATATAATTAGGGTATTTTTTACAAACCATTTGACTGACACTTAATACCTTGAAAAATTAGGTATGCTTACTTATCAATGCCCTGGTGACCTTCTAGGGCTGCTGAAGATTCCCAAGGGTGCGGGGTTATCAGAATGTTTATATGGCCTTGAACCCAGTCATGTCTGGTTTAGGTGCCTGAGATAAAGCATGTATGGAATCTCCTAAAAATGCAGTTCCAGTGAGCAGTTGGGATTTATTTGTGACTGTTCTCCTGCACATGGGGGAAAAAAGGGTGTAAAATATTTCTCAACAGTGTAGGCCTTTCTGCCACAAAGTCCTAATCACAGAACTTTGATGAAGACACAAGTCGTAGTGGGAAAATATGCATTTTACAAAAGAAGCTTATATAAACAAAATAAGGTACCCAGGCAAAAGGATGTCCAATCAAATAGAACATTGAGGGGTTTGCGAGCGTAAATCTATTTATTGTTTTCTTATTTCCCCTAACCCTTATGGCTTGTACTGACAGAAGTTCTTAACTGCAAGCCAGGCGTCGCTGGCAGGGGCAGACTACCAGCTGCTTCGGGGCTTCCCTGCGTCCGTCGCACGAGGCAGCTTGCTCGTGTAGCTCCAGGTGTCGTAGGAGCGCATTAGAAAAACACGTGAATGTCCACACTGGGTCTGATCAAAGGCCCATCCAGCCCAGCATTCTGTCTGTGGTGGTGACCATTAGCAGATACGTAGAGGTTATTAGAGCAGCGCGACAGATTTGCAGTGATTCTTCCTGGCCTCCAGCGTTTTAAGGCTGAAGGACTTCCTGAGTCAAAGGTGCTCTCTTTATATTCTACAGCCTTTGATAGATTCTTTTTTCCTGTGAATTTGCCTAGTCACCTTTGAACCTATGGAAGCTTTTAGCATCCATGACATTTGCAGCAAGGAGTTTCACGGCTTTAACTCTACATCTCACTCCTCAGTGTGTTTTGAGGTGGCCTCCTGGTAGTTTTAGTTTGACACCCTGTTGGTAGTGTTTTGAAAGAGGCTGTGGAGAGTTTCTCACCGATTTTTTTTTCTCCATGTCACCCTTGACTTATAGATCTCTCCTGTCCTCAATGAGTTGTATTTTTTCTAGTCTGTTCATCATTCTTTCCACGAAAGCTGCTTCAATCCTTTGATCATTTTTGTCCTTTTCTGAATGTTCTCCAGTTTTGCTGCAGCCTTTTCAAGATGGGGAGACCAGAACAGCACAGAACATAGCAGATGTTTAACTATGATGGTTTCATACAATGCCTTAATGATGTCTGCTTTTTTTTTTTCAGTCATAGAACTGATATTTCCGTAGATCTGTGTACCATAGCTCCAAGATCTCATCCCAGAATGATAAAAGTTGGCTCAGAGCCCATCTCTGGATGTGTAAAGCTAGGGTTGTTTCATGAGGACTTTGAAAAGTAGGATCTCACCCATATATATCACTTCATGTCTGCGTCTCTTGAATGCTATCTGCCCTTATCTCCTAGTCACAGAGTGACAAGTGCTAATATCAAAATTTATGCAAATGAGCAACTGCTGCCTGTTACTAAAACGTCAGTATTTGAATTTTCAGATCTTATGTGAAATAATAGCGAACTGATTACTACCTGCACTCTGCCAGCATTTGTGAAGTTTCTTTACCAGCTGTCCCCCTCCGATTCCCTTGCTCATCCCCGCGTGTGTCACCACGCACCACCATGTCCTTTCGCTCCCTCCTTACAGCTTCGGTGTTGCTACGAGTGTCTGCCTCCTCTCCGAGTCACCTTTGGCTGTAATGCAGAACTTGCGTATTACATTTGCAGCCTTGTTCTTCACTTCTCCCTTTGCCTGTTTATCCACCTCTTTTTTGTATCCAGTTAAAACCAGATGGTGACTAAGAGTAAACTGGCGTCTATCTTTCCGTAGCTGTACGACCTCTCATGCCAGTTATCCTTCCACTGGGAGGGACATAATGAAAGTGTGATAGAAATGAGCTTGGGAGAGATCTCAAGAAGTCTTTTAGTTTACACCTTTGTTTTGGAACAGGATCAACTGTATCTAAACCGCTCCTATCAGTTGCTTAGCATTTCATCATAAAATAATAGTAGAATGCAGCAAATTTAAAGCAAATTTAACTCTCCTTCTGTCCCATAATCCAAAATAATAGGCATACAGCACGTAGGAAATGGTTTGATACTTTATAATCGGGACAGAATTTTTGGTTGCATTTCTGTATTCTCTTTAGGTACCAAAATCCGCAGCCACTATGTGTGTGTCACAGACTGATCTGAGATGCGTAGGTCTCTCTTTCCGAGGAATCATAAATAAATCAACCAGAAATAATTGACGGTGGCTGTCCATTCAAAACCCAATCAATGCAAGCCTGAAAGTCTTTGTGACACTTTCTAAAAATGTCAGTTCCATTGCAGCCAGAGAATCAATATGTTTATTTAAAGAGACTTTAAGAATAAAAAAGGGTCTTTGGTTTAAAGCAAAACTGAACAGAATGGTAGGGCGAATCAGCGCATTTAGACTGAATATAAAGGTAATTAGTTTATCCTCATAGGAGGAAAATAAAATTGGTACGTTTTTTGCTTATGAAGATAATTGTTTTTCCAGTCTGTTTCTGTTATCGTGTCCTAAATACAAAAAAGAGCCTTTAAAAGGGTTAAGATCAATTATTGTTTTTTGCTGGGGGACAGAATGAACAGTAAATTCCCCTCTGTATGGCTTTTAAAACGTAGTCTAAAACTGTGTTCTCATAACAGCATATGTCCTTATTACATTACAAATACAAAATCATTAGTTGTACCATGCTTGTCAGCCATTAGTGGTCAATCAAGTAGTGTAATCACTTGTTTCTGTATCAAACATAGGGTTTTAATCTGAGATTGTCCTCCTACAAAAAAATGATCCTCTGCAGTATACAAACTACAAGGTTGCTCCTAATGTCCATAAATTACTTGTTAAAACTCAGAACTCCCTGAGCTTTCTCCTTTTTAAAATATTAGTGAAAAACACAACCAGAAAGAAGTGTTCTTGAGTCAGGCAGGAGGAAGAAAAAAGAAAACCAACTAAAAATGTTTTTCTCTCTCTCGCAAAATGAGATAAATATTTAATTCTCTGACAAATGAGAATGTTGAATGGTTTTGAATAATTGGTGCTCTCCCAAAACGGTTGCATTTGTTTTCATGTGGTGCAGCACGTACAAAGTGACAGCGTACCCAGGTACCGGCTTCTGCACATCCTAACCACATTCTGTGCTATTCTGCTGGTTCAGACACAGCTGGGAAAGTGTCTCAGGTGTTGACAGAGGCACATTAACTATGCAGTTCCTTCCCATCCTGACTGGTTGGTAGAGAATTCTGATTACTGGGGGGGAACATTCTTACAACAGCAGTGAATTTTGGCCTGCAATTTCAAGAAGAGAGCGTAAGTACTTAAACCCTTGTTGCGGGACAAAGGCCATCGTGTTTTCTTTTGTCCCAGGAGCAGTTTCTGAAGGTCACAAGTCAGGGTGTAAAACCACTGATTTCTCTGGTGCTGGTAAGCGATGTTATCCTAGCTCAGGTGAATCGCCGGTTTCACAGACTGGCCTTTACTTTAATAGGCCCTGGATGTAATTCCATTTGAGAGAGATCTCCAACGGTGGGAAGATTGAAGGTTTATGTGTTACAGTTCACTTCATACCATAAACATGTGTCAGTAAAAGTGAAACTGCGAACAGACTCGGCAGGAAAAGCGGAGGCTCTCTACCACAAGCAAAAATGCTCTTTAATTTTCCTACCTGTTTAATTTTGCTGTATACACATAGATCTTCACATGATAAGCGTGTAGAAGACATCTTTGAAGCCATGAGAGCAGAATCCCAGACAGTGTAAATCAGTGCAGGGCCTGGAGCGGATTAGCCCTCCAGGTGCTATTCGTCCTGGTTCGGATTAACGCGTGTAAAACCTTGTGTTGTGAATTTGCTTGTTGTATCAGCTGAGATGCTGCTACGTTTTTCCAAGCCCCCCCGACGGTTGTTAACTTAACAGTGCGTGCTCTCGATTGACCCGAGGTCCGTACTTTTTGTCGGTTTGCCATTTTCAACAGTTGCAATGTTTTATGCTTTCAATCTGCTCTTTGGGGCTTCTGTGATAGGAAGTAAACCTCTTGCTCTCCTTCCTCCAGAACTCCAGACCATCCAAAAGGGGGATTGAGCAGTTTAATCCTTTGTCTGAAGCTAAATAAAAAGCAAAGGAGATTATTGGTGTTGTATATTAGTATTAACCTATATGCATACAACACACTTTGAAAGTTAGCTCTCTCTTGTAATTCAGGTGGCAGTCATGACTGCAGACTCATTTCAACTGCTGTTTTCATCCCCTCAATATGTGTAATAGGTTCATTGACCACTTGTCACCGAAAAAGCCACTCTAATAAGCATGAGGATTAGTTGGTAATTTTGTTTGGACTCTTAGCAAGGGGCAAAGAAATAAGCAAGGGTTGGTTTCAGCTCCTGCTTCCCTGCTCCAAAAGGAAAGTCTTGGTCAAAATACAAGCGTATTGTCAGGATGTTGTGGGGAAGCTGGTGGTGCCGTGGGTCATCCTGTGACTTCTCAAAGCTCCTGTCCGTTCCTCCCTGCAGTACGACTTTGTGGAGCTCCTGGATGGCAGCCGGCTGATCGCGAGAGAGCAACGCAACCTGCTGGAGTCGGAGCGAGCGGGACGGCAGGCGAGGTCTGTCAGTCTGCACGAGGCAGGTTTTATCCAGTATTTGGATTCTGGCATCTGGCACCTGGCCTTTTATAACGATGGGAAAAATGCAGAGCAGGTGTCTTTTAATACCATAATTATAGGTAAGTATAATCTTCAAAGCTCTTACCAAATGCTCCGGTCAGGTTTTTTATGAATACAGAAATAAGTTTTCATAGTTAAATGATCTGACTTTTTTCACAGGTTTTCCATTCATAGTGTTTCTTTTGCTGCTTAGGACAAAATGCAGAATATCTATTTTAATTACTTGGTCTAAGGCATAAGGAGTGTACCTTCTTGTAAAACAGCGCTTCACATGAGGATGCTGTTTTGAAGTATTTGTTAAATGGCACAGGGCTGGATTTTAAGTATGGAGCTCATATGGTTTCACCATTATAATTTGAGCCTTTTTGTTGGAATGTGGTGTCCTAAGATACTAGAGGCATCAGCAGTAGAAAATCACAGCTATTCGTGCTCTTCAAACAAACCAAATGTAAACACTTCTCTGGGAGCGAGAGCACGCTGTCAGTGAGTAGTGGTTCAAATGATAGGTACTTCATGCAGTGGGCGTCTGTGAATTATTCTCCTTTTTTTCCCTTTAGAGTCTGTGGTGGAATGCCCCCGAAATTGCCATGGTAACGGCGAATGTGTTTCTGGATCCTGCCATTGTTTTGCTGGGTTTCTGGGCCCCGATTGTTCGAGAGGTAAATCAACCCGATGCTTTTCTCGAGTCAGTTTAAGCGAGCACGAAGACAAATACAGCGGGAAAGCAACCGGCATGTGACTTGCTCCTTAGTTGTTCTTCTTTATAAAGCTTTGGTGAAGAACTTGGCTTTAATTGTTCTGCCACGTTTTATTTCACAGCAGCCTGCCCGGTGCTGTGCAGTGGCAATGGGCAGTACTCCAAAGGACGCTGCCTGTGCTACAGCGGCTGGAAGGGCACCGAGTGCGACGTGCCGACAACTCAGTGCATCGATCCCCAGTGTGGGGGCCGAGGCATTTGCATCATGGGCTCCTGTGCCTGCAACTCCGGATACAAAGGAGAAAACTGTGAAGAAGGTAAATGAATAAATATTTACCCCAGCGCCTGCTGTTGTTGGTCAGGTTTCCAGCTGGCCCATCCAGCTCTATCGATTTCCCTAGCTCTAGATCGTGCACACTAACGGCGTTTCTTCAAAAATCACTTTAGAAAACCAAAAATCAAGTTTGGGAATCACTAGTATCACTGAATTCTACAGGGTTATTACACTTTATTTATTCATAAGTAATCAGTGGGAAAATTCTTAATAATGTGTGATACCTTTTTGCTTGCTGGTATGTTTTTATTTATTTTTTCTGGCTGAGGTCAGCTAAGAAGAAAGAACACGAAAAACAGATGTTGGAATACAGGAAGACTTGCTGAATTTTCCCTGTATAGAATAAATCATTAATGTATTGCATTTGTTAGTGATCTTTTCCACCAACCATGTTGTAGAAAGTGACGATTCAAATGCATCAGAGTGAAAAATGATGCATCATTTTTGTATTCCAGAGATGTGCATAATAATGTTTGTTCTGGTGTGCTGCAAAATGCAGTTCAATTTCCATTCTATTTTTTTAGGGAGTAAAAAGCGCCATTTTCTTCCTCAATCAAATTGATTTTATTGATCTCCACGTACAAAGTAATGCAATTAAGTCTCTGGAATTAAATTTTCAGACCATTGACCCTACAAGTGTAACATTTTATTGAGTCAAATTGCTAAATTAAATCTCGTCATCTAAAGCACATTAAAGTGAATTAAGACAGATAGACAGTGTGCAACTCATTTATTTCTGAAACAAGTTGAGGGTCCTGTACAGCTGTCAAAATTCCGTAGCGGTGGATCGGGTCAGTTGATACCGAGTGCTGCGGGGAATCCAGCACTTGTTACACGCTGGTTAGGCAGACCAAAGATCAGTTGCCCGAGACCTGAAGCCAATCTTCTTGTAATTCAGAAAAATTAGCAAACTTTGAAAGGTTCTTTAACCCAGTGGTAGCCTGTAAATGTCTTGATGTTAGTTATGTTCGCACACGAATTTCACAACACCGGAAAGCAGTGTGGAAGGAAGGTGTTTTTACAAAGAAAATAGTATCTAGGGGCTGGTTACTGTTGTTAGGAATGACAACAAGTTTAAGCTGAGCTTTCTCATCTCCCCGCAGCGGATTGCTTGGACCCAGCCTGCTCCAGCCACGGTGTGTGCATCCACGGCGAGTGCCACTGCAACCCGGGCTGGGGGGGCAACAACTGTGAAATCCTGAAGACGATGTGCCCTGACCAGTGCTCTGGCCACGGCACCTACCTTCAAGAGAGCGGTACCTGCACCTGCGACCCCAACTGGACAGGTCCAGATTGCTCCAATGGTAAGGGTTGAAAGCACTCACATTTTGTAAAATGATGACGTCTTGAATAGCAGCATTTTAATGAAGTTATTCCCTTAGGACCTGGCCTGCTGAGCTGATGGAATTCTTTGAGTTGGCTTCGAGATGAACTGTGAATTGATTCAAAGATTCAAAATAATTGATGAATTTGAAGTATTTGAAAATCAATGTATTTATTTGTTGGTATCTTTTAGCTGCCTTCACCTGGGAACTTCAGGTACTTCACATCCAAGTACAGAACGTTCCTTATACGGTGTATGGATCTAATTATCATCGTACCTCATACATCTATTTAGAAACTTAAAACTAGACTTGTGAAACTAGGGACAGTCCCAATTTGAAAATCTCCCCAGCTAACTGGAGGTGTTTTTCTTGAAAAACAGACAGTGTTCCAGTTTGAAGGCAAAGGGAAAGCAAGCATGAATCCTGAACAGCTTTCGAGGAAGGGCACAGGCTGCCAGGGTGGCAGGAGTTGGTAGGAGTGAAGAAGCAGAGGGATTTCTTGAAGTCTGAAACTGATCTTATTAAAACCATAGTCTGAGCTTAGAAACAACAGGAGAAAATGACTGGAGGTACTGACACAGAGAGCAGTATCTAAATATTTATAAAGTATGACAGCAGCCTTTCGACAAATACGAGTTTTTAGAATATTGTTTGGTAGCCACATATCAAAAGAGAAATGTCTAACTGTGAGACATATATTTGTCTAAAACAGTTCATCTAACAACTCAGATGATTTTGTTAATGAAAACTGAACACATGGGCTAGCTGGGTTTATGCCAGCTTATGAATAAATATAACTTTTTCATGAGGAACCATCTTTTTAAAGCAAATGTACTTCCTGACCAGGATCTGTGATACTCCATAATGGCTTCTGCATACGAGAGTGATAGGACAGAGTTCCAAACATTCAAGAAAACGTGACAGAGAGAAGAAAATGTTGTCTTCTGTTAAATTTGTTTAGAATAAAAAATTCCTCTCTGAACATTGCTAGCACTAAAAATGGCTATTTGTGAGAGAGCCTTTCTAGTTCTTAGGCAAAACATGAATCCTCTGTTTCTTGATACAGTGTCCTCTAGGCTATTTTCAATGATTCTGTTATGCTTCATCTTTTGCTTTTGTTTCAAGGAATGACTGGTAATTAAAATAACATAAAATATTTCTGATCTTCTCAAATATTTCAAAAGTGTCAAACTCACAAAAGAGCTTTGTAAAAACACGTACAGATTATTTGCTGAGGTCGTGCAAAATGACCTTCAGACTGGTACACTAAAAAAGCAAATCTTACCCATAAACATTTTGTTAAGCTGCTAGAAGAAAAAAAGAATGAGTTATTTCCATCAGACGGGTTTATAGGTTTGAAATCAGCAGAGCTTTCCTCTATCTTCATCAGCAGTTTGTCCGTTAATTAGCCCTTCAATTCCACTTCAATTAAATTAGCTCTAATTAATAAGTTCATTACAAAGATTGACGCACCTTGCTCAAAGCTAGTGTGCTAAAAGCTGATAAACACCTTCACCCTAATGAAAAATTGATTAGATTGAAGAGAAATAAACCTTTCTTTCTTGGAGCTGCGTTGATGTTTTGTGACTCAAAGTTAATCAAACCATCTTGCATCTCTTAATCAAAAATTTAATTCAAAGTAGGGATAAAATGTTGTATAGGGAAAAAAAAAAAAAAAGGCGAGGGGAAATTACACTGTCTTTGTCCGTACGGGTTTTGGGCTGAACCTTTTGGGAAATGTCACAGCTCTTTGATACCCAGTTTAATGTTCCCCAGCACATTTGAGACAGAGGGCTATACTCTATGGGGAAAGAAAAACACTGTTGAGTGGGAAACTGGAAACCTCTCTTGCACTGGATGCCGCTTTCTTTTGCTGTTGAAAATAATTTCAGTCTTTTATTGCTAAACTGTTTGTTGTCTTTCACAAGAAAACAAAACCTAAATAGATTACTTGTGTGAACCAGTACGTGGTTACAGCCAGCTGTATGCCAAGGAGCTAAAAAAGTCCCTCAGGCTGTATTGTATCTCCTCTTGTTTTTCTGTTGTCTGCTTAGCAGAAGCAAAGTTTGCTGGAGTCTGACTAAATGAATCCAAACTGTAAATGCAAAATCTGGCAGTCTAAATTATCATCTTGTATTAGCTGAGACTTAACATGCGTTGTTTGGCCTCTGACTACCTTTGGCTGTTAACGTATTTTTCAATTATTCTATCAGTTACAAGTTCCTGTTACTATATGTAAATGACAAGCTAAATTGCTGTATGTTGATTTATTTTTTTTTAACAATCTATTATTTAAACCAGACTGTTCATAGCTGTCACTGATACAAATTTACTGAAAGTAAAAGAGAATCATCTTTTATATTTAACAGATGTGTCAGTATGTCAGCATAGTACTAATTTGTCTCACTAAGGCTGATTCTTTATAATGAAAAAATGTGTCAGAAATGGCACATTTTTACTTTGAAAGAAAACAGGGAGCAGGGTAGGGCGGGGAAACCTTGTTAAGATGAACTTTCATTAATAGTAGATTTTCACTCAGAGCGTACAATGACCTAGGTATACGGTATGGTGAGTCACTAGGAGTCGAGTGCAAGTTCTAGTGGGTTTAAGTGCCATATAATCTAAGTTACAAAAGGTTACTCTTAAGACATATGTGATCACAAAAAACATGGCTGAAAATTACTCAGCGCTAACAGAAGAGCTGTGGACACTTAAGCACCGCTAAGTCTGCTGGATAACTAAGCGAGCATTAGCACAGAGAGAAAACTCAGTACTCCGTATTCTGTTGCGTCCTACCTGAAAATGCCTGTCACAGTAAATTCTTTTGATTCAACTTTCAAAGATTTTGCCTTTCTTATTCTTCACGTGTCGAATTAAAATGCAGCGCTGCTAATTAATGCGTACCCTCTCTCTCCTGTGTGCAATCTCTTCCTCCTTCTCTTCCCCCTTCTCCAATGCAGAAATCTGTTCGGTGGACTGCGGCACGCACGGGGTGTGCATGGGTGGCACGTGTCGCTGCGAGGAAGGCTGGACGGGCGCAGCCTGCAACCAGAGAGCCTGCCATCCCCGCTGCGCGGAGCATGGCACCTGTAAAGACGGGAAGTGTGAATGTAGCCAGGGATGGAACGGAGAGCACTGTACCATTGGTAGGCTGCCTATGCTTTACCCTGTCTTCGCTGCAAAATTCAAACAGCCGGCGCTGCTGGCCGCGTCTGAATAAGAAGTGTATTACTTTAAAGCTTGTTTCTTCAAACGGAATGTTTGCATGTGTAAAGGAGTTGGTGTTTTAAGGAAGGAAATGGTAATATAATGGCTCATCAGTTCTTCATATCTAGTTTGCCATCAAAAGGAGGTGGAAGAGTTTTCTTTTCAATCTTTCCCCTTTAACTGCCTTTTTTGAAGGGGGGGTTACTTTTATTTTAAACTGTAAATATGTTACTTGATTTGTGCTTTTCTATTTTTATGTGATGGCTTTATGTCTTTTGGAAATGAAGCTTCCTATTGGTTTCGGTTGGGGCTTTTTTTTCTTTTATGGAGAAGCAGCTCTAAAAGGTAACTTGCCTACACAAAAACGTCACTTCCACCTTGTAATAAATGTGATCTAGCTGCCCAAAATTATCTTCTTGTCAACATAACGCTCTATTTTAGACTTACATCACATTTCTTACATGTAAATAATGTCACAGCAGTTTTAACACAGCTGATTGAGAAGCCATCCTTATTACAGCTTCTGTGTTTCTGTAATCAAGTTAGTTCTAGTGCCTGGAAGCCTTTGGATATTACTGTGCCTTTTTGTACCCGGTTATTTACAGTCCATATGTCCCATATACAGCGGGATGTCCCTCTCCCCTGCACAGGGCTTGACGGTGAGTTAGCATGGGAAATTACGCATGGAAATAAGGGGACTAAGAAAAAGTGGAGGAAGACTTGCCCAAAAGTTTATCATTTTTTATATTGATTTTGTGTAGCTGCAGTGCTGAGGGATTCCCTTCCACACGAACCCCTCTTCGCGCAAGAGGAGGAGGGGCCTATCCAAACAATTCTTGTCTTGGCATAACCACATAGCGAAACTATTGCGTGACAACAGGTAGGAAACAGACAAAGGAACTGGCAGTGGTGTGATTGTAGGAGAAAACTAGCTTGTACTTGAACGTGTGGTGAACAGTGCACGGGGCTCAGCAAAGGCTGTCACAGGAGTCACGGAGTGGCTCTGCAGGTATTTATGGAGCACGTCTCCCAAGCGTGAGAAGCATCATGGCTGAGGCGGATCGAATAGACAATGAAAGAGGTAACTGCAGGTCAGACAAAGGGAAGAGTTAACACTGAGTGATGGAGAAATCACAGATAATCTGAATAGTCCAAAAAGTTTCCAATAAGGAATAAACCCGTAGTTTTATGTCTGAAGAGATGGAGGAGGGTCAGTTAAAAGAGGTGATGTAGCCAAAGCGACAGGACAGGACAATAAGTCCTTACCTACAGTAAGTGGTAGAGCTGGTAGATGTGAATGTAGCATGATTTGCTTTTGCCATAAGCTAAAAAGGCTGGAGAATGTTACCTTTTGTGGATGCTCTGTAACTCCGAATGTGTTAGCGCAGCTAAGCCATCACCAGGGCATGAGTATCTAGAAAGAAGTAACGGCTCAAGCCGGGTTCCCGGGTAGCTTACAGCCCTGACTGCCAGGCAGGGGGGTGGTGCTGAGCTTGGCAGTCGTGGGAAGCAGCGGTGTGAAGGCAGGGAAAATGAGGGTCTGTTTCAGCTGTATTAACTGATACCCACATCATTGCAGCAGGAAGACCAGGCAAGATTTTATTCTGTAGAAGGGAGTCGGGTGTGAAGTAGTAAGATTGATTTGTGAATGATTTTGTACAGAAATCACAATCGATTTTTGTTGTTTACTAATGAGATCGCTCAGAAATATGAGAGAGGGGGAACCAAGGGGCATCTGCAGAATCCCAGGGAGAATCGGTAGGGTTAACATTTTTGAGGAGCTTCCAGAAAACATGCTGACAAAGAGAGTAGAGAGGTGGGCAGAGAACTGCTTTCTGAACAATAAAATAAAGTAAATCTTTAGAAGTAGGATAAAGCCTTTCCCTTGACCGCTTTAACTTGCCAACGAGCAATTACTCAGCAGATCGCTCTGCTGTTGGTCTCACTGACCTTGGCAGCATTTCAAGGGTTGTAGTTATACACGGATGAACTGCTCTTGAACAATTTTTCCAACATATTAAGCACAAACAAGTTTTTCCTCAGCACTGGGCGAGCAGGTCTGTCTTCCCACCTGTTTATTCTTTAAATGGGTGTTTACTTTGCGGCTGCTGCTGTAAAGATAGTTTGATTTGTTTATATTGCCCTTACAGCCTCCAAGACAAGTAATGAGGTACAGGCTGTAGCCTGCTGTTATATTTATTCTTCTTAGAGCTGTTTTCTTCAGGAGCCCAGTGTTTTGGAGAAACCAGGTTATTTTATTACTCATTTCCAAGAGGATTTCCACTTAGTGGAGTAACAAGTGCTGCCTCCTCAGCTTGGCAAAGGAAGAGTCAAATTGCCTTTCTCTCACCTGCCCTAGAGTGTAGGTAGTAGCTCTTTCTGAGCAATAAATTTCAAAACACAAGGGACATCAGAACGTTTCTCCATGCAAACCATTTTTTTTTATTGTCACCCTCCATTTGTAACCCAGGCGTTTTTACGTTACTTAAAACTCTCAGCTTGGTAGCAGAATATTTATGTAATTTGTGTTGTGTGTCTGAAAGACTCCCACTCTCCCTTTATACATCTAAAAATAAACAATTGGCATTGTTGTTATTTCTAAAAGTCATTAACCATTTAGCTGCAGTAGTGTGAAGTATTTTAGAAATGCAGATGTATTTGTTTGCTACAGCTGTTAGCTGGAAGTCACATGGAGAGCAGTGGCCCAAATTTACAGCTTCTTTGGGAAAGGAATATTCCAAAGAAGTTGTAAATTTTAAGGGCAATGCACTTTATTCACCTTTTGGGAAAGGAGTGCCCCACCACATCTCTGGCTGGATGCACAAAATGGGGTAGGTGATACGTGTGTGTTAATCACAGAGGCGCTAACTGGAATGACTCCTGAATCATCTGAATCCATAACTTATGTGATCAAAGAGATTATGGTATTCTTGTGAAGCATGAATGCCGTTTAAAATGGTTAAAATGTTTTGCACCTCAACTAACGACTTTTACGTATTTCTAAATGCTGCCTCTCTGTTCAGTCTCATTTTCCGTTAGCGCACTGTGTTGTTAGTTGCCATGTGTTAAAGGGTAGAAAGAAGGTGATTAATTAAAACAAAGTAATCCTTAGTTTTATTCGTCTCTACTATCTTTTAAACCCTAGATTGCTTCTTGAGTTACGCTGATTTTTATGTGCACTTCAAAATATTCAAAAGGGAATTTGGCCAAAGGAAGTTCTAATTACTCTAAACTTCCAGAGACCGTTTCTTTGGTTTTATTTCAATACTTCAGGACATCGGGAAGCAAAATCATAGGTGATTGCAAAGGTTTGCTTTCTTTGTTCAGAAGAAATGTAGACATCTGCTTGCCTGGGTTGAGCATCAGCATTTCCCTAAGGCTGAGGATCGCAAGACTGGAATTGGGAAATAATATATATTTTTTTAATATACTTTTGAATTGTGAGAGAGAACAGAATACACTAAATAAAGCAGTTGTTTTTTTGTGGTTTTTTTTCTCTTTTTGAAGCAATGTGTAGAGTAAGGTAGGCAGGGTTGTTTTGACTAACAGGGTAAAGCTGCTGTGTGTTGCTGATACCCACTGTTCATTGTGCGTCTCTGGCACGGGGTACCTCCAACTTCAATACCACACCTGACGTGGGCCACGCTTGTGAGTCGTTGCCTTTGCTCTGAACACACACTTCCAAAGATTTATATCAAAGATGTTCAGCAGATAACTACACGCGTAGTGTTGTGGTGAAATGAATCTAATAAGAATTAACAAAACTCAAGATTTATTGCTATTTTTTAGCATCTTACAGGTTTGAACTAAACACTGGTAATGTATGTTTCAAATACTAAACAATTTAAGGCATCTAAATTGCTTACTGTCTTTTGCCTCCTGGGAATTGTAATGTTCTACCATTTCCTGTATCCACATGAGAACAGGTTAAATAAACAGTTTACTGCAAAGCTATGGAAAATCACCATTCAGTTGCTTATTTGGTCTGGGAGTGACGTTCACGGGTCTGAGGTGAATGTCCATATATTATTTTGTGAAGCTCAACCTGCATCTCAGTGGGATACAAGACCACACATGGACAGCTGGTGCCCAGGTGATAGCCTGGATGAAATTTTGCTCTGTAATTAAGTTTTCGTAACACAGTTGTGCTAAAATGTGTTTTTGTTTCCTTTCTGTCCTGGCTTGCGATGAGTTCAGTGACTCTCTCCTGTCTGCATAGTTGTTTTGTGAGATTGGAACAGATATTATTTCAGAAAGCCTATTATTTTTTGTGATATAACTGGCATGTACCATGAGTAAATTAAGTAACTGTCATAGGAAGCCCATAAATATGAATACTTTTCCAGCTGCTTTTCCATTAAACTCTGTTAGCTGAATGGAATTAGTAAATAATTATGTTGGTGGTGAATCTGTTCTATCCATGTGCTGTGTAACATCTCAGTTTTACAATGCAGCTTAATTTTTTCTATAGACCAAATTAGTTTTAGAGTAATCTAAATTGCAAATTGGCCAATTTGCATTAAAACTATGCCTTCTTGTTCAGATTTGTCAACACCTCTTTTTTAAAAAGTCTTTAACATTAAGCATGGGTGGGTAAGACCATCTGTTTACGGAGCTTGCCTGCAGCTCCATTACTTAACACATGAGACAGGTTACAGCTGTTTAATTGTTATCGTGTCGAACAATTATCTTTCAGTCCAAAATTAATATTTATATATGTATGCATGGGAAGCATGTCGTTAAACAGAAGTGATCTAAATGTGGATTAATGTCATTAAGCATTCATATTAATCCCTCGGGACCGCTGAAGTTAGCATCGTGGTACTTTCATGCTACTTTTGAGGGCTGCGTGAGGCTTTACCTGGTCCACGGAACTGAAATTCAAATCCAGTGGTGGCCCACTGTCAAAGTGTACAGCTTGTAATAGGTTTATATTCCAGTGAGAACTGGGATCTAATTGGTTTATCCTCTAAGGATTTCCCCTAAAGTTTAGTTGAGAAAAAAATAACAAGGAACAGTGAAGTATTTATCTTAACCTTTTTGTGTGACTGAAAAGACACTAACGTGACTCTCAATCTGAACCCAAAATAAATGTGCTTCAAGAAGAAATTTCTAGTTTCAGCTATTTTAGCTAGAAAAACAGGAAAGTCACCTGGTTTAGATGTTCAGAATTATGAAAAGAATAAATAAATAACATCTAGAGCACACTCCCGTAAGTTTCTGTTAGTACAACCTCTGTCCTGGGGAGTGATTAAAATGGTGTTCTGACTAGGGACAAAAGGGAGGGCATTGGGGTGCTGGTTTTCTGTGTGAGCACGAGCAGCGTAAGCTCAGAAGTGCTGCTGGGGTTGAGGAATGCTAAGAAGTAGTCTCCTCCACTAAGTGATATCGTCTGCACCTGCTCTCTTCAACACGTGTTTAGCTTAGGGCTCCTTATATTACAGATTTCAAATACGACTACAGGGAAATGACACTTTATCTCGTTATAAGATCAGAGAGCAAGTCAAGACAAATGTGTTCCTCCTTTTAATTAAAGGAAGTGCTTATAGAAAACTTGATACGGCTATATATCATTACACTATATATTTTTGAAGTATGGGCTTGCCAAAGTAAGTCATGGACCAGGTTGAGGGTTTGATTGATCTTCTCCCCGTTTGCAGGTTAGAGGGAGAGCAGGATGGATAACTGGTATTGTGATGGCCACTGTCATTTTTGTACTGATGTTAAGTTGCCAAGCGTGGTTTACTTTTCTCCGAAGTTGAAATTACTGAGAATATTCACATTTCAAAGTGTCAGGTATTTACCTTAAAGCATTCATGCCAAGATTTCCTCATAAATTTTAAGATTCTTTTGAGATTTTAGAATTTGGATCTGAAGGAAATTTTTGTCCTTCAAATTAGAATAGTTACTGCGATATGAATATATTCTGTCATTATCAAAATACCTAAATTTATGGTTTTCCTTAGTTTTGAGTTCATGGAATTATACCTCAGTTCAAATTTCATCTTAAAAGTAAGATTGTATCTGAATGAAGGTATGACCTTTGACATTCAAACAGTTATAAGTAATTATATCAAATAGCAATTAGTTCACCACAATATCGTGAGTGAAATCCTACTTTCCAAACAGCTGACTTGACTACGCTGGAGTTAGGATTTCACCACAATATTTATACCTGTACCCTCAATGCAAAAACTCCATGCAAAAGAGACGATGGCTTTCTTGGCACCCAGAGGACTGATAGCCACAGTTTAACAAGATTTCGTGAAATTTAGAGCAAATATTTTTTTTGATCTTTCCTGTGCCTGAAGGGCATGTTATTAATTTGCCAGGCCAAGCCTTGAATATGCAAAATATTTGTACGTTTGGTAACTATAAAAATACTCAATTACCAGGTAAATTTTAGATAGGGCGTGAATATCTGAAGCTGTGAAAAAAGTGAATTATTGGTCAGGCCTTAACACATTTCCAGACCAAGTATCTCGAGTACAAATGATCTGTTAGCACACTTTAAATTGCTAATTGCTGATTTGCATTTAAATGAGGACCACATGTGAAGTTCAAGTTAGGCACATTTTCAGAAAACAGCAGAATCCTCTGAGATGTGAAGAATTTTAAAGCGTGTTGCAAAGCTTACTTGAGCTGAAGTGGCCAGAAAGGAAGTGCTTTTGTACGTGGCATAGTTGCGCGCTGGTCAGACGCGTTCTGAAAGCGCTTCCAGCCAGCAAGTAAGGTGGGAACAATAATGCTTCCTGTCCTGCTCTATCCCCTAATGTGTTTTTAAGCCAAATTTCTCTTTCATGCAGTTCTTAATGTGAGCGTCAGGTTTTATCTGCATCTGTCTGAGGCAGTCTTTGCGAGTTTGTCGGAGGTGTCAAACAGGTATTTGAACTTTTTCAGCCTATATACGTGAGACGGTTTTAAATCCTTAATGGCATATACCCTTTCTTCTAAATCCTTTTCCAGCTAAATAGATGGTAAATAGGAAACAACACTTCTCATGAACTTCTCAGCATTCCCAAACTTCCCATGTGTATTATATCCTTCAAAGCAGCTGAACCTTTTATTCGAAGATACACGTGGCTTTTCCAGTAATAATGATGAGAAATCTTACTTTATAGGAAAATTGAGATGGACTACAGAACAAAAAATCTGGGTAGTGGGCTTATGTGCCCTTGTACGTAAAAATCCATAAATGGTAGCTGCAAAGAACGGTTGCTGTTTTGGCAAGGGATAAATTGCAGTGAATTTAGGTGTCTTTGCAGAAACGTATGTTGCAGATATCTCTGCTGCAGGTCTGCGCAGATGCTGGGGAAGGGTGCAGAAATTATGAAGAAGATACGATTTCAGGATGAGGATTATAGTTTGGCCTATGTAGGGAGGAAAACAAAGAAAATTGCCTGAAACTATTATTCTGTCCATGTGTTCTCCTTTACAAGAAGGGCAAGATGGGAATTTAGGAGTAAAGAAGTATCAAAAAGGGAAGAGTGTTTGTAATCCTCCTCTATTGGCAGCAATGCTCTGAACATATGGTATGTCTAAGACAAAGTTCTTATAAACTCGGAGAAAGGATGACGACCATGAGCTGCTTACGGTGGAAGAACATGTGCTTTCAGTACTGTTTAGTGATGAATAGAGAGAATTACATTTGCAAATGATACCAAAGCCCGCTGCCTCCAAGCGCTTTGGAAGACAGGACAAGAATTTAAAATGACTTTAACAAATAGCACAGGCTATGCAGAAAAATAAGGTGCAATTCAACAAATGCTGGGGTCTGTGCTTAAGTAAGAATAATCAGGTGCACAAATTCAAGTTAGGAAGCAGCTCGGCAGGCGGAAGAGCATCAGAAAG